>NW_027249093.1:0-600000 GCF_030848795.1 Temnothorax nylanderi | reverse complement strand
GAGAAACAACGATACCGAAGTTATTGATATCTTATTCAAGTTATGCATTCATAGTTCCGCTTCGTTAGCGAGATCTCGCTATTTTGATTTCGAGCTTCGTCAGCTCGCTGCCGGAATTAAACGTTCCCGATAACAGTCCGGATTATCGTGGCGTTATTTCACGTCTCGCAGTATACTTGGCACGTCGGAGCTACGTAAAAATAAAATGTTTTAAGCGGCATTCTGTTGGAATCCGATATACTGCTTCATTTCGCGAGGCTGAGTGTGCGATTACTTAATCGAGATCGTTATCCTCCCTTTCACGCTTGACGATCCTTCTATCCGTGCTGCCGAATATGGAATTATCATTAGCGGCCGTCTCTCACGCCGTTTATCAACATACATTTCATCTTCAGTCTCTTTAATTTATATTCAAATCACGGTGCTCAAATGTTATCTGGTATCTCTAACCAGTTGTTTCAAATTAAATCCTAAACACAAATTATTTCTGCGATTCGCGTTAACAATCGTCTGATAAATTATAGAAAATGAATTTAAATAAATATGAAATGGAATTTTTCTTACCGATTTGATGATTATGTTTATAGTATATACTTAACATGCGATCGCTATGAATTCGAGAGAATTCGCAATTGTTTCCGTAGATCGATTGCCGTTTTCGAGAAATAACGTTCATTTTTCGTGGCTCGGAATGTGATAAATGAGTCTTCGTGCTTGAACATGTTGTGGCTTTCGCGGACGATGAAAGTTTGATTTTTCGCCGAGGTCAGTGGCAGCCAGTCGATGAGTAGAACCGCATTACCGAAGTGCCAATCACAGGCACTGCGGTTTAAGCTTCGCGGGACTCAAATTGTAAAAATATTTCAATATTTTTAATCTCTTTTAAGCTATCAACTTCAACATAAAAAATGAGAATAAAATTGACATCAGAATTAAGTACTATTCGAGTGTTAATTTAGTGTTCTATTCCTGACTTTAATGCTTGGGTCGTTTGGTGAGAACTCGCGATTAAAACGAGATGTGTTTCACGTCAAGCTAGCACCCTCGTTCTTAAGTACAAAATAAAAAAAGTGAAATAGAGTGAAGTGTTTTTTTTTTAAGTGCTTTTAGGAGTAATTAACGAAATTGAAATATCCGTAACAGTTTCGAAGATATAAATCAACAAAAATAAATATATATATAAAGTGTTAACAAATCAAATAAGAGAATCGATTCTAGTTTTCAACTATTTCAGAGATTATATTTCCAGGATATAGAAAATCAATCTTGGTAGTGGTTGCTCTTTGTCATAAAAAATGCATCTTTAACCAGAATAAAAGTATTTTACAAAATCAATATAGAGAATTGATTCTGGATTTTTTAAATATTCAACGATTTTGATGTTTTCAAAATACGGAAAATCAGATTTTGGTTTCGCTTTTTAAAAATGTAAACTTCCCTAATTATCGTGTGTCAGAATTAATGAGAATAAATTTCCATAATGAGAATAAAATCGAGATAAACATGTCGTTCCATGTTGCCGTAACAAAACCGAATATAATGCGCTCATGTTTTATGGCATACAAACGGGAAATAAAATTAACATTATTTTGGCGTATAAAAAATGTTCGTAAAGTAGATATATCTTTGCATCTATTATATGATATAAAAAAAAAACTTCTTTGACATTATATGTCGATTGATTTCAATCCTCGAAATATATACTAGCGTGTGTTTAAATCAAACATTGCAGTGCTATAGCCGGCATCAAGAAATTTCAAACGATCTAAGGTTAAAAATACACGTTGCAATATCCGACTAGATGGAGTTTCTACCTCGGACTTTCGTACGGCTGAACGAACATCAAATGTACGTGTAGCAATCCATCGGGTTGCCCGATACGGACCCGATATTATCCCGTCAGGAACCAATTCTTTCCGCCGCTGCTCCGACCGAAAGATCTTGCCTGGGTTTCTTATTAATTCCACGAAATCTGGAACAGCCAGCGTGGCTGTCCGCCGAGACATTAATTATGGAGTATTGTAGCGTTTCCTTCGAGTCCCACAAAGGAGAAACGTACGTATCAGGAAGGAAAAACCGAAAAATTTCTCACGCGACGCCGACGCCAAGGCATAAAATCGATCGGCGCGGTCGAGGGATCGAGCGGGAGAGAAACTCGGTTCTACGGGTGCGCGTTCTCTCTCGTCGATATTTTAACGATCCCGCGAGGAACCGAAGGTACGAGGCAGGCGGGCCGTAGATATCGCTCGCGGTTCCATAGAATCCATCCGCTTCAAGCGGGGCCGCCGCCGTCATACGCGGCGTGTTATTGACCCCGAGAACAAAGTGCGACGAACAAGTGCGCCGAGAGACGGTGACGACGATATACTTACAGCGCGCGGCGCGGACGCGCACTTACGATATTGCGTTCTACGTGTTGGACGATGTTTGCGACAATGCAACAACAGACCCGTCGATAGACCATACAAAGTCGTTCGCATGCCAACGAAGTTTCCGAGCTGCAGCTATAGCTGCCATTAAAGCGCGTGACGCGCGAATAGCATGACGGCTGGAAGATCGTAAGGACGATCTCGAGAGCGCACCGGCTGTCACTCAACCGCGGCCTTAGCGTCCGTATAAAGGATAAGGTTGTCTCTCCGAGGAGGAATTAACGGCGACGCTCCGAAGAAAATTAATTAGGGCGACTAATCGTTCTCGATTAATTGTCAGACACGCTGGAGGACGCGAACGAACGTTTAAATCGGGGATAATGAAGTCGCGACCTCTTTTCGAATTTTTAAGCCGGGCTTGAAATAACGAGCAGTGAATCATAACGTAATCACATTAAATTTCGCATTACTATGTGCTTTCTCTTTTCCATGGTGGATTATATATGAATCGAAAGGATAGCACATATATAACGATTGTAAAACCGTTTCATAGTTAATAACTATCCACAGTGCTACTACATATTTTGGTCGCTGAATAATATTGCCCCATTTAGAAATCAAATTGCATATCGAGGAACATTTTTAGTCGCGACGAAGGGAAATGCATATCTAGTCTAGAACGACTCGATCTTATCTGTGATACTAATGCTGCCTATTTGTCAGAGCTGTCTTAACCACCATCAATTTGGTCCTTCCTCAATAACATCCAGTCTCATGAGAAACGAATTTAAGTTTTCAGGACGGTGCTGAAAATGTAATAACTTACCTGGGAGGTGTTCTACTCTCGATTCGTTTCTTGTTTCTTCGTTTATTTTCAGTTACCTTTTTTTTTTGTACAATTTATGTATAACGAGCTATATACATATCTTAAATTAAAGTAATTCGAACGAATCTCATAGTTGATTGAATAAACTTCCGAGGATAATTAATAATGTTCTTGCCAACGGCATACATTGTACTCCCTAAAGCTAGTTCCATTAATCTTTGACTTGATCGAGAGAGAGAGAGCTACTTCGAATTCTGTGATGCTTCGTGACGATGAAACACCGCGACGATACATTCTGGCAAATTGCCTAGGCGGCTGAATTAAATGGTATCGCGTAACTGTGTAGAACCGATAGCTCTGTCGATATCACCGTAAAAACATGGCTCACGAAACAATTCGCAATTCAGCGTCGATTTCATGTGGATTATAAAATAGGAAAAAAAAATGGTGCGCGTGAGAGCGAGAGATCCTGCGTAAATGGCGTGAATTTGAAATCACTTGGCAAGAATCGATTTGAATTAATCGAGGGGGATTAAAAAACATTTGTTTAACGCCCCTGGCAGAAAACGTTACCCTTATCGTATCGATAATGTCATTACTTACGATTTGAGTCAATTAACTGGCACGATTTAAGTTAAATGAACAAAAGGAAGAATTAAATAGAGAACATAATCGTCTTGGATTACACCAATTTTTCGGCGGTAATGTAATAAATCTTAAATGGTACATATATTCTAAAAATATTATCACATGCACTCATACATGCACTCGCATACATACGCGGTCGCAGCTTTGTCATAACTTTCTAATAGCGCAACAATATTTTACTGCTATTTCTTCATTTTGTTGCTATTGTCATATAAATTAATCGTTTGTCATTTATCGCGAAAATTCGATGTTGCTTGTAGTCACCGTGATGAATAATCACAGTAAATAATTGTGATGAACCAAGCCGCGTTTTTAATCGTCTCGCAAACGCACTCACACTTACAGTCGCGCACCAGGCCGTGTTCCAAGTCGCATCGATCGTACAACTTTCATCCGCGTCGCTCAAAGTTACGTCTGCATTATTCAAACTGATCCTAGGATTTAACAAACTGGTCTGGCAAAAACAAAAAGAGAGAATCGCGATGAATAAATGTGAACTGGATCACGGCCTGGTCGATAATTAACAAGGACAAAGAAGTGGCTGCATCGCTGAGCAAGCCACCGCAAGCGCAGGTACATTTGGTAGCGAAAACATCGAGTTTAATCCTAAAGAGCGAGCTTTAACTGATGCTTACCAGTTAGTTAAATCAATATTTTTGCACTTATTATAATTTTCTATTTTTTAACATCTAAGAAGTTTCGAAGCGTCTATTTTGCTGCTTAAACGGTAAAGATACATTTATTTTCGCAAGACAGAAAATGTCCCAAGATTATCGAATGCTTTCTGAACCACTTGATAATAGATGGCAAAGTAAGAGAAAGTGACAATCATCTGCTTCGATCTGACGTGCATCATTTATCGAAATATTCGGTCGTGAAAATTTAAGATGACGGGACGAGTGATGAATTATCTTCAAATTTTCATTAAACTTGCCGCAAGGTCTATGGCGCTGAAAGAATATTTGTGAAAGCACCGCTTACATAACAGCTTCTACTATTTAGGATTAAACACCTATCGCACTAGAATCCGTGGTCACGTGGGAGGAGTCGGCCGGCCGGTCGTGTGGCGGGTAGTCTGGCGATTTGGAACACGGCCACGTATAGTCACTGTCTGTACACCCCAGCGTTGTTGAGGAGCCACTCACCTGCAGCCCGTTTACACGGCTCCTGCCTCGGTTCCTGCCTCTTGATCGGCACCTTCGTCGGCAAGACGTCGCGTACATCCGCGATATCGACTGGCTTTACGATAACGTCTACTTGCTCGCTGTTGATCGTGCCCATTGTCGTTATCGTCGTCGTCGTCGTCGTCGTCGTCATCGTCGTCGGTGTCGCGGTCGTCGTCACCGTTGTCGTCGTCGCATTCATCGTCGTTGTCGCCGCCGCCGCCGCGACGACGGCGAGCCGTGAATCGTGAGCGTCTCCAGGATGTTCCACGACCGGCAACCCTCGCCCCGAGTCCGCCATCGAGGTGCGCTGCTGCTCCTGGAGTAAGCAGGCGCTCGACAACAAATCCCATTGGCGGAGCTTCTCTCGGTCGAGCTCGAACGACGTCGCGGACATCCGGACGTCCGGGATCGAGCGAGCCGGGGGAAGGTTGCCGTCCTCTAAAAAATGATTCCTGTCCGAAACGGTAGGCTTGTGGTAGGTCTTGCTTTGCGGGTCCCACACGTAACCGCCCGCGCCGGTCACTTCCATCGACAGGGCCTCGTAAGCGACGTCCTCGTCGTCCACGATCGACCGTTCTCGCGTGTGATGATCCTTGTTCGTCCTGCGCTTGACTCGCGGTCGCTCGCCGCACGGAGATTCCTCCGCGCAGTTGTCCCTGCGTAAAGCGACACTGTCGTTTACATAAGTCGCTCCCCGAGTGATCCTTCCGCGTGACTTCGCGTCACCGGATCTTCCAGGTCTCGGCGGACTGTCTAGATTATCCAAGGATCTGGCGTTTCTCAGGCTCACCCTCCTTAGACTCTCGCACCAAAGACTATCCTGCTCCCAAGGATCCTCGGAATTGAAATTGCTCTCGGTCATGGCGTTATGACTGCCGGATGACGGCAAGTTTTGCTGCGTTGCCTCGACCTGACTGGTCGAAGGCGATGAAGTCGTCGCTGTCGCCGTCGCTGCCGCTGCCGCCGCTCGGTTAGCTCGGTTTCGTTGCTCCACTAAATTTTGCAAACCGACGTCGTCGAGTAATCCCTCCAGAGATCTTGACCGGCGATGAGACGCTTGTGTGACGTGCATCGGTTCCGCGTTATCGATGTTACCTGGATTAACGGACTTATCTCTAAGTCCGTGGGGATATAAGTTTCTAGCCTCGGGCAGAGATACATCTGGCAGTGGATCAGTAGACTTGACCCGGCGTAGCGTGTCGGCCTCGTAGAAGTTTCTTTTGTCCACGAGAGCGGCTTTGTTGTCGCCCAGCAATTGGCAGGTCGTCCGTCTCAATTCCGCGGCGATGCGTCTAGCCTCGTCTATGTCGTCCACTTGAATCTGCCGCGGCATTTGCCGCGCGATCGGGTTCACTATACGGCCGATATCATTTCGCTTGTTCAAGCCGATCGCCGCGTCGTCCCTTTGATTGTTCAGTTGAGGCAATCGCGAGGTATGGCCGATCATTGGTTTGGTCAGTTCCATGTCCACGCTGTTGACACTCGCCTGGAGATCAGAATAATAATAGGGTGCTCCCGATTGATCGCTCTGGGCACGCTGCTCACTGGCGTTCGGCAAATACGATTGTTGCGGAACGGGTTGCATCGGCATTGAACCGGGATAATGACTCGAGTCCTGGCTGGAGGTCGATCGATGAGTCGGCAGCACGTGTCGCACACACGTGTCGTGACTGGCGGATCTCGAATGATTCGGGAACCTCTGATCGGAATACGCGTTGACGTTCTGCAGCATACTCGTCAGCGTGCTGCCGTAATTTACCGAGGACGTGGACGCGCTGATAGGCGAGTGCATCGAGGATTGAGCGCTCGCGGGCCTCTGGCAAGCCATGGACGTCGAGATGGACGCCGCGGCCGACGCGTTTGAGTAGCTGGAATCCCTGCTGTGAGAGATTGGCAGCTGGGACGTGCTCTGCATCCTGTGAACGCTGTCGCGTGGCGGCTCACTGTCGGGTCGAACCGCCGGCGAACCGCGAAGCGGCGAGAAGCTCGTGACATTCTCGTAATGCGCGTCACCGGTGAAGGACTGCGAGTGTTGGTGGGTCGGCGGTAGATCGGACACTCTCATGGATGGCAGGCTGCTCGCCGAGCCAGTTTTGTTTTTGCCGGAATAATCGAACGGCCGGTCGAGATTGCTGGACATTAATTTCATTTTCCTCGATAGATCTTGACACGTGGTCTTCTGCAGCTTATCGACCACCAGCATGTTCTCGTTGAATCCATAGATGCTGTTGTAGCTCAGATCCTTCGCGTAAAGATCTACGTTAAACGCATCTCTAGCCTGTAATTCCTCCATATACTGATCAAGGAAGATGCTCGCGTCGAAACGACTTCTTAACGATTCCAATTCGTCCAGACTGTCCAGAACCTCGCAAACGTCGTCACTTACCGGTCTCCTCTTCAATTGTCTGTGCCGAGCTTCCTCCTCTGGATTTCTGAGCTCGATCGAATCGCTTCCGGATGCGCTCTCCAACGATATCCTGCTGTCTCTAAAGGTAGAGCTGATGGTCGCGTCGGAAAACCTTGACGGTGGCCTGTGCGTTTCCACTTGACCTGCTGGTTTGTTCCAAGACTTTGGCGAGTCGCGGTTCATCGCGTTATCCTTGGTCATAGCCACCTGCGGCGAGACTTTCTTTATTTCCAAGGATTCCTGCATGTCCAGCGAGTCCAAATCGTCCAGCGGCGGTGGAGAGGTCGGTATCGGCGGCGGCGATACGAGCTCACTGTCCGACGAGTCGTGTAATTCCGCGATCATGTTGCGACTAGCTCCCAGATAGTAAGAAGCCGGTCGGAAGGTGTCAGACAGACTAAATCGCGGATGTCGTGGCGCGTCTATGGAATCCAGATCCTTGGACGACTCGTCATCGGCGTCAGAACTATCGGATTTGAGTGCCGTTAAGATGTCGGGCAGATCGCCCCTGGAATGCGGCGAATTCTCGCCGACGTTGCTCTTTTTCATCGACGATGCTTTACTGCCGTCCTCGTCCTCCTTCTCGGACAATTGATTCACCTCCATATATACCGGCTCTATCTTGTTATCCGACACACAGACAAGTTCGTAGTGGGACGCGTCCAGCGTGGAATAATCGCCGGAATCGTGCTTTCCGCCGCCTTCGTTCGGTGCCAAAAGGGAGCGATTCATCCCGTTCTGCGCCATCTCTACGTACGAACTTTCCTCGTGCTGCAGACTGGCGAACAGACTCTCCATTATCTTAGGATTCGGCCTGTCATCACTGTTAGGATCCAATATAGCCTTTCTGGGAGACATGGGAAGATAGTGATCCTCACTGTTAATGTCATCCTGCTTTAAAACAGAACTAATGAGATCGTTAGTGGAGAATTGATCACTGTGCGTTAATAAGGATTCAGTCATACTCGTTCTGGCACAATTAGGACTCGGGATAATATTCAAATCAGTCGATGACACGCATTGATCTGTTAGACTCTCTTTCGAATTGGTCATTTTGTTTTGCTTCAGAGATCCATCGGAATTTTGCATTTGTACAGTATCTGTATAGAGAGTGTCTAAAGCGAAACGTTGCGTAATAGCTTCGTTCTTCTCAACGAGTTTTTCCTTCTCATCGTCTCTATCACGACGGTCCAAATTACTCGCAATTTCATATCGTGACGTTTCGTTATCGCCGTAATCTCCGCGATGCTTCGATTCTTGCCGCTTTTCAGATTTCGGCCGATTAACCTGTTGTGACTTCCGCTCAAAGTCCGCCAAGAGATCTTTGACCGACTTGTTACTGTCGGTCGAAGCTTGCTTGGCGTGTCCCTCTTCCACGCTCTTGTGTTTGGAAGCGTTCTCCGGAGAATTCGCATCACCCAGAGCGAAGCTACGTATGACGGACGATGTCTTGTTCGCGCAGTCGAGCTTTGAGACGTGGGCCTCGGTCGCCTGCAGTGGCGATACCTTCAACGGCTCCTGCATGGTCAACACCTCCTTCACCGGACTGGCGCCATCCATGTTCATCTCGAAAGATCTGATTCTGCATTGCACCAGATTCATAGTCTCGAATTTCTCGCCCTCATCGTCCACTTTCGATGGCACCGGCACTTTCTTAGGATTAATATACTGATAAGAAAATTCCCTTATAACTTTGCTCTCATCGATGCCGGGGTCCCATTCGTCGTTATCGTCCTTGGAATCCCACTGTACGTTCTTCTGAACATGCCAGGACTCGTTGGTTCGATAAACGCACAAATTATCGGATCTGCTGCTCTCGATCTTCCCAGTTTGTTGCCCGTCGTACTTCTGCTGATCTAGACCGTAAGCGGTCGACGTCTTCAAAATACCTGACGGCTTCTTCGGGGTCTTGTGCCTGGTCGCAGGATCTTCGAAGATGGCCTCGGGATCCGATCTCCTGGATGACGATTGCCTGTCCGCCGAGGACGATGCGTACGCGTAATCGTTTCTCATCATCGGCGGAAAGCTGACCTCGTCGTATCCCGCGTCTGGCGGTATGCCGCCCAGAGAGGAGAGCGCGCCCCCCGGGTTCGCTTTACGAGCATTAACGGTTTGCGACTGCGGGATCTGATTAACGCTCGTGCGGCCGGTCCCGGGTATCGTGACATCCTGAACGGCTGACGTCGCCGATGACCGATCGTCGCCGGCGTGCCGGGGGCTCCTTCCTGCATGCGAGGGTCTGCGCGAGCGCTTCCTCCGGACATCTCCCAGCTCTGATTTGTTTGTTACAAAACACAAAGACACGAGTACGTCCGTTACTTACGAGTGTGCGTGTTTGTGTGTGTATGAAAAAGAGAGACAGCCCCATTTATACATTTCCGTTTCTATACCCATTAGATAATTCTAAGCAAACCCGTCAAGCGCGGCAACGACATCGATGACCATTGCACCGAGCAGCAAAGACATTTATCTATCTTATTAATATTTAAGTTTTTATTTTTTTATATATTTATATATTTATATACGGTAAGTTACTGTTCTTGAAAGAATTTTTAGCTCTTAAAGGTTTACGACTTTCGGATTTTGAGATCGATAAAATTCGGAAAATAATATTAAAATATTAAGAATAAAAGTTTCTCGTCGGGTGATTCGATCATAGTAATTGATGCAATGATCCCGATAATCGACTGACTGACTTTGCGGTTAATCGTAGATAGCGGACACGCGAGCTGGAAGGTAGCGATATGGTAATTGCGTAACTACGGCAAGTAAGTGTTAGTGAAATTCTTTGGCATGCCATGCTGACCCATATCTTCTACGGTAATCTGATTACGATCGATGTGTTAAGTCGCATAGGATATCGATACTCGATCATTTGGACAGGTAGGTTTTAAGATTGTTAATCGTTCCCATTCACCAGTCAGCTTAGACCCAACAGCAGCAGATAGAAGGAGCCCCGCGGAGAAACGCTCGCAGATATCCAGATTCTTTTAATTTCCTCTTGTTTCATCGTTACTTCACATTTCGTCGAATCGATACAGTATCGTTAATCGTTTCCTCGACGATTATGTTAGTAAATAAAAATGAAGGAAAAGCAACTTCGATCTTGCAACGTTTGCAATTCGTGAGGAATAATTCAGGTGCCTTGCATTAACTGCATTTATTCGCACAATCGGGTAAATACTTTCGTTAGACTACGACATTTTTGTTTACATGTCACTGATTGAAATACAAAAACATGCTGGTAATTTTATTTACAATAACAAGGAAAGGATGGACATAAAATCGCTTGACATATTTCAATTACACGTAACGAGTACCATTTACAAAAATACGGAATTCTTGACGTGCGTTTTCGTGAAAAAAATATCTTTGTTTCCGCGAGCAAATATGCACATTGGATACTTCACCGTGTTAGCAATTAAGTACCATTATGTTAGAAATTGGATTTTTAGCTTAGGTCAACTATCTACTTCTAACTGAATACACCGCAGACAGGGCGCTTTCGAGGGACTCGAGGCGATCAAAATATTTGACATAAAGATTCATGAAATTCCCTTTCTTCTCCAAGACAGTGAAATCTGTCCGCGAAGACACTCACAATATTCCCGACAATTCGAGCATGCCTTGTTCCGCGCGAGAATGCACATGCTCACAACACATATCCCAAACAGGGAGGTAATTGCCCGCGCGAGCTTCAATATTTCGACCGGGGTCCCTCGTTACGCGGGGCAACCGAAGCTACCATTTAAATGATAAGTTCAGGCGAGCTAGCCCTACCTTCGTCATCGCTGGAATAGCTGTTGTAGCGTGGCACGTTGACGGCGGTCCGACGGCCGTCCGAGCTCTTGCTCCTGACATGCGAACGATGCCCGTCCTCCCGCCTCCGGGAGTGACGACCCTCCGCCACGGCGGCCTCGTGCGCTGCCAAATCCAGCAGCGCCTGTTGCTTGTAGTAACTCGAAAGATCATTTTGCGTCCTGCCCCGATTGGCCGAGCCGGATGGCTTCCGTGTCAGCGGGGATTGCAGCATACGCTGCTTCCATTCTAGCAGCCGCTTCATCGACTCTTCGCGCTGAAAAACGTATCGCAACGCAACCTTTCCATTAGCTATCTGATAGAAAAATGTACGGTATTTCCTGCTGTAATCACGGGATCTAATTTGGAGAAAGAAATAAACATCGATATCGATCTCCACAAATAATCATGAAATTCCCGATAATAGGATATGTTAATGATAAAAAAAAGGGATTATTAATTACTAAAAATTATTATTAAAAATTATTAATACGGTGTGAGTAACGAAATAGCAATGACAACGACTGAGTGAACGATGGTGAAAGCAAAGACACGGGAGAGTCAGGATGACGTAAGGTATGTACAGCTATGCAGGAGGGCTAACGTGAATCACGCTTGTTCACCGACGTTACCGACACGGTTGTCTTGTACAAACTGATACGAGCAATGCTGATGGCCTATCTACGGCTATCTGATTCGAAGAAGCGCATCGCTCTTATGACTCATCCCACCTTTTCCGGAATACCAACGGAAAACGAGTTCGAAGAAATTCGTTTAGAAATATTTGGCAATATTTTTATGTCGCAGAACTTTAGCACCAACATTGATATATATATCATTACATTTATAAAAATTTTCAATTAACATAAAATGTATATTTGTTAATTCGATCACTATCGGCTTTAAGACTTAAAACTTTTTTAGAAAGTAAAATAAGAGCACGCCGATTTTCCAGAGAAATTTTATAGATTATAAAAGGATCGATATATCCAAAATACAGTGATTATATACAGAGAAATCTTATAGATTATAAAAGAGTTTATATATCTAAAATACAGGATATGCTAACAACGCGACGAAATGTTATAAAGCTTTTTTTTGGAGGAAAAAAAAGATTGTGCGTTTACGAAAGCAGAAAACGCTGGGTTCCCTTACCTGCTGAATCTTGCGTTCACCATCTCGTGAATCCTGCTCGGAGGACCTCTCGGCGTAGTCGTCGTCGTCGGGATCAAAGGCGGCGGGGTGCCGTGTCCTTGGCAGACGCGCCGACGCTGATCTGCAGAACTGCTGCTGCTCGCTCCATCGTCTGCTGGCACCTGCGTGACCGGCGTGACACGTCTGAGCGATGTGGGTCCCGTGGGCACCGTGACCCGCTGCTGCTCTTCCCCACCCGTCGTACTCGCCGCGCGGTATTCTACGAGGGATCGTGTTGTCCTCGCCGTGTGTCAGCGTCTCGCGGCCATTCGCCTCGCAGCTTTTCTCGCGCAAGGATCTTCGGAGTTTCGGATCGGCGCCCATTATCCTGATAGAAACAATACTCGAGCATACGTTTCTTTTTCCAGTCTATTGTGTGTGTGTACAGCATATTATATTCATAGTCCGATATAGGAGGATACCGTTTTTATTGCTTTATTTTAACCGTACTTTCACATAAATACGTACTATTCCGGTTCGTAAAAAGTTTATAACAGTTTTTTGAAAAATTATTTTAAAATGTTGACGAAGTAGGAGAAACATTGAGCTGATATATGTTTTAAAAATTAATGGCTATACACTGCTATACATTTAAAAAATTCGTTGGTGTTAGATTTAGATATCTGTTTTGAATTTATATATTCAAACATTCATTTTTTAAATATATAAAAAATACATACAAACGCACGTATGCGCGCATACTTTAAAATATATGTATTCTTTTTAAAATTATTTAATTGGAATTCTACGGGAGGGGGGAAGTCTCCATAAGATTTAATCATTTATTCGGACAGTATACTGGTGACTCACTCGGAATGTCTCTGCGTCAGCGACTGAGCGGGCATCGTATGCTGCTGATGTACGTGATCCCGCTGCGTGCGTCTCAAAGCGGGACAGGTTGAATCTGGCAATGTGGCTATCCTACTTTCATCGGTATTATCGCGAATACCCGGCAGCTTCGGTTGCATCGTGACGCGCGAGAGGGACTGATTCCTCTGCTGTTGATAATGTTGAGGGGTCTGATGCAAATAAACCGCGGACTGCCGCATCTGTGCCGCGTATCTAAAGCACACACGCGAGCAAAGAGTGAATATCTTTCCCAAAGGTCGATTTTAATTTTCTCTTTAAATTTTCTTCTTCGATGTGTGCGTGAAACCTAAAGAATTTACGCGCCCGTACCTTTCTTCGGAATAGAAGTAACCGTCATTGGTCGTGTCCGACGGATTCATTATATCTAAGCTGGATTTAGGCCTCTGCGGACATCTTTGTTGATCCGGGGGTCTCTCGCATTGCGCGGGTTGCTGCTGCGGTCGCCTTGCTGCTTCATACTCAAGGAAGTCTGCGCTATGCGGTCGCGGCGGCGGTTGAGTTCTAGATTGTCTTACCATTGCCACTAAAGAAGATAAATCATAAACGCCCTTTTTGTGTTACTGCATTTTGCTAAATAACAACGTATTTGACATTTTTTGTAACACATATTATGCAATTTATGCAGTAAAAAGAAGTTAAATTTTATTTATAAAAAAACGATGCACAAAAAGAGTAGGTACTCAAGTCATTACTGTAATAATTATAACGAGATAACATAAAACCAGTATCTATTTCTAAAATTATCTTTAACTTAAAAAGTTTTATAATTTTGCCGAATTAATCGATTACATTAATTAATTGCGACTTTTCGACAGACTTTAGAGGAATTCAGAATAATGAATCTTCTTTTGTACTTCAAAATAATACTACGAAACGATTCTAGCAATCGCCAATGGCGATACGGCAGAATTATCAAAGAAATTATTCCTATTTTTTCAGTGGATTTGCATCCTTTTTATACAACAATGCATATCGCCCCCCAATGGGAGAATTTTCTGAGCACAAGTTCTTAACAATCCGATAAGAAAGCCCGCTTTGTAGCTCAGAACAACGTTACAAACACACATTCGTGTAAAATATATTCATCTTTTACTCTCCGGAGAGGGTACCAGCCGGAATGAAATGCCGGTCGTACTAATTACGAGCGCCTTTGTAGGGATCACCTAAGCACAGAAAGAGCAAAGTAAATGTGCACAAAGACTCACTGTTCGGCGGCGTGACGGGAGAGTGCAGTTGCTGCAGATGTTGCGCGTACAGAGGGATAGGAATGGGCGCCGGCGACACGCCCTTGGTGTAACCCACCGGTCCCGCGGGTCTCTGATAAAGTTGTGGGGTGCCGTAGACCTCCTCGTAGTCGCCGTTCCCTCTGCTACTAGTCCTCGGCTTCGCACTACGGCCGTACGTGTCCGGGGTCCTCCTCTCCATCGGTTGAGTGGTCTGGCCATAGTAATTCAGGCCCGATTTGTCGATTCGCAGACTCTGCTGCGACGGTGGAATCCGCGTGCCGTAGATCGTGTTGCTCCTCTCGTAATCGGACATCGGACTCTTGCTCGTCACCGTGACGTCCGGCGATACCGGACTCTTCCGGTAATCCATATCCGGCGACGGCGTCGAGTACTCGTTAGAGCCATCCGTCAGTCTTCTAGGCTTCGGCGGCGCGTTCGCGTAAATCGGCTGTCCGAATTTTGTTCGAGGCATAGGCTGCATCGTTTGAACGCCGCCCGAGCCGGGATGCGACAGCTGCTGGGGCTGTGGCTGCTGCTGCGGCGACTGTTGGACCTTGTGCGGATGCGATGACTGATGGGTCGGAAGCGCGTTCTGATGTGGCAAGTGATGATGAAGCAACGCCTGATGCTGGTGCGAATGGCCCGGGGTCAGTTGCTGCGGGAGCAAGTGCCCGTATTGCTGGTGCTGGTGCTGCTGCTGCTGCGGCTGGGAGGTGCTGGGCTGGCCGTACGGCGACGACTGTTGCACCCAACCGTTCATCATCGGGTGACTCGAGTCACTCGCGTGATTGTTGTTGGCGGAATTGCCGTTGCTGTTACTACCGCTGAGGTTCGGGAAGGAGGCAGTGTTCGCGCTATTCGGGCTGGAGTTGTTGTTGGAGGCATGGCTGGGGTCGTCGCGCGACTGGAAGCCATGGAAGCCGGAGTCGCTGTCGTCGGCGCTCTGATTCAGGATCGATGAGATCGACGAGACGCTAGGCCGGGCGCTTCGTTCGCCGTCCTGCGCTATCTCTATGACTACCGCGGCTTCGCCCGCACCACTGATAAAACGTAAAATTGAGAGAGAAATCCGATATTATTTTTAGTCCACATTATTCGTTCTGGATTTTCGAGCTTATAGAATGTTGAAACCCGAGATCAATCAAATAATCGGTAATTAAACAGTCAAATCGCAAGATTATAATAAATGTCGTGTTGATCCAACTTGAAAATCAGTCTCATGTAGAACATTAATAGAATTACTGAGTTGCCGGGTATACGAAGCATATACATATAAAAAAAAGATACATTTTTCTCCGAGTTTTAAAAATGTCTCATGTTACTAAATGCAAAGAGATTAATTCTCAACATTATTTTAGGTAACTTAGGTACTAACGTGCATGCTAAAAATCCAACGTTTCAACCGTTTTTCGATGTAAATAGAATTTTAACTAAAATATGAACAAGGACAAAACTCATGAGAAGCGTCCGTTGTCCGCTGCAGCGTCGGCGTGTCGCTGACGACGTGCTAATGGACAACGGCCCAGGCTCATCCACCGGCGGTATCTCGCGGGTCGAATAACTCTCGAGAAACTAACTAACGAGTTGGTTAGTTACGCCGCGATAACGCGCGAACGACAGATGCGCTGCAACGACCGCATCGCGATACTCTCGCGTGCAAATAAACGCTGGGTGGCCGTGGCCGTCCCAGTTTCCTTCGTAGCGCGTCAAAGGGATGATGTTCATCGTCACCCCGTTGCAGCGCGATCCCCGAGCTAATTTCGGGATCTTCGCTCGGATCTCCGGACGGAGCTTAATGTCGAGATGTCGTCTTAAAAAATGACATCTTTCAAGGCGACGTCCGGCGTAGTTAAGACAATGGGGAGACATTCCATCGTGAGAATAAAAGCGGACCTTTTATTTTCGCGATGGCTCACAGAAGATAAGATTTTCGATAGAGAGAAAGAGAGAGAAGTAATATGTGATGGACACGGTAAAATTTTTATAATATTCAAAAGCTTTAGAATTCAACAATTTTGAAAAATCGCTATTGAATCGTATGTAGAAAATAGGGTCGAGAAGAATGAGAGGCAAAATTGAACGAAATTTCCACGCGGACAAAATACAGGTGCGCGCGATGCGTGAAACGGAACTGTACGAATACGAAGCGGAATACAGAAGAAAATAACGAGTGAGGGAGAGTTTGAAACTAGGAGGATTATTTTCACAAAGCGATGCGCCATATGAAGAATTAAAACGCTCACGTGTACAGTAGAATAGCGCGAGCGATTATTACAATAACGGATTTTAAAAAACTTGGTTTTTTTTTTCAATCACATCACTGCATTTCGCTCTTCGTATCCGTTTATTTATTCAAGTTGCGTAATGGCAAAAGCGATAAGAGATGCAGAGAGAGAGACACGTTCCTCATTTTATAAACCAATAATTATTAAACGTCGAAAGCGTGGCGACTCGAGTTGGCTCGCATTAGCATTTCCTAATTAGGATTGAATAATTAAATTTACTTAATTTCTTATGATCAACAACGTATCGGTAAGCTCGGCCGTAAGCTGTGCTTGTTCTCAATTTTCACGTTATCACATAATTACACCTTATTGCATAATTACCGTGAGCCTTTTAAACAACTTAAAAATGCGTGCAAGGAACTTACGGGCTAGGATCTTGCAAAAGCGTCGCCAGAGTCAGAGCATTCACCCACTGGTTCATGCTCTCCCGACTGTCAGCCGCGAAGTGGTAAGTCCTCATGTTCGCGTGTTCAGCCTTGAAGGCGAACTTCTTGTTGACTTTGTCCTCGGATTTGCAGACGGTAACTCTGTACGAAGGTAGTAATATCGAACCTAGCAGTTTCTCCTCCTCCGGGCCTGAAAATTAGTAAATTGCTACGTTGCAGTAAAAGTTACGAGAGTGAGACTGATCTTATTTCTAAAATCAGGGTGCAATATCTAATTTAGTAATTTCGCGTTAAAACTCGCAAATTACGCGCACGCTGTCGCGATATTTCAATGTGTCTTAATTTTTGGTAGCAAAAAATACCAAATACATGACTACGATATATCTCCATACATCTCGCGTAATGAAACTGCAGCTGTCACGTTCGGATAGTCGGTCAAACGTAAAAATATTTGTTGCATCCTGTTTTCAATCCTGACTAGTTCAAATATACCATTTGATGATATAACTTCAATATGCAATATCCTCTCTCTCTTCCCTTTCTCTCTCTCTATCTTTAACTCGAAATTTTCTCTACAGTCTATTCCTATATGATTGATGCACGATGTCTATACAGGCGTGTACTTTCATATGGTTAAACATTTGCAAAAATAAATATTTGCATATTTGCTATGGTTCACGATTGTATGGCGATATAAATCTCAAAAGACACGAAATTCCACGGATTTTTATCGAACGAGATAAAAGCAGATTTTTGAATGTGTATTCGTACATATGTATATACACGTATAACCGCCACCGCCAAAATCTCGGCGAACGAATCGAATTCTCGCACGTTTCGGACAAGCTGAAATTTCAGTCTAAATTAATTTCAAGCTGAGCGATCCGCTTACGATAAATGCCAGAATAACGATAAACGAAAGTTTTTATCAACTACAGACCATGTGGAATTTCAATTAACTAATCCACATAGATACTTTTTTCGTATTTCGATAACTAGAAATGTAAAATCTAATTGTTTATACATAAACTCTATTATGGTTAAAGCAATTAAGCGTGTACAAGATAAAACTTTTCACATTTAATAATCAGACTTCAAACTCCAGTTATAAAGATATTTTCGTTTTATTTTGAAATGCGCAGAAGCTGTTATTTGTACATTTAAGAATAAAACGAAAATATCTTTATGACTGAAGTTTTGTGCTCATTGTTGGCTCCGAACAACACTTTAGAATTCTTTGATCGGGGCTAATGTACTAATAACATATAAAGCTATGAGTGGAGCGACGTGAAAAGAATGTTTCTTGACGGTACTCCTTGCGCCTCGTATATTTATTTGAAGCAAAAATTCAAAACACTTCTTATTCTCTATCAGAGTATCGTCTATTATCTTCCGCGCCGAAACGTCCATTAAAAATACGAAAATAACAAAATAATAGCACATGAAAAAACTCACACATTCTCCATTTTAGCTTCATAAATTTTACAAATATCGACAAAATGTTTTAGAAATATATTTTTGAGATTTAAGAGAGCGCTTGAGGAAAAAAAATGTAAGGAGGATTAGAAAATTTGAAAGTTTTGCGAAGATCCGCCTAAGGGATTAATACCTGTATAATAATAAATTCTTTTCTTTCAAAACACGGGAGATCAATTAGCGCTCTTGATATTTCAAGTAAGCCTATCTGCGCGAGCGGAACGATAAGGGAGAAGAGCTTGTTATCGAGTATTAGTTCCTTTTGTGGGTAAAGATACTCGAGGAGGCTCGAGAGGCCGCTAATTAGAAGGCGGTATGCATCAAATCTAATTTAACTAAAGTTCGTAAACGACGCGCCGAGTCGCTGCGAACTTCCGACGAGAACTTCCTTCTCGGATGATGTGGAAGACAAGTCGCGCGCGGGGTGTATCTTTAGCGAGACGTATCTCTGGACTCTGGCTGCGACCACGCACGAATCCTCGTGCACGTACCGAATCAAAGAGTCCGAGAGTAATTAGCGCCCCTAACCGAGATTAGACGAGCAACGGCGTCCAAGACGACTGGAAATTGGTCGTCTGTGCGATCTAGATTAGCAAGGCGTAAAACAGGATAAGACTTGGCGGAATTCCAGAATATTTTCGCGAATCTGGTAAATGCACTAAAATAAAAGTTCGTAAATAGAGCAGATACGAATAAAAACGTTGAAGACATTAACGTTTATGAAATAAGAATTTTATTTTCTTGGGAGTGATTTTTTACCGTTCGAAATAACTATTTGTTGAAAAATCAAAATTTATCTTAAAATGGAAACTGTCGTTGTTTTGTTGCACGATTGCAAAAGCTGAGTTTTTGTCAGTTAGATTTTATTATAAGAAATCTGACATTATCAAAGGATATCAATTTCCTGCGAAATGGCTATTAAAATATCATTCGTTCGATTTGCGCAATACGGTTGATGAGAGGGCTTATTTATACTAATAACTAACTTTATAATTTCCGTTAGATTGGTGATTAATAGGAGCTTCTGGGATAATTATTAATGATTATTCCAGTCCATAATGTCAATTGATAATTACGCAACGAATAAACGTTACATTTGCCGGATTTGAATGCTAAACTGAATGCCGAACGAGCTGTACTGTACTTCCGACTAATAAAGCTCATTAAAACCGGTACCGTAATGCGGCAGCATTACGTTCAGGGCAAAAATAGCAGGAAAAAGAAACACTGAAATACGCAAAAGGAATATGTCGATGGTACAACGTGCGGACTCACCCTTGTAATAAAAGAGGCAGTACTCCGAGAGGACGAACCAACGCTTCTTCCACAGCATGAGACCCTCCGAGCCCTGTTTATACAACCACCCCTGCAGCGCAACGGGAGCGGAGAGGGGCCTTTTTGCGGCGGGCGAGCGCAGACCCGCTTGAGGACCGCTCCGTCTGCGCACCCCCGACACGGAAGCCGCCACCCCCGAGCCATCGTGCTTGCTACGTACCTGAACAGGTACGGCGGGCGGCGTGCTCGACTGGACAATCTGTAAAATAAAACGCGCCCTTTTCTTATCAAGACACTCATTTACAAATCTTACGACCGACGTTACATCAATGTCAGTTGAATTTAATTTACTTAAATTAGAACTGTCCTATCTTTTAAAGTGAAAAAGGACGAAAAATCGGTTAAATAAAGGTTAAGATTAATCGCTCGTTTCTTCTTAATTAATTTCGATGGACTGAAGGTTCTATAGAACTTTCACTTTAAATTTAATTATTATGTTTATAAAACTTGGGGATCGTGAATAGAATTGATGACATCTAATTAAATTTTTATTAAAGCGAAATTAATCGCAAGATTTAACACGGTGACACTCATTAATATATATTTGTACGATTTTAAAACGAGCAAATCTAATTTTAAAAAACATTAATTCAATTAACGTAACGTATAAAAAAGTGATTAAATATAGATTTTATTACGCGACTTCCAAATATGCTGGCAATGCGAAACATGATATTATTGATATTATTTACAAGACAGTCACGTGTCATATCGTATGATGTTGAAATAAGGTGTTGAATAGCTACAAACATTTTCTAAATTCGAAGGATTTACAAGGTAAATGCGATCCCGCGGGATGAAGATAGAAAGCTGGGAGCAATAAATCTTCGGTGAAATTTGGAATCTTTCTCTCGCCACGATCAGCCACGCGGCGAGATCTCGACACCTTTTATTCGATGCCTTCCCCGAATGCGGCTGATCGAAATCCGTTTTTCCGCTTGCCGACGCGCCACGTTATCGCGCAAAATTGCCGTTGGCCGACAAAAATTTCGCCACTCGGAACGTCTATCCGATAATGAAAAGCCATGGAAACGAAAAAGGAAGAAAAGACCCAGCGATAGCGCCATTCGCCATTCGCCATTCGAACGTGAAATTCGTCCGATCTGTCGATTTCTCTCTTCCCGTGACGCTTGTCGGGAAGAAAAGAAAAAGGCGCGCCGGTATTCGACGAACAAAACCAATATCGCTAAATAACTAATTACTCGGTGGACGTTGGGCAGCCGGATGCATTTTCAATGACGAGCACGTGCCTCTGCAAAATCCGGTCGGATTTAATCCTCGAAATAGACCCGGTGTATTATGCAGCCTCCTATCGATTTCCCTCTACCTTCCCATCAGATTTAAAAATACATGCGCAAAAGAGCGCTACCGTATCGGTCTCGGTACAAAAGATTGGAGAGGGTCGTGGGAAACACTCGAAACTCCATTCCTGACGTGGAAATGAATAATTTACCGCTCGCACGCGCGCGCGCGCGCTCTCTCTCTATCTCGCCCGGCTCCCACCTGGCTCTTCGTTTTTCTTTCGAATTTTACGAGACATCCCCCCGATTCCGAATGCAAGCCAGCGACGAAAAATAGTTTACATATTTGCGACGCTCGCAAGTTTCGTTCGTGAGGTACTGCGCGCAATGGCGAGATATTGCTGTATCGAACGATAGAACGTTAGCATTAACATCGTACGGGAAGTAGCGTCATAAGGAAGTAGTTTACGACGCTGAGCAGATCAATATACCATTTCCTAATATTCTTCCGTGTTCTTTCGTGCGTTATTAAAATTTATGGACAATAAATCACAAATTTATTCACAAATCGCAAATTTAAGTTTACAAGCATCTATATAAGAATTCGTACGCCGGAAAATCACGTCGATACGTGCAATGCTGTGACCTTATGCCGACAACATGGCGCTTTCAGACGCGACACTTGTCAGATCTTGCTTCTTATATTGTTAGAAGGGCCACCGTCAACAAGAGACTCGCTTAGATACGATTTCATCTAAGGGCATAAGAAGAGAGAAGCTCCGGAAAATGCCCCATTCCCTCGGTACGGACCCCCGTAGTTTTCTGGCGCTCTCGAAGAAACGCCGATAACACGAGCTGTATTTTTCAGGAATACAAAGTGCCGCGGACGTTTCTCTTTGAGAAACTCGCAAACGACACACGTTTATAACGCGCGCACGTATAGCGCATAGAGAGTGCCCCTAAATCGCGAACGGTAAGAACTATACAATGCACCGTTGGGCATTTGCTCTCCCGGAGGATACATCAAGTAACACGTGCATTGTCGATGCAAGAGGAAGTCCCTCGTGATTGATCTCTCCTCGCGAGAATGATGCAGCCGAACGTTACGCAGGAATTGCGGAAGAACATTAGCGCAACGTTCCGTCGTCCGGTTTCGCCTTCGGCGCACGGTCGTCCGTCTCGTCCCTGAAAATCCCCATATACGAGCTTTCGTCGCGCGCCACGAAAAAGCCGGACACGGAAGAGGAGTCGCCCGGGTAATCCGTTAAATTACAAGAGCTGCTCGCGCGCAGTTCCTCGACGACGGAAGCGAGTACAAGAGCGGCTCGCCCGACCAAAAAAGATGAAACTCCCCGCAGGTTCGCCGATCCCGATTCCCGAGGGAAACTTCGTTTCCGCGGAACGGGAAAAGCCCGGCCGAACTCTCTCGCGGTAAACTTTCGCTCTCTCTCTCCCTCCTCCTGCACCCTCCTCGTCTCGCGGCGGCGTCGGATTAAATCACGGCCGATTCGTATCGCTCGGCCTTTATCCCCAACGAGGTAATCGCCGAGTCACACGATGCTAATTCGAGCGATGCCTCTAATTGGGAGAGCAGCGCGGATGGTTTGCCGCGCTAAACCTCTGCCATTCTCGCTCACATAAAGACCCCGCGGTCGGCATGCAACTCATTAAACGTTTGCGGCTCCAAACAGTAAGTAATAATCGATCGTGGGAACGACCGTTATTTATAGCGATCCACCACGCAAATACTCCGCGACGCGATTTTGTCGTAATTTTAGCGTCTTCATGAAAATAAATTCTATCTTGGTCGAGTTTCTCTCGAGAAGAAACGTAAATATAATTTCGGGAATTATATTTACGGGATAAATGATCGATTATTGGTAAATATCAGATAATTTTACCTTTTTGTTGTCCATTCCGGGCGTAGAGCTGGTCACCGGCTGGTCGAGCCTGCAACAGAGGAAAAAAATTGACTTTAAAACAATTGCGACGGGGAATACAACACAATTTATCATTTATTACATTTATAATTAACCAATTCCTTGGGGCAAACAAATCCGCTTTTACGTCATCCGCTAAATCTGACATTTTATTGCGAATATCTCGTCTTTTTCACTGTACCGCTCTCTTTCGTAATATATTTTGCTACATTTTCTCTCCGACTTCCGCTACTCTTCAAAAATAATCGTCTCAATGCCTGTCGAACGATATCGAGCGATCATCACTTTCCGCTGCCGTGACTCACGGACGAATCTCGACCTCGATTCTCAGACAATACGGACGACGAAGCTACGCCTCGGTGTTTTTCGGTACGGCAGCATTGAAAATTTATTGCAGGCCATGCAGACGGAAAAACCGGTCGATACCTACCACGACGCCTAAAAAAAAGGTTCTGAAATGAAAGTTTCATTCCGACTCGTCGAATAAAACTTTCTGCGCTAGAGAACCGAGTCATTATACCGAGCAGTGACTGCATATTGAAATAATGTAATGCTATACGCGAAACACGCATTGTTCCTTTAGAAAACCGGTGGACATTCGCGGTTACGAATCACCCCAGTTAAATTAAACGGTAAAATAATTGAAACTGACGACAAAACGACTCGTTTCGAGTGCGTCGTGAAATTTAAACAATGGAACATTTCACTAGCTTCATTATTCTTCATGTCGCTTTATCCTTCCATTTTCTTTATTACAGTATCGCCCGTTTACGAGAGAATCATATGTTCGCGTGTGTTCTTCTTAAAAAAATTAGTACGACTGGCGTATATATTGCCTCTCCTCGCCATTCCTATACATGTACGAAAAGTCACGTTCTGTTGTGGCAACCGTCGGGATGTAGCAATGGCATTTGCCACACTACAGGGAGGAAAGGGTCAACACACTATGCACAGGATGCCCTTGCGCGCCGTGCAGTCGCGAAGGCATAACGCGCCATCGCTTTTTATTACCCGAGCTGCACCGTCGATAGGTGCAATGTGGTGGTTGCGCGACGTGACGCGTGGCCGTTCGTTCAGAAAGTCGCCTCGGTTAGCGGGAGAGATCGATTTATCGTTTCCCGGGCGGTTTTATTCCCGAGACCGGCGAGCACGTACGCCCGTTCCGTACAGCTCTGTGGTCCGTCGTTGTCGTTGTCCGTCGTGGGCGCGCGGCCACGGCCGGACATTGCACGTGACGAGATGCCCGCGTGCACCTCGATCAACCGGTACACGCGGCAAAACCCTCGTCGAGGGTGAATTTCCATTTTCTATATTCCCGGCGCGTGTCGCCCGATATTAAAGCGCCTGAATCATTTTATCAGTTCGACTTGATTCGATTTAATCTCCCGAAATCGTGAGAACTGTTATAAATCGATGTCATCGAGCTCCCGGCGCGACGCAAGAGTATCTCGTTCCCGCGTGCGTCGATAACTGAATCTTTCCGTCTCAATCGCCATCGAGATATAATGTGTAAAATATAATGTCATCCAATATCGTGCTAAATGCAGTAACTCGATATCGCATCGAGTGCGTTCGATATCGTTATACCCTCCGAAAAAAGTCTTGAAAAATCGACGTATTACAGATATTCGTTCGCGACCTTTCCGAACGAGACGCCGCACGCAGATGAATCCGATCCGAATAATCAGTCAGATTACTGTTCGAAAGGGTTATTTATAATTAACGTCTCTTTTATAGATATCAATCTTTTCTAAACCTGTCTTTCCCCGCATTCTAATTGCGGGATCGGCCAATCCGTTGACGGGCGAGGCCGCGTAGTCGACTGATGACGTCAAATTGTCGATTACCCAAAAGGCTGAAAGCGACAGCAACGTATCGGCTTGCCAAAACCGCAGATTCGATTGACCGGTTTGCCGATCCGTTTCCAATTCGTCCCTGCTGAATGCCGCTCGCTGATCTTACCCGCATTAGAATTCAATCGCATTTAGACGATGATAAGATAATCGACTGTAACGGGACGCGCGTTGCGCTGCAACGTCGACGACGGAATGATTAATGCCATTATAACGTCGCATTCATCTGGAATAGCGAGCGGAATAGCGTCCAAATGAAATTCCAGACACTCCGTTGCGTGGCTCGCGTCTTCCGATCCGCTCGCAGTCCGCGACTGTACGCGCGGATTTTAATGACTGCCCTTAATTGGCGCAAAATTGCTGCTCTAATGGCTGATCCAGAGCGAGAGAGCGAGAGAGCGAGAGAGAGAAAAGGAGATTCCGCGCCCTATAACTCCTGAGCTTCACGATGTAATTAAAAACCAACGTACTAAACCGCACTCGCGTGCGTCCTAATAGAGCTGTTTCCATCTCCGGGATCGCCAAACTACCGTTCTCTTCCACAACCGTGCTCGAAAGTCCACGTCTTCGTAAAAGACGATGCTATTGACTTTTTCCTTTTCGTTGTTTTAGCGATCATGATAATCCTCCAAATGGCGCTATAAGACCGAAATAAAATACGAAACGAGTTCTACACGAGGCATGCTGTAAAAACGTGATGTTCACGTACAAGTACGATAAATCTGTCTTACGTCTCGGAAAAGTCTCTGTTCTTTACAACAATTTTCAATGTTAAACGTTCCAAAAAGTACGATTAATTAGAAGTATTCTAACACATAACGATAATAATAATCCAATTATTCGATAATGTAACTGTACGATCGTACAACAGCAAAATGAAAATAGTGGAGAGTCGCAAATGTTGCTGAATATGAACCCGCAAGCATCGTGATACTTGTTTTGTAGTCGACTATGTAGGATGTTCGAAGAAAATTAATTCTAACTTTTAGCTGCAACAAACGCAAAGTCTAATGACTTGTCTAGTACGACGGATCGCTATACAGAAGCGGGACGACACGCGACACTCGGCGACGATGCCTGGAGTTTTGGCATTTACGACCGCGCTACGGAGAAACCGCGCGGTCGTCGGGGGATGCGAAATGCGAACGTTGAGGAACCGCTGCGTCGCGCGGAGTGTACTCAAAATGCATCGTCGTATGTTACTTTAACGCTCGCGCACGCGGCGGGCGACCGAAATTGGGTCGCCGCGATGCGGTGCGATGCGCCACGATTTAACCCTTTGATGTAGCGCGGCGTGTACACTCGTTTATTCGCGGTGGCGCGCGGTGAATGCGGCATACGTCTCTACGCCACGCGACGGTATCAACCGCACCGATCTTTTCTGGGTTAGGAATGCTTCTTACGGCAATATATAGCGGAAACGCTGGCGCCGCGATTATCACCTCATACGTTCTGGCAGTTACCGTTTATGCCGCGCGATCCCCCCAGAACTTTCAGACCACTCGCGAATATTAGAAGAATTAAAAGAAATGAAAGCTTTTCCAATTTCGCGAGTTTATCTTCTCGCATATTCGGTATCGGTTAAAATTAAATAAATATAATAAAAGTATTCTGATATCTCGGATGGAATTTGTATTTTAAATTTCTGATTACTTGAATCTCTAGCAATTTACTGCCTAAAAATTTAATGGGAATTAAAGCGTTTGCGACACGCAAAGGATATAATCACGAGATGTTTTCAAACGCCAACTGCAAACCGGAGGCAAACATATCAAAGAATTCTGGTATGCTTGGAACACGCGGTGGAAAAGCAGTGTAGAAAAAGCTCCCGCTGTTCCTTGCACGCTTATTACAGTATTCATGTTACAGACATATATTTACCGTAATAATACGACACCACCGCGTATCGCACGTCATAATGAAATTAGAGTAGTTGTGCTCGAATGTAACGTTGAACGTGACGAGAGAGCGACAAAGTAAAGCAGACAATTAAAAACACATGCGGCAGCCGCTCGACAGTCTGAAAATGAGAGTTTAATGCGATCCGCCGGTCAGTATATATATATATATATATACGCGCCTAGATTATATAGAAATATGCTTCAAATCCACGGCAGCATTTACGTTATTAAAATATCATTTATGCGTATTAAACGTCATTTCCCCAGGACGCTCTCAGCCACGGTCGTATTTCCGGTATTTTTAGTGCCGGAGAAAATTTACTCCTTTGCGCGACAGCATCGTAACGCACGCTCGCGATCGCTTTAAGTTCCCCGTGCCACTTGACCCAGAAATTCATGTCGAAAGCATCGAAATCGATATCCTACGGAAATAGATGCGAAGAAGCGTCGCGAATAATTGGACGTCGATAAATCGCTAATGGACGAGGGAGACGGCAATGTATAAAAGTCGGTTATATAAACGGGATCTTTTTTTCACGGATGACCTTGCCGGATAGGAAACGCAGCATCCGCGGGAAGGTCAAGATAAAATTAGCATGTGGAGGTTACATATGAATGCAGAGACCTCGACCGTGTTCATGAAGCAATCGTTTGAATAAACACGATGTATATACCTATGTATCCGAGTCTCCAGTCCCACAGGTTTCATTTTAGGCAAATATAGAAGAAATAAAATGCATATTTTAAGAGGGGAGATATAGCAGTCAAGTTAATTGGGAGCTTGTCGTCTTGGCAGCAACCTACATATTTCACGAACGAATGTATATATCGGACTTACGTTTAATTTTCGTTATCGGATATTTCTTTAGACGTTGTATGTATATAAACACATTACAGATATTTAATTACGCTCAATTTCATCGCGGTTGAATTGGGAGGAGAAAGAGAATGTAGGCGAGAACAAAAGATCCAGTGGTAGAGAAAACCAGAGGCGGTCTTGTGGCTAGAGGGAAGGATGAACGGAAGGGGAGAGGAGCGGAGCGACGGGGCTAGACGTGCATGAAAAGCCTCTTCACAAGAACTCGCAAATATTTTTGCATCCTGGATGAAAGCTCCTCGCGTAAACCGACGCGAAGTGCTTGCTCGTCTCGTTGTGCTTCATATTGGAAGAACGTAAGAGGATCCTCCCGAGTATGAGCTCCATGAAAACGCGTCGCTTTTCCCGAGCTTACTCTCTTCCGGCAGTTTGCATGCGGATCGGCTGTTCCGCCGTTTCTCTCTCTCTCTCTCTCTCTCTCTCTCTTTTTCGTTTTTTAATTCCCGAAAGTTGAGCGAGAAGCATTGTAGTCGTGCTGTCGTCGTGAAACACGTACAAGTGGGACAAACATGGCGAACGACTCCTGCAGGTATCTGCAGGTCCCAATACAGGCCGGGTCTAGTCGATAAAGCTGCTTCCGCTCGTCCTTTCCCTCGTCCTTTCTCTTCCCGCCACCTCCGTCCTCCCCTCTCGTCTCCTTCTTTCTGCCTTTTCCGCAGCCGCAGACCGCGGCTTACCGTCGCCGAAGAAATTTATCGGCGGACTTTACGTTCGCCTCTCTCTCTCGTGAAGTCTGAGTGAGTGCTGAGTGACTCGCGAGATGACTGCCGGGAGACAGTTGGGCTGCTCCGGAGAGCAGCCGGTATGAAATTTATGGGAAAGCAAAATAAACCGTACGCCAAGGCTAATTTATAAGCATGCCGAGCTTAATGGTGTAAGACAGGATATTAGTTGGAGAATTTATGTTAACTTCCCAGCGGATGCATCCTGTTGCTCTTTGTCAAGCTGCCCCGTTGAATATTGATCGCGGGACTAAAAGTTATCTCGCAGCTTACAGGTCGGCTAACCAGCGCTACATGAGGCTGCTTCTTTCGAAAGTGATATACGCGGTATGAGAAATAGTATGAATTTCAATGAGGCGACAAACAAGATTATAAACTTTTTGTTTGGAAAACTGTACTTCGAAATAAAGATTTTTAAAATCGGCATCTCTATTACCACTTTTGAAATAAGCTTGAAATAACTAGTTTACGTAATGCAGGAAATGATCGTTATTTCAAATAGTGATTTATAAAAATCATGTTATATAAAGAATTCATTTAATGACGCAGCAAAAACGTACGGAATTTTTATGAGTAACAAATAAAAAACTAGATCAAAATCTTAATTGTTTATGTCACCGCTGTTGACAGAATCCGAAAATATATCGAAATTAATACAATATGATCGTATCTGTACAATCGGAAAATTTGCAATTTATTTATCGATGCAAATTATAAACTCAGCGAGCTGTGAGTTAATTATTATATACGACACGCTCTTCGAGCCTGATATTCTACATGTAGCGATGAGTGCACATGAAGTTTACACGGTTTAGATCGATACACGGCGTCTTGTCGGTCGTGGTATATACATCAATACGTCATTTCCTCTCATAGCATCCCAAGAGTATAATTGAAACAGAATGGATCCCCTTTCGAGGCAACGGCGAATCGTCTCCCTTTCTCGTGTCTCTCCGTCGATTTTCGCTCGTGTCCTTCCGACCCCTTATCTCTACAATATTGGATAAAATATGCGGTAGAACTGTTATTTTTAGAAATTTAATATTTACATCCCACGCGCGCGCATATACACATGTTTATTTTATCAATAGTCCGCACGACATAAGTCATAAATTGAACAGTTAATTAGAGTAACGCGATCATTCAGAATCGCGTCAATTGCAACAATGCCATTGAAGATCGCAAATTGTTTCTGCATAGAGCTCTTCGTATCTGCTTTCAATATAATATCGTATCATCGTTGTGCCATGTAACAATTGAGCGCATTTGTAATCAATTACACGTTCGAAGCCTTCAGTTAATAACAATTTGCAGCGCATTATTCGACGTCATATAATCGTCTAGACTTGCAAATATTCACGCTTTTTTTGTATCGTTGAATTTATATCACAATATTCTTCTAATTCTTTATAATTTTTTTTCATTGGATACAACCACAGTAGTCAAATTTTACGTTGCACACGAGCGACAATCAACAAAACGCAAATATCATAACAACGTGACCACAATGCCGTTACGCTATTATTCTGAATACCGTCAATGGTATGTGTGAATGGACCTTTATATATCGCGCATGCCGTACGCGACGCACGTGTCGCAGTCGTGCAAGTCTTTCCCAGTGAGTGCAATCCCTCGCCACATGACCTAGGTAGCCGATCGATAATCATGGCGAAAAGTTCGTTCGGTGAAAATAGTATAGAATCCCATCGTACGAGGAGGAAGAGGACGCTTAAAAGCGGGCGAACTTCACTTGTAAGCGATGCACAAAGGGGCTTGCGTAACGAAACAACGGAGGCAGCGCGAAGAGATGAATTATGTTTGTCAAGTTGCAATTCCCATTTTGCACAAATAGCATTTTGCAAGTAGTTGAGTTCCGCAGATGAGCATTTTGTTGAGAGTTTGCCCCAGTGCCAAGAAGCTCCCGTATAAGGCGCGTCGAACAAGCGAGGTTAATGGTAAAATGGTATATAAAGTTAACGGAGTAAACGCTTAGAATTTTTCCTCTCTCTCAATTAATTTTATTTAATTTTAATAAACCCTAATTTGAGAGACATAGACGGGAGTATGTGCACGGGAGTACTAGACAACGCACATATAGTCAAATTTAACGGAGGCATGCTTGACCTATATACGCATTTCACCCACGCTTCCCTTATCGACAACAATCATCCCTTTATCGCGACGTAGGCTACAATACCTCGCTTCGATGCCACGTCGATCTCGTCGGATACTACGCTCTATTCGCCCGTACTTCTCTTTCGACCGTATTTTCACCAGCGCGTACATTTCGCGCGACTACGAGCCAGATGAAAAAGCTCCAGATGTATCGAAGCGATGGCTCGATAGCGGACGGGTTTATGCACGGTACAGAGGCGGCAGTGATTCGCGCGTACATCCTACGGGCGCGTCATCACGAGAGATGGAAAAAGATATAGAGGTAAAGAGAAGAAGAGCTTGAGCTTTTTCGGACATTCTCGCGGCTGAAGGCAAGTTTATTCATATGTAAGGAAATACACCCGCTCGGATGTCTACTTTGTCGGCGATGTTCGACTGGAGATCTCTACGGCTACGCGCCGCGAGAATACATTTTAAAACACGCAATCGACAAAAGCATGTCGAAAAATCTCCCAACCTTCCCGCGGGACTCGATTTTTATTGATCTCCTCGATGAGATTGGAGTTGACAAGCATTCGCGTTATTTACGTCTCATTCGCTCATAGCTATTTTGGAACGATAAAACTGAATAATTTAGACAAATAATTACTTCTAAAGTTCTTGCAATTTTTCTGCGGGATGTTAGTTTTTATCGAGCTTCGCGATCAAAGTTGGAAAAACAAGATATTCGTCCAATTTCCGCTATTTTTACTCCGCGCACATTCCTATAGATTTTAAAGTGGTTGCAGTTGAATTTTTTATAAAAAAAAAAAAGATACTGATCACGAAATATTGGACGAACAATAATACAATCAAAATACTCGGGTACAAAAATAGTATTCGCTTTGTTCAATCATCTGGATGGAGGGGCGAAGGAGTGATGCTATTTGTGTGTTCCATGCACAGTTTCATGAATCAGTCATAGCGCTCTTTTGATGTGCATCTCGCACATATTCCTCGCAGTTTCACAAGCAGCTACAATTGAACATCTTCCTCGCACAATGATAACGGACGAAACGTTGGAATGATGAAATAATAATGTGGACAACTGAGATACAGACTGAAAATTGTCTAGAAAGGATATATTCTGAAGGGAGGGACTGAAAATTGTCTGGAAGGAAAAAAGTAATGGAAGACGAAGGTAGAACTTGCTCTGTCAAATCGTCCGGCGATATCGCGATTGCATTACGGACCTTCGTGTTTCCATTGCGAAGCCTCTATTTTTTTATTTCAATTGTCTCGAAATATTTCGCGAGTAAAATGAAGATAAGAAGAGATAGGTAACGACAAGGAGTGCAACAGCAGAATACAATTTCTTCGAATACATATAATTATATGTGTATATGTATGTACATATAATTATGTATATAATTATAATATTGTAACATAATTACATACCCACATAAACGCACAAATATATGAAACAACGAATAAAGAAAAGCTTACTTTTCTTAAAAGAAAAAAGATGAATGCTCGAGAAATCTGACCAGAAGCGAGTAAGTACGTTGCCCCGTAATAAACTAATAAGTCTATGTGAGGATGGCATGAAGGAGAAAGGATTTATCGTCCTTCGCCGTATGCGCCCGCTAATGCGTTTCCGACGAATTATGCAACGCTAAGTTGCAGTCGGCCGAACGAATTCCATCATGCCCGTTTCCGCCTCTGCGAATTAATAAAAAGCGCGAGATATAAGAGAGCGATTTTAAGCCGCGAAAATATCGCATAACGTTGCGTCATTAATGAAAGCAAGATTATACGATTATCGACCCGAGATATTATTCTAATTGTATTCGTTCTAATTATACTCGCTTTCAATTCCTTTCGCGACGCGCAAGATAAGAGTCGAAGGAGTTTATGAACAAGATACGGAAAATATCGAGATGCGGATGTGAGATATCACGGCGAGATTCGACAAGTAGAAAATGATATTGATCGGTTTATTCCTGAAAGAAGGAAGAATGAGAAACAGGTGTTCTGAATAAAAGTTTTCCGCGTTATAGCCGGCGCCTTATACACAAATAAATGCCATTACACGTCTTACCAGTCGAAAAAATTCCACAGGCACGCGAACATGTTGGCTGCTTCCCACATCGACGACACCTTCGCGCGTTTCTTGCACTCGTCCGTGAATTCTTCTAAATCGATCCCGATCGTTGATCGACGAAAATCCTCTTTTTTTTTACATTTTTACACGTACGACCAAGTTTACCATCGATCGCACACTCGGAGGGCTCGCTCTGGCTTTCCTCGCTGTTTTCTGATCGGCATTGAGCAGCACGTTCGAGCGTTACCCATTAGTATCGACGAGTAGAGTTGCGACGTCATATTCAAGCTGACGCTTGCACTCTCGCAGTTTGCGCGGTCCATCGGTCGTCACGCACTTGCAAAGTAGCGCGGACTCGGCGCGAATTTCGTCACGCCAATCGCCCGCTTTATCGATCTGCCGATATTAAGAAGACACGAGACGAATAATGAAGCTAGAAGCGACAGAGATCTCGCGCGCACGGTGAGCTCATTGCGCGGCGTTACACGTGTCGCGACGTGTACACGGTGTGTTTCCGCGAGCTTCGAATTCGCCCTCATCATGAAACCGTGGCAATTAGTCGGCTAATTCTAAAGCGGAATAGCAAATTACCTGTCGCGCGGAAATGTCGTTTCCCTCGCAACGCGGGACGTGCAATCCCGTATTAATACAAACAGCCCCCCCCCCTCCCCACGAGAAAATGGCGTACATCCATTCTTGTCGCAATTTCCCTCGTGATATTTTGCAAAAACAATCCAACAACGGACGGACAAGGCTCGTGTAAGTTCCCGGGGAAAAAAAATCGCCGCGGATGTGCGTAATGCTGTTCGTCGAATTTCCCCTAACGAGAAATGCATTTATACAGTCGCCCCTATAAAGGAAACGTACGACCAGCCGGGAAAGTTGGGAAACGGATTAAAAGCGAAGACTGTCCCGTGTCGACGCCGGTGATAACCACTTCGCAAACTCGCGTAAACTCGTTACAGAGTCCATCATCGTTTATCGAAGGTTGCATGCATTTGTGAAAATAAAGGTGCGCCGCAGCGGCCGCCGCGCCGCCTCGTCTTCGTCGCACAAAGAATTAAAATCTATGTTATATGTTACCGTTGTGTACACGTACATAGTACTTAAATTTTCCTGAAAATGTGGCGCCTCGACGGATTCGAGCTCCGCGACGAGGAGAGGAATCCTCTCGAAGCAATGAACCGATCATAAATTTATTTAAACGGTCGACGATGTGCATCAAGACATATTAAAAGCTGCGCGACGACTTTTCCCGCAGCTACGCTGCAAACAACTCGATGTTAATGTTGATGTTCATTAAATTTAGGTGCGGCTTGTAATAACAGCGGAGTAATAAAAAATACATCGCATAATTGAGTCATCCGTTTTATATATTGCAATTTCTCGTTCCATTTCAGAACGGAGAGAAAATTGACTCTTTCGCGCATAAATTTTTCTTCTCTTTTCGACGCGAGACAAAATCCTGTCTTCTATATTTTCGAAGGTACAAACGCGATATACATGATAATTTATTTCTTTTTATTCCCTCTATCCTCCCTTTAAACGCGAATAAAATACACACGCGCGGCACTGAAAATTATGTCAAAATTACGAGAGAGACCTCCGATAGATAAAACACTACATTCTATGCTCTACTCGGAACGATATCGCCAGTAATTTGGCGATGCTTGTTACGGATAAAAAAAAGAAGAGGCGTACTATCTTCCCAGCGCATTATCGCCTCTGCGAGCGACGTTAATGTATTCGGCAGCGTGTAAAGCGTGCATCGAAAACAGAGTTGCCGGAGTTGCTAGTCGAATACATGAATAATCAGGTTGCCACCGCTACGCTCTCGGTAACCGCCGCCGGTTTTATCAAAAGGCTGTTCACCGTACGCTACGAGAAAAGCGAGTACGTCTTAGAATTTTTTTCTTTCTCATGCAAAATATAAATTCCCGTCGTCCAATTACTTTCGCTCGTGGGAGCGTAACCAGCATCGTTTGGATTGCGCTGATTTTTTAATAGCTTTCCCGTGTAATCTCTTTAACCTTTCAGATAATCTTTAAAAAGGTAGTTATATATATCGCGAGCGAGTTTAATGCCAAACACGATGTTTTTCACGAAGCTTGTTATTCCGTTCGAAGAAAATTGATATAGAAATTATAACTTGATTTAATGAACAAGAATTTCCAATGTTACGCGAATAAAATCCTGCCGTTAAATACATCTCTCTCTCTCTCTCTCTCTCTCTCTCTCTCTCTCTCTCTCTCTCTCTCTCTCTCTCTCTCTCTCTCTCTCTCTCTCTCTCTCTCTCTCTCTCTCTCTCTCTCTCTCTCTCTTTCTCTCGAATAAAAAAAAAACAAAGTAGCGTGATACAGGTAAATAACTACCGGCGCTTAAATGCCACATCGATTTTAACCCTATCCTCAAACGAGCAAACCCTATCCCGGTTTTTGCCGTGTCGCACGTTTCGCAAGCGTCGCGTCGCGTCGGGGAAACCGTAAATACGCGGTTTCACTCGGACTATTTTCTTGATTAAAACATCGATCGAGACAGACGGTCGGCACCGTGACACGAGCCGCGACAGCTTCGTTCGAATTATCAAATCGCGGATAGGCGTGCGGAAACATTTCGAATAAAATCAACGAGCGTCGAATCAATTTGACGCGAATGCGGAAACAATGGAGCGCACTCAACGAGGTGTATTTAATGATAAAACGCATTAGTCGGGCGTATCGCGCGACTATTTCAACTTGGTCTCCTTCTCGTATATCTCGCGTCTCCCAACCCTCAATATTCGTCGCACGAGTTAGCACATTGCTCCGTCCCTCTTCGAGGGACGAAAGTACCCCGATTAGCATTCGTTTCCGCGGAGCGACGAGCGGTTGAGATAAATAAACGCGCAACGAGAGGTGGGATGCCTTTTGAGGGACTTTGCATGTTTCACGAAATTCCTTCCGCGTACCACCGCGTCGAATTAACGTGCCTTCGCGACGCGCGCGTCCTGAATATCTTCTGATCATCTGAATATTGCAAAACTTCGTTTGAGCGAGGGTCGATTGCTCGTCAACTCCCGTTCGCACCGCCCTTGGCCTTCCGCGATCAACCCTATCCGAACTACCGCGTACGTTGCCCTTCCGTGTGAACTTTCGAGTCGGAGTAAAAATCGAAGCGAGACTCCTCACGATATGAAGGTTCATGTAAATTCCGTAATACGACGGTCCAATACGATGATTTTTTCGTGATTTTCTCGACTCGAAGATCTTCGCGGTGATAAAGTACATAAAATTAATCTGTCGAAAAACCGTATACCAATTAAAACTATCACAGATAACCATCTATAACAATTTGTCATTACTATTTTTCGTTTTGCATTTTTAATTTTCTAATTTTCAAATTATCTTCGCGAATACAATGCAAGGATATTTTCCAGAAGACTATTTAACCAGTAACATAGATCGTAATAAAGGCGTGGATAATTCATAAAATGTATTTGCTAATGTAATTGCTATTCAAATGTACATTATCACCGCACATTCAACATTAAATAATCCGTCCAATTCTACATTTTATATTTGCCTAATAAAAATGGCTACTTTAAATTGGACACTAAAAGAAAAGCGGGCAATTATATTTAGCTTCAAATACCGAAATATTTAAGTATTTCATTGGTGAGGACTAATGCCACGGATCCATGAGGACAACTTTCATTAATCGCCGCGATGAGATCCCCCTCTGACCAACTTCTATCTGAAGGTCGCGACCAAGACACTCGTGTCACTCGCGATTGTGATAATCACACTCGAAGAGACACCCCGGAAGAGTCCCCCGGGTGTCGACCGGTGCACGATCACGTGCCGGGTGTCGCGGGGCGACGTCCGCGCATTTTCTTTCTCCGTCGCGCTCAACGCTTACTACACCACTTCTTACGATGCCGGCGAGATGGCGAGGCGCCGCCGAGGCTGATCGTCTGCCCGATCGCGCGCGCGAGACAGACGGCAGTCGATCGTCCTCGCCGGGGTCACGGGAGGACGCGCCGGAAGCGGCGCGCGGCAATTATTATCATCGATTGTTATCACTGTTCCGGCATCCTCGGCGACAACGGCGGCGAGCCCGTGGCTCGCTGACGCCAAGAACAGGGTAGAAAGGGCGGCGGGGCCCGCCGGAGATGCTCCGCTTCGGAGTACGCCGCGCGCGAAGGAGGGTTAACGTCGCGCGACCGTGCCGGGCTGTTCCGGCGAAGAGAGGGCGAGAATTCTGGGGTTGCCCGACTCGTAGCGCGGCGAGGGCCCAACTGGCATGCGCCTTTGCCACCCTTCCTCTCTCGCGCCCCCGTACACTTCCGCCACCGCCGTCGCCGTCGCCGCCGCCGCCGCCGCCGCTGCCATCGCCGCCGCCGTCGCCGCTACCCCTCGCCGTGCTCGTCGAGCTGCTGCCACCCCAGCGCGTTCTCTCTGTCAGTACACATTGGGATGGGAGGGAAGGGGGGAGGGGGAGATACAGTACCGCGGCTTTCGCTCTCTCGGTTTTCTCCGTTCCGATCACCCCCTGCCGCCGCGCGCCGCCGCGCCGCCGAGCGCGCGAGCGGGTGCGCGTGTGCATCCCCTTCTCCTGCGCCCCCGGGAATCGCCGGCGGCGCATTGTTCTTAGGAGGGTTTCGCGAAGACATCTTCCGCGATACGTGCATCGGGACAACGAGTTATCTTGTCGTACGGAGTTTTGAGAGGGGAAATCGTATGCGGATACGTTAAATGTCTCAGAAAATTCACTCAAAGATGGTGGATATGTATTTAAAAAAAAATTTCGGTTGTGATACTTTCACGTTTCACTTTACACAATTAAAGAGCAGATCTTTCTCATAAGAATAAATACTTCGCATTATTTCAAAATGGACCAAAAAAATCGAAAACTAAATCAATGTTTCAATGTTAAGGAACTTATTTACTAATTGGGAGATTAAAGCTGATAATTATAATCATTAAAACATAATATTAAAATCATATTTTTTTCTGAATAGGATAAAGATAACAATGTAATCCAGAAATGATTGATTATGCAGCAAACGCGATAGTAAACGCCAAGTTATCTGTAGAAAACGTGCAGTAAACATAGAAACGAAAATTGCATTCTGCGGTCGTAATTAGAAGAATTAGGATCGTTAGCTTCTCGGCACCCGTATATCTCCGACTCATTGTCAGTGCCAGCGAGGCGTTCACTTTATTATCATCACGTCGTTGAGCGACGAGGCTAAGCCGCCATGAAGAAGTATTAAAGGGGATCTTTCAGGAAAATATCGCTCAACAATAATCTTCTTTAGACAACAATGTCTCCCGCGTTTTATATACGCGATCGAACGCGATAGGGGCGAAGTTCCGGCCATGAATGAACAACGAGCGACGTGACCCATAAACACGCGTGTGCAAAACGATACGCTTCAGGCCGAACAAAGATCGGACGAGTGCGATGTCACTGGAAAGCACTACACTGCAAAGAGTTTACTATAGAATGGCGAATGCCGTTCGCCAGAGGGGCTCTCGATACCACAGCATTCATTCTCATCGACTACGGTCATGTACGATTCATGTAGATGTATAGAGCGAGGGAAAAGCATCGGAACCTCCAAATACATATATCAACCACGAAGCAATTTTGAGGAAAATTTGTAAATAAAAGTTTTAAGGATATTGCAAAAGGGTAATATAATGCATGCAACGCATTTTTTTATATTATGTATTTTTATTATGTAATATTAATATTTGCAAAAATAATTAAGTTATTTTTAATATTAATATTTGCAGAATTATCAAGGAATTATGTAAAAAAATATTACGATCTTATTTGAAAAAATATGGCCGAAAAGTACACCTCATGAAAATTCACGCTTTAAAAAATTTATTTATACGCATTATACTTCCCTCTTAAAAACTTTTTATCGTCGAGATATTTTTTAAATTGAACAACAATATTTTCTTTATATTCATGCTTTGACAATTGTCCTCGAATCATTTTGCATACAAGTATTAAGATAAAGTCATAAAAAATCAGTAGTACAAGAAGATATTTCACATTTTATTATGACGTAAAATAAAATTCAGATAAAAAGTTTTTAAGAGGGAAGTATAATGCGTATAAATAAATTTTTTAGAGCGTGAATTTTCATGAGGTGTACTTTCCGGCGATTTTTTCAAATGAGATCGTAATATTTTTTTACATAATTCCTTGATAACTCTGCAAATATTAATATTAAAAATAACTTAATTATTTTTGTAAGTATTAGTATTAATAATAAGTAGAGACAAAAAAATAATTATGAAATATATTTAATTATGACTTATTTTGATACAAAATATCAAAATATTCGATTACTTTATTTCTTTTATGCACGGAGTAATGATCAGTTGACAACACAAATATTTATTGTATTTTTAAAAGATTTGTAATTTGCAACGGGTAACTGCATATTTATTTTAAATGCAGTTATATGTTGTTTTTCATTTATTAATTTATATCTCATTCTATTGTGTATATAAAAACTTTAAAGTACAACAAGATAATCGAAAAATTAGTATTTTAAAAGGTATTTCATATTTTATATCAAAATATGTTAAAATAAAATATTTCGTAAAAATTGATTTTTAATAATTTTGACTTTCATACACAGAATAATTGGGAATTGAATTATTTTAATAAATATATAATTAAAGAAAAATTCAGTTACGTTTATATAAAACGTCTCATAAAAAACACATGTCCTAAAAAATGTATTGCATGCATTAGATGTATCTAACTTTAAAATTTTTTATTCAAAACATTTTTTAAAAATGTTTCATATTTTTTATATATTGGCGGTTTCGATATTTCTGTATATGTACGGTACGTGTGGGCTCGCATGACGATCCAGTAAACGAGTCGAACAGAATTTTAATGGTACTTTTTAACTTGAGATCGATTGCAAAAATATTTGGCATTAAGAATACTACGTATCAGTCATCTGTATTATGTAGAGAAGAGTACTTGTCGAATAATAGAATTCCTCTCTCGCGTGCGTGATAGATCAACAGATCGCGACGGACGTGTCACTCACGTCAATATAGATGACGGCGGTCATCATGGTGAGAGCAAAGGAGCTCTTATATTTGGTCAGTTTTCAACTTTGACCTCCGTTTCGCCTTCCCGCGGCGTACTAGGTCCACGATATATTATCACGTGAATATAAGCGTTCTCTCTACATTCTTAATGTCCTCGTCGTTCCTAAGTTTTCGTGACCGACCGCACATTATTTTTGGAACTAGGAAAAGTTGGATTTCTGGGGAATACATAAAGAAATCTACAACGCAATCCTGTAATTAATTTCTAAGGGAATTCAAGCGAATCTGAAGGAAAGGTAGCTAATTTTAAACTGTTGTGGGAATTGAAATGTGGTGCAGTAAATCTCCGGGATAACGAGCGCACCGCTGTATACTGTATAGTCACGTGTATATAGTCAACCATGCGAGTGCCGGACACCATAGCAATAGCTGTACCGTAACGTGGTTATGCAATAAACAATGGGGCACGCGTTTATTATATAACGCGCGTGCAACATACGTGCGATGCGGTCGGTTATCGTTGCGCTAATGCGAAATGATGTTGTACGGCGTTACAGAACCGTAATTTTGCGCGTTTGCCGGCGCAACGAGTCGCATAATGTTTAGCGTACGACGATTCGTCGGCGCCTCCTTTGTTCCTCCCTCGTGCGACGAGAATTCTTCCCTTCGATCGTTTCGTGGCCGTTTCCGGTCGCGCGACTTTGATAACGTCGTCTCGTTCATACCGTCGCGAAGGACGGCGTCGACCCTCCGACTCCCGACCTCGATCGAAGGGAAATGCAGAAGTCACGTGAAAAGAAGTCGAAGGCACGTATTTCGTATCTCCGATGATGCTCCGCCTCGAGATCGACGTGCCTCGAAAGGAAATTCGAGCGCGGGCTTCGAAATGCGAAAGTGTCATCTGAATTCCTTACCTGTCTGAAAGCAAGCTTATCGACGATATCGTTCATGTGCAAACGTCCCCGCTGTAATATTAACGCGCGATATAACGCTTAACGCGATTCGAGACGAACGTGAATTTTACAATTCGAGAAGGGAGATTAAATATATATCGAAACCCGTAATGGTATCGAAAATTGAAAAAGTTTCAAACTTTTCCTCCGCGCCCCGTTGGTCGTTCGGCTGGGTTTAAGAGTGACCTTTTATTCAGGGTCCGGTAATATCGAAGGTCTTTATCGAGTGGTTTTATGTTTCGTTATCCGGCCGGGGCACGAAGCACGGCAAGTATTCTTCTATAAAGCTACGGATAAAGTTTGTAGGCAATATCGTCTTTTATTCGTTAATAACGTACGGTATCGTCGTAGGCTGCGGGCGCATTGAATCGTAAAACGCCGTACAGGCGGCGTAAACTCACTCTCCCTCCCCCCGCCCGCACAATTACATAATAATACGAGGCGGATTGCGTGATCGTGTATGTGTGTATTGCCGTATTAAATACACTCTGGTAACCGATCCATCTTTCACCCGCGACACCCGCGTTATCACTGCAGCAGACACAAGACAAGTTTCGCGCAAGCTTTCCTGATTCGGAAAATACTTGATATTCACGACACGCTCTGGGTAGTTATCGTTAAACCGGAGATCGCGCAACGGTGACATTTCCAAAGGGTCACTTCGCGTTAAATCGAAGCGTATGGCTCCCCTTTCTTCGTTAATACTTTGCGGATTCAAGATAATTACGAGAAATGGGACGGAATTTTATTTTAACAATTTATTTTAACATCGTTAGAGCGTTGTCGATGTAAAGGTTGAATTTCGTCATTTACGGTCTGTCATAAATGTTTGAAAAACATATACTAAACGATTTGCGATTGAAAATATTGACAAGATCTTCTCGCGCAAATTGTATGTGATTCGCGAAGTATAATCAAGGTTTCTCAAACTTTTTAAAAAGAGTCACTTCTGTAGATGAAGTAATAAGTGCATTCTTCTAAAATTTTTTATTTTTCTTTTTTATTCTTGTTAAAGTTGACCGCGATGAGCTGGTTCATTCTCTCTGCGATAATAATAAGGCACAATTTTCGTTAATACATATATTTGAGTATCACATCAAGTGTCTTTCCTTATACTCTCTTCGAGTTATTAAGTTGAATGCGCAAGAAGCGCCGATAGCGTGTCACAGTAACGTTAATATCGCGTTGATGTGACCGTGCGTGCCAAGACATGCGCAAAATCGTTGCTTAAATATGCACAGCGTCCATTATTAAAACGTTAAAGCGAGATTCTATATCGCGGTGTCCGCTCGCGAAGGTGGATGGCTTTGCCGCTTTCCGAGCACGATACCAGACTAGCTTCAGCTAACCACACAAAGCGATGTATCGTGGAGACACGCCGTTAGTAAGATGCATGACCGCACGCGCGCGGTCGTGTAAAAGCTGCGACACACGACGTATGTGTACGTGTATGCAAGTTCCGGGTCCTCAGTTTGTGGCACCGGGTGTGAAATTTCCGCGCAAAAGATAAATAGATAAAGGGAAGAATGGCAAGTTAATACGCGAAATAATTTATAATATAATAGTATATAAATAATAGTATATGATATACTAGTAAATAATTTTTCAATGCGAAGTGACCGCGACTCTAATATCTAATAAAATAAAACCGAAATAACTAAAAGTAGAAGAGATTTTTTAGAGATAATGAGATAATTTTTGCAACAGACCTCAGTTTAAACTAAATACCAATTGGTATTTACAATTTTCAACCTGATAACGTCCTTATCCTAATATTTGCTTTAGCACATGCATATAAATTTACGTATACGTACATATGTATATATAATTGTGTAAACTGCACGTGCATGAATACGGATTGCAACCGCGGCGGCGGACAACAAGAGGCGCGTGTTTCCGAATAGATGTTGCGAGGGCCGTACGCATAATGCATTTGCATCTATATAACGAGATCCGTGTGCACGAGGGTTGGGTTATCTCGAAGAACTTTGGCACCTGAAACACGATGCCGAGACGTGCTTTCCCGCGGCCCCAAATTGAGACGAACGAGAAGCAGCATACACCATGTACCACAAGGCACATACATTCGTATCAGAGACGAGAAATCCCAACTAGCGCAGAATCTTGAGAAATCTTTTGGACTCTCGGTAGCCACGAGACCGAAATCCTCAATCTTACTTAAGAATTCTCGAATAAGAATATCTACTTTAATGAAGTCTTAGCGGATTAACGTTATCCGTTCTTATTTCGCGCTGATTAAAGGTAGGAAAACTTTCCTTATTAGTTCAACGACAGATACTCCAAAAATCTTTAACACTTCTCTGCCGTCCCGGAGTGAACGAAAGTAATTACTACTCAGTTATCTCTTTTTATATATCCCGGGGAGTATACGAATCCCGTGGAAATATGCGGGGGATAATCGCTTCTAATCGCAGCACAGCGAGCTTAAAACAAATACGCCCCGCGCCGAAAGCGGCAAGAAAGCGGGAGGCCGGACGAGTTGACACGGTATTACGTTAAGTGGATTAAAAAGTTGCGCATGAGAATGGAATTAATTAGCGCGCGATGTTGTACCGATCCGGCGCGGGGATGCGACGGATATAAACGCAGTTAATTAACCAGCCTTCAACCTCCGCCTTCGTGGTATCGCGCGCGTCCGTGGATTAATAATCGAAAGCCCGGTTAAAGCGATCGTGGCAGAACGTTTGTTCTGGTCTCCGGGGCGATCGGGCGGGATTGACTTGGCCGAGGAGTTACCGCGTCCCGAATATCCCGAATATCCCCGTGGATATCATCCCGTGCGGAAGCGAGACGCGCGCGCTTCCGAGGGATTACCCGTCACCGTGAACGACGACCGTGTCGACCGACGCGGAGTCGCGGAGAGAGAATCCCACCCCCTATAATCCCCCTCGCCGCAAGATAAAATTTGTTTGCCGGCGAGCTCGCCGTTCGGCTAAGCTTTTGTATAACCCGTCTATCATCGGCGGATATACCACCCGTGGCGTGTGTCGCACCGGATCGAATACCACCCGACACCGGTCTTTTCGCTCGCGGAGAGTTAATAGCCGAATGTCCGCGTACAATGAGAGACTTTCTCCGGAGATATCCGGGACCCCCCCCCCCCCCCGATAACACGGGGGATGCTTCATCCCGCGGAGGAAATAACACACCCCGAGAGCACGATGTATAGCCCGGACTTAAGTTATTTATGGACTTCGAGACAACGCGCGCCGGCCGTTCACTACCGTTTTCCCCCTTCCATCTTCGACCTATCCCGCGGAAACATTACGGTACGGCAAATTCCAGCGCGCCTACTAGCGCAGCGGAATGCGAGTTCGTTAATCCTCTTCACTGAATTTCGTTGCATGTGCAAGGATCGTTTAGGATCGGAGCTAGCCACTTTTCAATTGTTAAAGCACGTCATAAATAAAGAAATAGAAAAGATAAATAAATAGGATAATATTGTGAATAAGTAAATAGGAGACTGTACATAATCGCGCGGATTATCGGCCTAATATTAATTTTTTAGCTTTATCTCGACAATACAGGTACTTGACTCGATCTTTCGTCGAAACGTAGTCATATGCTACCAAAATTACAATTTATATTACCCAATAATTAATAGATGCTAATTCGCATCTGACAGACACTCGTAATTACCTAAAAAAATTTATTTGTTACGAGAAATATAATTTCAGTTCAAACCTGAATTTTCCAATTTTCCGAGCACTTTATCATTCGATTACCGAGGCTCTAGTGATATTACATGATACATATATTACATAATGGTATGTAGTATTTAGAGGTGAATAGTCGACGAAATTTTTTTCCGAGATAACGACACGCTGAAATTTACGTCTAAATGAATTTGATGTTTGGAGAGAAATTTTTCCCAACCTTTTTCATCACGGTGCCATCGTAGGTAATTCGCGGGGATTACAGTCAAATGAGAAAATCATGAGCATTCACAGACTATCATCCTCTCAGTCGTAAAAGCGTACTAAGAAATTTACGTCGCCCTGCGCGGCGTCTTCGCGTCTGCGGAAACGTTGAAAAATTTCACGGACAGAAAGCGCGCATCTGGAAGCTTTCAGCCTCGTGGACACGTGACGGAAAGATGCGGGGATATTTCGCCGGACATTTCTATGCGAGGAGTGAAATAAAGGACGAGATGGTCTTCGACCGTCGTCCTGGGTCCCAGTGATGCATGGCATCGTTCGGAACTGGCACGAAGCGATCGGAACAGCGCGCCCTGGGAGAACGATGCCACCGACTGACCGATAAGACCCGATCGAATGGAAACCCTTTCGCAACCCCATCCCCCTTTCTCTCTTCTTCTATTACGTTTTCGCCCGTTTGACGAGTCTTCTCGCCAGTGCAGTTTCCGCAGATTCTATCCTTGTCTTGTTCGAGCCTCGCGTCTGCGACTCTCGCTATTAGCTGCGTCTATACAAAGCACAATGCTCGCGCGGAATTATGATCTGAAGTCTTGTATTTTTTTTTTTAACGAACTGGAGATTACTGCGATCTCTGATGGATTAATCGAAGATTCACTCTGCTGCGTTGAAGGATTTGCGAAAGATTAATGAGAGATTATATAGCGACGCGCGCGGAGTAAGCGTATTAAGAGATTATCAATTACGTTGACTGAAATTATATTAAACAGCGACGATCTTTGCACATTCGCGTATATTCGTGTAAGATAATTACTAAAAAAAATTCATTTTCTATAGATATACCTACTGCGTTAAAATATTTTTTATGATACGAGAATAGTGTATCGTACGTTGAATGGCGAGCAGTGAAATAAAAATAGTCTTACGTTTGTATCCGAAAAGTAATCCTAAATCGTTAATCTTAATCATGTTCAAAAGCGACTAGTCACCCTGCACATATCGATTAACGTGTCTCGTTTTGTTATTTCGTCGAAGATCGATAAACCGCTTTTCCGAGTTGCCGGCGTTCCCGGTCCCTCCATCGTGTTTAATTTCGCGTGTGGCTCGATCCCCACGTCGCGTCGAAGAAAACCGAGAGAGAGAGAGCCGGCGGAAAGACACGGCGTAAATTTCCGCCGGCTCCGCTGAAGCCGAGGATATTTAATCGCCGAGGTGAAAAGTGACGAAGCGTCTGGAGCTCGCGGTAATTTCGTCGCGGAGCGCGCATTTTTCTTTTCATCGTCGTCATCGTCCCCTCGTGCCCTGTCGTTTAACGGCGCGTGGACGACAGGTGGGACGCGGGAACGGTACCGCAGATAGGTGGAAAGAGAGAAATGGGAACCGAGAAATGGGGACGGAAGCGAAATTTCCACGAGAGTAAGCGAAACCCGTCCAGGTCGAACCTATTGCGGACGGCAGGAACGAAGGGTCGGGGACAAAGGGGGGGGACGCAAGAGCGAAGAATTGGTGCCCGGGCGTGACGGATAACGAGGACGTTAATCACATGTTATCAGTCGCCCGTGAAGGAAGATGAAAGGAGACGGCGACGCGTCGACATCATAAGGAGAAAGGAAGAGAGAGAGAGAGAGAGAGAGAGAGAGAGAGAGAGAGAGAGAGGGGGGAGAGAGGAAGGGAGAATGCACGCGTGTGCTTTTGACACTCCATGACATAACTGCACCTTTTCGTCACGAGACGTATTAATCCGTAGTCCAAGATTATATGTAAATTTTAAAAAGTGGAATTTTTAAATTCAGAAATATTCATGCTTTTATAAGTTGCTGTGAATAAACGATTATAATAGCTTAGCCCCGGTCTCCCCTACATTATATTCTGTTGAAAAATATTAAAAATAACTTTAATAATTTTTTAGAGTATTCTCAATTGATATTTCATGATCAGAATCCTAAGTGCGATGAATTCAACATGATATGCTTTCGGAGATTGTTTTTTATATCGTAAAATCGTAACAATTTGGTTACGTTTGCATATATAATTGCACATGTTAATACAAGGCAGAAGATACCGTGATTAAAATGGATACGGTGACAAAAGGGGTAAAAGCTACAATCTCAAGCGTCAAAGACACAATTCTGCACCATAAAAATAACTCAACCGATTCTCGACAAACAATCTATAGCGTCATAGTATCTCTAAGTACAAAACGGGAAACTCAAAACTCAAATGAGGAGTATACCGACCATGAATAAGAAGCCCCTATTATTGTATTATACGTACAATTGAATTTACTTCTATTGTCGCGGAAGAACCGAAAGCGAGAGCTTCTAAGAGTAGGATAACGAAGCATTCCACCGTCGACGGGGAGAGCGGTGATAAAAGGAAGAAGGGATAAGGGATGAAAAGTAATGGCGCGACGAGACTCTCGGCGCCGTTATGGTGGAGACGCCACGACGGATAAACTTACGGCACGTACTTACATAACGCTCCGCGACAGTGGGGTTCCTCGTTTCGCGGGGCGCGTCGCGAGATACGTTTTGCGAATGGATTACCGCGCATGCAGAAATTACGACGAATCGACCCGCGTGGAAATTAAAGCCGAAACTCACCACGCGCTCACGAGCGAGCGTGAAAACGGATAGCGAAGTGCGACGGGCAACACGGTCACAAAAATTAATTTCGCGTCCCTTTGTTCGCGGGTAACGCAAAAATCGCGAAATTCCGGAGGAAATATTGCTTGTAAGTTACGACGAAACATTAATCATAGATTCATTCTCTTATTTTTGCCGCTCCCTCGCCGGACGGGCAGAATCCATCCAGATACGTCCGTCGCTTGAAGTCGCGACACCAGAACCGCGTTAGAAACGTGTCAAAACGTTCTCTCGGGCAACGCGCCGCCGTTTATCGCAATTCATATGTCCAATTAGTTTGAAAACGCAACGGTTATTACGATTGTTACTCGCTGGTATCGAGTCTACTCTACGTGAGCGCTATTACCCTTCGACTCATTCGCGGTTTTCTGCAACAGTAACGCGGTTTTCCGTTTCTCGTTTCTCGCGAACATCATAGAGCGACATCGACCGGATGAGCTACGATGAGACCTGGCAGTCAAGAAATTAAAGAAGCTGATGGGATCCGTCCGGCAAAAATGCCGATGCTGCGCGAGATTTAACGTCGAGCAGCGAGGAAAACTCTCGGGGCTCCTTCGAGAAGGGGAGAAAGAGGGTTGAGCAAGTTCTTCGACCACTTTCTTCCAACTCCTCAGAATCCTTCTTACTTTCATCATTAATGCGAACTGCGTCGATCTAATTTCTAGGTGGCTTATGTACACGAACGAGAGCGAGGTCGTTATCGGAAACGCGGGTCTCCGTGCCGCGTTAAACGACGCTTGCGGTATTTTCAGTCATCGGAAACATCGTTTGCGATAACGAGTCTTGCACGATAAAGCACTTAACGCAAACAAGAAAATTAAAGAAGTATAAGGTGAGATATTTTATAAAATATGTATCCACACCGCAGAATCTATCCCGGGTTTACTAAAGAATCCATAGGTAATCCGCGAAATCCACCATCATTAATCGAGAATCGATATCGCGGCGTTATTAAATAGAAAATTAAACGCGCTAAGCTCGAAGGGATAGCAAAAAGAGAAGAGCGGGCGCGCTCTCTCTCTCTCTCCCATCCGGTTGATGATTTAAACGGCGCCGCGAGTGGAAGGGAATAAAGGGGAATAAAGGAGGACGAAGTGGGGCAGGGCGACAAGAACCTCTTTATTTCCTTTATCACGGCACGCGAAAGGCGAGAGGTATTCGCTCGGCGTTACTGTATGTATACAGTACGAGCAACTCGGCTGATTTGTACGCATATCGGAGACCCTTCTGTAATCCCCCCGGCCGGCGGCGGCGCCGGGAAAACGTGATCCGCGGACCCGATTTTTCGCTCGCCGCGCGTGTATTTCGAAAGCCGTCGCGTTTGAAGGACACGGGGATTGCTTACGGCGAATACAGAAATCGGAATTACGTCGCTTTTGATCGCCAGTGGTACAGCTTGCAAGATTTAGATGCGCGTATATTTAAACATCTCCGATATATCACTCGCCTTTTTATGTAACTGCCCTTTAAATCAATTCCTTGGACATCTCGAACCTGACACAGATATATGTATGTTTATAGCCGATTTAATAAAATTGCCAGTGATTTTTTTCCAATTGGGAATAGCAGGAAAAAATGTTTGTTAAATTATCAACTACACCCAAACATGTATTTGTTTTTAAAACGAAAATGATCGATCCTCTGTTTGCAATAACGAAGTACTTCGCTATAGATGTTGTAAATTGAATAGACGTTCGACAATGCAAAGAGAACCGTAATCGACAATAGAGTGAAATAATAATAGAGCGACGTGATCAAAGTCGTAATTAAAATCTAATGCTATCAAGAACCTCCAACTCGAAGTGAATTGTTGCTGAACACGCGACGTGATCGATCATCCGCGGCGCATTTCCGAATAAAAGGCCTCATCGTGCTATCGTAGAATCCGCAACAAGCAAGCAACGCGATCCGTTCGTATTTTCCCTGTCAGACTGCGCATACTGCTTTGAATAGCAAGCATTTCGCGGAAAGAACGAGTCTCATTCTTATATATTTCTCTTTTTATCGAGAGGTACGTGTAACCATCATACTGAAAAGGGGTATGCTGTCTTTAACGTGTTTCGTTTTATATATGGCATCTAGTTTTCTTCTTTTTTTACATAGATTTTATTACAATCATGGAATGGAAGTTATAAGACTCATTTCTGGAGACTATAATAATGGAAGACTATAAAGATTCATTACGTAGCAAAATTAATAGTTGAATAGTAATGATAAAAATTGCTTGTTAAACATACTTGTGAATCATGTTAGAAAATAGAAGCATAGAATATTATATTTATCCTTTATTATACAATATATAATATTCTAATCCTTTTCTAGGGCTTATTCGGGATTTCTTGCACAGCTTTTACATATAAAGGCCGTAAAAGGATCAGTCTGAATAATCTCAGAGAAAAAAGAGTAATTCCCTTACAATCCTCCACTTCTCTATGATTTCAAAATCCGTGCAGATGAAAATGTAAACTTTCAAGAAGTCGTCTCATAAAAGTGAAATAAACTGTCTATTGACACTCGCAGAGCAAATTAGTGGCAAATTCATCAGCTCCTCAAACCGGTCCGGAGGGATACAGAGAGAGTATCTACCGCGAGAGCATATACCGGGTGTGACTCACCTCGAATGCAGAGCGCAGCCGCGCTGCACCGTGATGTAACTCGACGCTGGTGGTGGTGGGGGTGTGAGGTACGTCGACGGTGGTAGTTCATGTCTGTGGGGATGATTGTGGTGGTGATTATGAGAATGGCTCAGGGAACCTCGCAGAGTCCCAGGCAGATGGCGATGTGGCGTTGACTGCTCGCTGAAACATCAACAGGAAAAACACGTTGGTCAAGGGGATCGATACTGGAACTCTCGCGCGGTTATTCTTTTCCCACCGGGTATGTACCGGGTACAGATGAGATCCTACCAATGGTCGATCGTGCAGCAAAGTGTCTACCGTCGGTAATATCCAGCGCAAGATAAGAGCCGCGAAAATCGCGTAAAATATCGGGCAGATATAATTGAAGTGTCGCATGATTCATTTAAATTATTTCAGTAGTACTTTTTGCAAAAATTAGAATAATTTTCTTTTACAATATCAGAACGTGATAGGTAAAATTTTGGTGTTTGTATGGATAGAGAATGTATATTTTACTTTAAACTTATTTATACTAGAAAAACAGAATAAATTTATTATCTCAATGCGCAAAAAACAAAGAGAGATATTCAGCCTTTTCCCGTCTTGTAATAAATTATTTACAAAAGTATACGCGCGGGAATAAAAATCTCTTAAGTCCCGCAATCCCATAAATTTCATGTAACAATAAAACATTCGAAATGCCGCTTAAATTAGTTAATATTTGAAGTCGTGCTGTTTTATACCTTTTTCTTTTCTTGTTTCTTTCGACCGCGAAATTGTGTTTGCCATATATATGTTCCTCTCGTAATCAATTTAAAGAGTTCTAATTCTTATCCGATCGATAAAGTATTATCGGATCAAACACGTATTTCAAATCCTTTTCACACCAACGGTGATGTTTATTTTAGTGATGGCGTCATAACCTTTCTGTATATTTCAATTTGTCGGTTTATCGAGCAATATCAGCTAGATAAATTCTAAAGATAAGAAACATTTTTCATCGTCAGTAATAAGAGGGAAGAGATATAGATCCGTAAAAAGAAATATACAGGATGTTCTATTTTAAAAGTTACTAAATAATTCCGAAGAAGGAAATTTTATGAAAAAGTTGCTTAAACGATTTCTCAAGTGTTTTACAATTTAAAAAAATATGATACATGAAACAAATTATTCACGCATTTTTTGTAAGATATCAACGTTATCGATATTTTTAAAAATGGGATCATGTCACGTTTTCGTGTAATATGCTTCCTTTAGATATTCTACTTATAAAAGTATTAAGATAAGATTATCAAAAAGTTTGACATGAGATATTTTACATCTTATGTCTAAATGTGCCAGAATAAAATATGAATAATTCGTAAAACATTAAGTTTTCGATTTCACTTTGATACTTTTATACGTGAAATAATAAGATAAATTGCTAGACATAAGTACATAATTGCAATTAAGAAAAATTTACAAATATATGTTTTCTTGACCCCGCACACAATTACATAATTTTTAAAAATAATTATTGTGTTTTGTTCATATCAATCGTTCATCTTATTTTGCACATAAAATTATTAAATTAAAGTTATTAGAAAATAGATATTTTGTATAATATTTTATGTGAGAATATCGGAATAAAATATGAAATATCTCTTGTAATAACTATTTTTTTCATTATATGATTCTTCCCAATTATTCTGCATATACGAGTAAGCTTAACTCAAAAAGTCAATTACTCATATATGCAGAATAATTGGGAAGAATCATATAATGAAAAAAATCGTATTTTCGTGGATTTATTTAAAAAATACCAATAAAGTTAACATTATACAAAACCACGCAAAAATTTTTGTTACATCATATTTCCCTGCTACAATTGTGAATTTATGCTTGAGTAATTTTTTCATAAAACTCGTTTCATTGAAATTACCGAATTCTGGCTTTTAAAATAAAATAATCTGTTTTTTAAATGATAAATGTAAATTAACGTTCTTCATCATCGTAATTAATTTTTTTTATATATATAAGTTGAACGATCGTTGGTTCAAAAACTTTTTTTCACAAATAAAAAGAGATAATAAAACTCTTTCTTTCAATGTGGATTTTTTGGGATTCGATTTGTTTTCACACCTGCTAGTAATTGTATGCAGCGGGACGTTCGTTACATCCGGTCGCGAAACACCATCGCACCTGGGCCCCCTTTATTCTGAAATTCTAGACAGGGGTTGTATGCACAATAGTCTCCTTTCGGAAAGCTTCATTGTTTATTTCAAACATTTCCATATTATATATACATATTTGTCGCAATTTTGATGTCTGTTTACGAGCGAAAGTATTAATACACTAATTAGCAGATTTTCTGACAAATGTAAATTTGCTCTCTGAGTAAGAAAGATGCGTCATCTCTTGATCCGCATAAATGTATTAATGAGATATAATATAGAAATATGATTATTGATCATTCCATAAATGCAAACAAGGTATTTGTAAACTCTTACAAATCGACATTTCATAAATTTAATCATTTAATTCGCGTCATTCAATGTAAATGTTCAATAAGAAGAGGCAAAAAAAAGCGTGTTTTATATATATATATAACAATTGTGTTCGTAATTATATAACGTTTCTCACAGACAGATAAGGTTTATCGTAGCACGTGAAATTCCCAACCGGAAATGTCAAAAGAAGCGAGTAAGGTCTCCTTAACAAATGTGGGATTCTTATCTGCCACCGAACAATCCTCCCGCTTTCTGTCGTGCCGCTATCATTTAGTCGGCTGATAAAAAAAGGGGGGAAAAACGTATGTCCGGTGTACGTATAATGGACGCAATGGTTTTCACACGGAGCTCTATCAGGACTCGATTCAAGCTTTATTCGTCTAACGGAGCGACTAAAAATTTCTCATAAGACGGCGAAACTTCGCTGATGAGTTCGATGAGTTTTTAATAGACGATAATGATCCCGCGAGGCAAACTTCGATCGCATACCATCAACTGGAGTACGTGTTCCGACGTGCTGTAATGAAGCCGAGAGGGCGCAATGTTCTAAGAATAGCGATGCTTTGGACAAGATGAAGACCGACGTGCGTTTCGCGAAAGAGAGTAATTAGACATAGCGTCGGCCGTTATTAAGACCCGTGCGTGTAACAGTGAATCGTCGAGTAATTAGGTGAACGAGAATAAACATGTACGACTAATTCAACACGGTACACGCGGGTATATCCTTCCCGTTTTCAATTATTCGAACAACGGAATGATGAACAACTTCAAAAATATGTTTCCCAGAGATGCGTCTGCGTAGAATTAAGTGGATGCGCACTTTCAAGATCAATTAAGTTAATAATTCCGCCAGTTAGATCAAAACTCGTAAAGTTGTCTAAAAATTCGGTATTTATTTAAACGGTTTCCAGTCAGAAAATAATAAATTTATTTAAATTTACTACATACCTACACACGCATTGTGTTTCTTTAAACAATCGTGTTTGGGAATTTTGGCTGAAATTTAATTCGTTCCGTAATGTATATGAAACTTCAATAAGGATGAGCGGGTCAACACAAGTCAGTATATACGCAGATGTCTGCGTAATGATACAGCACCAACTGTGTTGTAAACAGCGGAACATTTCAACCTTCACTCGGATCTTCTCCAATTAAAGTAAAGTACCGTTGGGAATTGCGGAACGTTTCAGCCTTTATTCGATTCCTCTTCAACCAAAGCAAGTATATCGTCTTTAATACTTTGTTTGCGGAAGATCAAAGAAAAATTGAAGCGCTCGTAACACCTGGTACTGCATTGCCGCATGGATATTTGCGTTTGACTCGTATTATTCTGTTTATCATTATTTAGAGAGATTTTTCTAAGAGCGCCACCCAATTTCTATGTTATTATTTTTTTATTGTGTGTAAAGCTTGCGTTTCTTTCTGGTTACCATGACTTGGACATTTCAGCAACGATAATCTTGGACCTAATCCTTTTGATTTTCGGGCACGGAATTTTTGTAAGGGATTAAGGAAAGTTGAAGCAAGAATTTGTTACATCTGAACCATCGGCGAAGAACGAGAGCTTGGATCGACATGGAGAGCTTAAAAATGCAAGCTCTACATCCGCCGCGAATCCACCGGTAGTCGCGACGTAATTCAAGACCGTCGTGCGAACGTTCCTGAAAGGGTTCGTCGCGCAAATGTTTAACGAGAAGTCACGGAAAAACGCGAGGAGCGTTTCGTGTATTCGCGCAATTCGCCCGATGTATAGCACGCTCGTGCTACAATAAGTTATGCGAGTCGGGCGACAAGAAGAAGGGCAAACGAGCAAAACCGGGATCGAGACAAGAGGGAAGATTGTAAGGTATTTCTGCGCGTATGAATGTTTCAAAGTGACGGCAAAGACACGCTTTATTCCAGACCGCAGAGCGTGCGCCTCGAACTTAACATTTTACGGCCGAAAAATTGCGACTCGCGTTCTCCACAAAAATTCTATAGAGAAAAAAGGAACGTGCGGAGAGTGACGCACGACGTAAGACGCAAATCAAAAGACGAGGAAGACTGCAGAACGCCAAGCTTTCGCTTTACCTTTTTCTTTACAACAGTCGATGTGCAGTTATAAACGAGGGCCGCTCGTGAAACGTTAAGTTTTGCGTTTAGAGGCATTTTATATGAAAAGACTTTCACATAGATGATATTAAATTTAATAACAGTACGTTGATATTAAATTTAATTTGACATACTACGGTCTAATGAAAAAATCCAGTCTGAAATCGATATCTTTTGTAATATGAAACACAACAGAATATTCTAAAATTGTTAAATACTGTGTATTTATCTTTATAAATTATCTTTATAAATTTATGAAACTACAGAGGATGAATTTGTCACTATTTGTCACAAACTTATTCTAGAATTAGAGTTGATTATAAAAAATTTTGTTTACATTAAAAATATCGACGTCAGAGAGTCCCGAGAAAAAGGACTTATTCGTTCAAGTCCGAGAACATTACGAAAACTTGAAGAAACCTTAAATTGTTTTGCTTCAATACTGCGGTGATCCCGTCTTTTGTAAGATCACGTATTGTCGCGTGGTGACATTCGTGTAATCAACGTGATCTTCTCCAGAATCAATTTCTTCCACATCGGTAAAATTTTTCAACCTCAATTTACAACGATTCAATCGTTTGTAACGCTTTACAAGATCGAAACACATTCATGCATAATAAAAATTCTACAACGATATCTGCTACATTTTTATCCTTCTTGATGACAAGAGAAAATATAGGTATATGTACTTTTCTCACATTTCGATAACTTTGAAAACCTACAATACTTCCCAATAAAAATATCATTAATTAAAAATTATTATCAATTGATTACAATACTGATAATTTTTTTATCTTCCATTCCTAATCGCATTTTTAATCAGTAAACTTTATTTTATATAGAATAATTAAAATTGAAAACTGTGACGTGTTTAAAAGCAACGTAAATTTTATACCACTCCGATTTTCAGAAAAAGACTTTGAATACGAGAGGTTGAGAATCACTATCTTAAATGGTCTCTATCATTTTAGATAACAGCTGTCATCGTGAAAAGCAACAACGCATAGTAAACTAAGATTTAAGAGTAATCGCGTTGTCAGAGAAATTCATTCTTGGTTTTATTTCGCAATGACGATAGCAGTGGCAATAACATCTTACAAAAGAAACAGAGAGAGAGAAAGAGAAAGAAAGATTCAATCTTGTGGAAATTCACTTTATTCTGACGTTATCATTGACGATAAGACCATACTTCGTGTTAAGTGATCGTCAACAACTCGTGCTGCCGTACGTTAACTTTTGCATCGAAACGACCGCGCGACGTGAACGTGGAAAAAAAAAACGAGGCGAGGCAGAAAGGGAAAAGTATGATAATCGGAAGCTGATGGCGAGGTATCGACGTCGATGCGGGCATTGGCTTCCACGGCAGATGCTGCTTGACTGGAAATTACCGTCCAGGACGGCCAGAAGGTGGCCCTAACAGGTCTCCCGATGTATGAACACCTTTCCAATCGAAACGATGTCATACAAATAATTTCCGCTTTCGAGGCGCGAACGTCTCCTCCGACAAACAATACCGATTTACGACCTTTAGATAAAATTTACTACAGTCAGATAAAATTTATCTATCGTATAGTTAACAAGCCTGCAATTAATACGTGTTGATGAGTCAGTTCAAATACCTAATAGATAAGAGTGTGTAACATACAGATCTGCGCTTGCAGATCTGACCCCGTTTGTTGAAATACGACGAAATCTTTGCACTTTTATGTAAGTCTAAAAGAGAACGCAACATTGTGGGGGAGCGAATGGCGGTTTATAGATCCCTGTATCGAGGGATGCACGGGGGATGCGATTTGTCGCAGCATCACGAGTCATTTCGCTCGCATGCGGCGAGCATATGCTCGATGTTCGGCACCCTGCCGAAGGCGTAGCTTTCCAACTTTAGACAAGGAGACCATTCTATACTTGACCTTAATGGCGCCGCTCCAATACGCCGGGTTGTCACGGCGGTGGTCTCGAAGACCCTACGTGTTCTTTTTTTCTCCTCTCTTGTTACCGCGTATTTTTAATTTGAAAATACTCCCGTTCCCTCGCCGCGTTTTTATTGGACGTTACTTTTTGGATGTTACATTGGGTATTACTTTTAATAACAAATAAACCGCCAAACCACCTAATCGCGAAAATATCGCGATCTCTCGATTATTAAATCGCGACGAGCGTTAATTCCGAGGATTATATTCCGAACGGACGGTTGAATTCGGCGATCAACGTGTGCGTCTCTTCTCATTTCGTTCGCGTTAATACAGATTAGCCGTGCCAAATGGCGTATCGACGTGCGCAATCTCGATATTCGCGCTCGCCATTAAACCCGGCACTCCAATCGGAATACTCCGAACCACGGCTGGAATTCGCGCTATTGCTGCGGAAGAACGACCGCCGTGCGGAATCCTCGCGCGTCCTACCGGACACGTCGGTCGCCGGGGTCTGTCCACACTGCGAATATTGTTCGAAATGAGAAATTCTTTTTGCAGGACGCACGCGACCGCACAACCCTTTCGTCCATCACGTCGCCTCGCCCGTCGATGTGTAAATTCTAACGCAACCGAGTGAATTTTTTACGCGGTACGCCAACGCCGCGCCGCACCGTTTCAAGCGCGAGCGTGCGTTAAATATGCAGCGCGTAAACCGATTATTCGTTTCTGCAACGAATAATCTCGCCATCGTGTGGAATTGTTTTCGACGCACTCCTGCGAACGAGTTTGCTCGACAATTTATATTTTACAAGGATATTCAACGCGGCTAATCGCGGCCGTTAACGAAAAATTAAATTGGAAATTATTTAATTCAGTGGAATGCGTGGAATGCGGCGAGATGCCGCATAATTTTTTTACTCCGGGAAACAAAGCGCGCCGGGCACTTGCCTCGATATTCGCATTACAAAGGCGAGCCTGCTAATCGGATAAAAACAATTTTGGCGGGTACGGTTTTCATTCTAACGTTGAAAAGAATCTCCTGGTTTTTTTAACGTCAAAATTGAAAAGTGTGTACATAATAATAAAAAATCCCGATGTTAAAAAGAATTTGCCTTCCGCGATTTTTTCGCGAGTCAATATTGAAATTATGTAATACGGCTCGCGTTAACTTCGCTTTTCGATCGATAAACCGTTTACTCCAAACTGTTTAATCCCCTCGCGTATACTAAAAGGGTTTCCCTCTCGCAGTGGTCGACCGGACGAATCCGTACGAGTACACCGAGCGAAATACCTGGATACGTTGTTGCTCTTGAAGCTGACCATTACTCCGTTCGCCAGCGTCGGCTATCACGGTGGTCGCTGGAGCACGCTAGAAGTTAGACCGCATTACACTTGGCTGCTCTCACACGCATACACACACATATACACCTATATATACACACACACACACACATGCACACGATTCTACCGGAAGGCGTCGACGCGAGGAAAGAAGGAACGACGTTCGCGGCCACGTGTACGGAACGTTCGCAAGAAGCGACACGCATCCTTCCAGCGCCGCGTTTCCGGGCGAACTGATGAGCAGCCACGCTCCGTGGCCGCTCTGCCCCCACTTCCCGTCGCACACCTCTCCGACCGACCCTTTCCCGTCCCGTCTTTCATCCGCCGCCGTCCGCCGTCGACAAGCAACATTGCGTTCCGTCTCGCCCCTATAGCTCTTACGAGCACGTCGCCCTACGTCGGCCGAGCTACCTGCCCCAAGTGCTATTTTACACGATTCGAAATAAAAACATACGTTACGTAAGCCTCAATGTGCGCGCGAGATGTCCAAATCGACGATATCGTTTACCAGAATTTGTACAACAAAAATAAGTTCTTTAATTTCTAAGGTAATGTACGTCGAGTAAGTACATTGTTAAATGTTAAAGGATGAAATTTAAATCAATACCTTGAGTTAAATAACACTTTGTTATTTTTAACTACCATGTGCGTCGAAATTTATTATTTTAACATATAAACAGTATTCATTTTAACTCCATTGGTTTAGTTAAATTTATACATTGTTTCAATTAAATTAATGACATTATTAAATAGGAACAATGGCGACGATTATATAGAAACGGTTAAAAATGGCTCAAATTGAGTGTAATTTGATACTATGAATTTAATAGTGTATAGCATTTAATTAAATTTGTCATTTGTTGTTATTAGGTGTCCTGTGATTTTCCTTTGTAGTGTAATTCCCTTTCTCTCGAAGTAAGGGAATACAATTTAATATCAATTTAATTAATATAATCCCGATTAAACTATTTAAAATTTGCACGTCGAAATCAGATCGACAAAATCGAAATCAGTATAAATTAAAAATTAATTTAATCAGTTTAACAAGCAAGCTTTTTACTGTGTTACGATACCATCGTTCATAGTTTTCAATGCGAAACTTTTACAGGATACTTTTTAATCTTTCAGAGAAGATAGTATTTTATTAAAATCATTGTATAGGTAAAGAAGGAAATTATAAAATCCGTCTCTGTCGCTAGTAAATGCATCCTTCCACTGTGCGTTGCTTTGCCGTCTCTCCCAAGCGTATCTTTGTCTCATCTCTCTCTCAAACGTATCCTTTTACCGTTTCTTGCCAGTAGCGGATTTATACGTTCTGGCGCCCTTATAAAGCCTATATGTATTTAAATCACAATCGAAACTCCTCGTTTTCACTCATCTTAATGTTACGATAATTAACCCACAGTGAATACTTTTTTCTCGTTCCGTTTTTTCCTTCCGGGGATCTATACTCTCGTATTCTTTTTCAAACTTTGACTAAGAAGACGTTTTTTTCTTTTCCCTAACACCGGAGATTCTTGATTCTATATGTTACGAATTTAAACCTAGATACATCACTGTTCTTGGCAGAACCGTCTCGCCGCCAGCCATAAGTGCAACCTTCCGTCGTCTCGTAAACGCACCGTTTCGTTGCGTTTCGCAAGTGTGTGCATCATTCATTCCACCGTCTCTCAAGAGCACAGTGTTTAGGGAGCCTAGTAAACGCACCGTTCCGCCTGTGGGTTACCGTCTTTCTTTCATTGTCTCTTCCCCACAATCCGTCTCTGATGACAACCGGCGCAGCTCGCACGGAAACTCAGCTGGCTTAGCGTATTACGTTTTCTATATCAGCAGATATATGTATATATATACAAAGCAGTACATTTACGTAATTAATTTATGTGATTAAAAGAGACTTCTAATCACCATAGGTGAGACGACAAGCTGCAAAAGTGTCGTTAAACTTTGACTTCAAACTTCCAGTCGTTTAAATTATCTCGAGCATATAATCATTAGCGATAAAATTACAGCCTTCATTTAACTTAATCGACGACACTTGTCTTTTTTATATTATTCGAATAATTAGTCTCGTAGACATAAAGAAAAGACGAAGGATAAAATTGTCAGGATGCTTGCAGATGTGCAACGCCGGATTAGAAGCGAGACGATCTTGTCGTCTGCATCTCGGTCGTATAAAAAGCAAATTACGGAGAGCGAGATTAAGAGACGCTCAAAATATTGCACGGAGCCGCGCATCCTGAGAAGAAACTTCATTTCGCGGTATTTCCGGGTTTACGCCGACGAGAGGACACACCGGAACGCGAGTAACAAGATTCTAGGGTGCGGAAAACGGCGTCGCGAAATTCCGTCGTCGCGTGGGGCAACTGGGGCGGCGTTATTTCATGCGGATTTTGACGTAACATTCGTTACACTTAAGCACCGGGTCCCGCGTATGCAATTCCTCCGGAATCCCTCGATTGAACTTTCCCGTCACGTCCCGTGCCTTTTAGCTCAAGTCTCTCGCCGTTTTTCCAGCTTCTCGACGCTCTCTCTCGAAGGCAACTAGTTGAAATTGTTAGCCGTAATTCCCCGAAAAGTCTTCGGTCGCGGTAAGTGCGATCTTATCGCAAATAACATGACTAGCCACGCAATTCAGAGAGAATTCGTCATGACTTATCGCGCGATCCGTATCTCGTCAAAGAGAAATCTCTCGGCGAGAGACATACTTACGACAGGCGAAAATAATTCAACCGCCATTAATGCTCCAGCGGTTCCTTTTAAGCTATATATAATCTTCCTTCATCTGGAGTTAATTCCGCGTTCTCTCATTCAATTCGAAGACCGTGCGATACCAAATTATTATTATTGCGTAGTAAAATATTTCTTCATATCCAATTTTTAATTACTAATATATTAACTTAATTAATGTATTAAAATAAATTGAACAGTATCACGTACAAATTTTATTTTTTAAGACAAGATAATGAAAGAATGACAAAAACTCGATAACTATTTCGTAAAAGACGTGGGACTGGCGCCGTTACACTTGTTAAGAGAAATTCAAGGGAATACATATCTAGGCAGGTAGAGTTTTTCCTCGCTATTGTCACCGAAGGTCGAGAGAAGCGACGTATTTACATTTGAACGAGTGACTTTGTATAGGGACGGCAGGTAAAACAGCTTGCTTGTTAAAAGATTGTCAAACTTGAAATACAAATGTCAAACAATCAGGTTCTTATCGTTTTATTCCTACCTGCAGCTTTGGATTTTGTTACAGTTCGAGATCGCCTCGGCTATCGTCTACCTGTCATTAATCCGGCTTTTGTTCTCACATCACGGGACAAACGCCATCCAGGTCATCAATTGCGAACTCCGGCGTCCGCTCGCTCACCGAAATGAAATTACGAACGTTCTCCGGTCGACATGCCGCAAGTTGCTCGGAAATGGCAATCTACGTGAATTAGTTCCGCAAAAGGCCAATTTTTAACCCAAGAAATTAATGTGATAAGACATTTTCAAATTTACTGCCTATATACTACGATCAAATATATCTTTTTCTTATACCTAATACCAAACGTTTATCGTTCCAATATCGTCTTAATATGTTTTGAATAATTATTTAAGTTAATATCATCTATGATTTTCAGATAAATAACAAGCAGAGAAATAAGTCATGAACTATAACAGAAGAAGCTACTACGTTTTTCTCTTTTCGTATTCATTTATATCCTTCACGTTTATATTTCAAGAAACTAGAGGAAATACGAAGAAATGTGTATTATTTTGTTCTCGTATTGCACCATCATGCTTCGTTAAATATTGGCCAGTTTTATTGCCGCGAATAGTCGGGAGAGATCGGTAGCCATTCAAATAACTTCTTGAGGAAATATTGAAACTCGATGTCTCGGGCAGAGCGAGAGAGAGAGAGAGAGAGAGAGAGAGAGAGAGAGAGAGAGAGAGCGGAAGGGCAGGCTATTCGCGTGGCGCGCATGTGTGCGAAGTGTGTTCAGAATTTCAATGAGAACCGCTGGAGATCAGGAAACTTCTGGTCCAAGTGACGACACGGCAGCCGTCGTGAGAATGGTCAGAAGGGCGCGCGAACTATACCAGGAACCAGAAACACTCCAAGTATGTGAGTGCAACGAACTTCTAGCGTGTTTCGCCCCCTAGCACAGCGTCGTCGACTCGAAAATCCCCCAATTTCGGCATGATTCGGAATACGAGAGCAGAATCGAATCCTCGTAGATTCGTGCTCCTTTCGCCGCTACGAAAATGACCGCGATATAAATTTCCACTTTGTCGAGTCATCACTCGACGAGACGTCGGAGTTTTAAGTCCCGAAGCGCTTCTCGTCAAAGTACCGCGAATCCGAAGAACAAAGGAGCGAGAAGCCTCTGAAAGAGGTTTACATCGCAACGGAGAGGATCCAGATTCATTAAATGTCTGACGAGGGGAGATGTCTAACGAGCGACTTCAGTATCTCAATAATATTAATAAGACGGCCATTGTTTATTAATTATTTCCTCAGGTAGTTCCGAAGCCTCTCTTTATTCCGATGCGAAGCAACGCCGGTGCAGCGGGAGCAGTCTTACCTCATCCGTTAGTCAGATAACGAGTGAAGCTACAAGAGAATATCAAAGTTCGCTCGTGCATGCACTATGCGCACTGCAACTTTCAAGCGCTCGTAAAATTCACGTTGAGCGCGCGCGCGAGTGCGTGCGATAAATAATATCGAATAATTGACGGAATAATTGTTGAACGACAGCGTCGGTTTCCGCGGCAAAGTTGTCCGTATTGTGCGACACGGCACAGGGGGAAACGCTAATCTCCGCACAAGGGATGAAATTCAGCTCCACGGTATCATTAAGTCGACGTTCCGCGGGTTTCTAAGGGGCTTAAGACAAACATAAAGGCGATGTCATCGCGCTCACGACGGTTAACGAGATTTTCGAAAACAAACACTTACGCGACGCTCACCACGGCGAGAGAGCCGTACAAATTTAACGTTGCCGGTCGAGTTAACGTGCCACGATGTACCGTCACGGTATCCATAAATGTCGCAGGTGATGACAAAGTTATAATCGTCTCGACAATAAAATTCATGGAGGACAACTTCGAAGCCTTCGCCCATTGAATTGACTTCGCGAACCATTATTGTGGATTTAAATTTGAAGCGGTATTCGCTTCATTATGGTTACAAGGGAAATTGCTCGATGGCTGTTAGCTAAACTAAAGTTTGATAAATGTTTCAACAGCGGGATTGTACGCTCCCTGTATAATTTAATGATAGCATTGCGCGGTCATAAATTTTCATGGTACGGTTAAAAAGGTTAAAAGGCTGCTTTTTGCAAAAGTTCTCGCTACAGCTACATTCCTCTCGTTCCATTTTTATTTCGTCATACAGGTAGCTATATAATCCTGGCATATTTTACAAAGAAAATTTGGAATGTTGTGCGCATTGGGCGCATCCAACGTGGAAACGGACGCCGCAATAGCGGTTGAGAAAAACAATTTGTAACATTCGCTGAAATACACGAATACTATAAATGCGTAAAATTGAAGTTTCTACGAGTCGCAAATGTTCGTTATTGTTTTATCTGTTGTTAAGCGTGACTGTTAATTAACCGACGAACTTTTGAACGATACGAAAGGGCAGAACACCTGGGAGAGGGACATCAGGAAACTTTTAAAAGTAGAAATGAAATCGCGGAAGAAAGACTGAAGAAGACCCGAACGGAACACGCTGATAAAAGAAGAGTCTTACAAAGTTCTCTCTCGTCTGCGTTGTTGGCCTAACAACGTCGTAATACCTGTTCTTATCTTACCGACGTGGGAGAGGAGAAGATCCTCTCCTTCAGCTTAGCACACCGAATTCTGCCTGGATTACTTCGGGTACGTGGGAACGGGCGCACGAGCATGCAACTAAATCTCTGTATTTTATTACTGAACGCTCACTTCATTTCTAAATACAGTTTAAACGTTTGTTGATTCGTTAAACTTCAAGTAAACATCTCTATATGCCAATTTTCCTGCGTTCTCTTCCGTTTACAAATTCTTTGATCCTACATCTTATACATTCTCTGTGACCTGACAATGTGAAATATTTCATTTGATATTTGTATACCTATTTAAACGTCAACGTATACAAGAACCAAATATAAACCTCATAATTGCTAATTACAGGTACATTATATCTTGACATAAAAAACTTAAAATAAATTGGATTTTTCGAAAAAAAAAAAAGACTAACATTACCCTAATTTCCTCTGTGTGCTTTTACGCGATATCGAAGTCTCTTCGTCAGATACTTCTGCTCTCGTATTTTTCATTCCAATTTCCCGGCTCAGCCCTCGTGCGTGGTACCCGTATTTATTTGCGAAAGTTCGGGGAGCATGCCGAGCGCGGCGAAGCGCAGGATGAAGGGCAAATGAGATTCCCAATTTCCCTCCGAATTCGGGAGAAGGAAAAGAAAGGAGCGCGCCCAGGGCGTCGGAGGGCTGAAATCGTCGCGTTCTGGGAATCTTCCGCGACCAAAGTCGCGAAAGTTCCCCCCCCCAGTCGGAGAACCATACTCCGTTTAGAATTTCTCCAAACGCGAGGTCGGCGAACGTAACTTTTCTCTACGTGCGCGCGTATCGCGACGGCTCGAAAAAGGGATGGATTTATTCCCGCGATCCGACGTGGAGTCGCTCGCGGAAGGTCGCAGGAGAATGCGGAGGGAACGGGATCTCAAGATATTGTTCATCAATAATTTATGGCGCCGTTGTAGCCGGAGTAGCGACCTAACGCACGAACCGAGATGCGCGGAAATAGAAAACTATTTCATCCGACAGAATAAATAAAGGGAATAGCGAATGAGCGATGAATCTCGGGGAAAAATACATGTATCAAACATCCTTATGCGTCGGCCTAATGCGAGCTCTCGATGCGATATCAGGGACGTCTTATATGTTGAAATCGTCTTGATATTTACTGAAATCAAAAGAATGATTTTTCTAATTTAGCACGCGTTATAAATACACGATCATTCCTTCTCCTTTCCACGATCATCTATAATGCCCCAGTTTTTCTACCCAATTCCACATTACGTTCCTTGTGACAAGTGACGCAGATGGGAACGTATAGCGAACGTGCAGTTTTTCGTATAGCGTCTCGCATCGGGAGATGTCCATCACGTGCCGGCGCGGCGGGCGCTGTTGCAAATTCGCGGCCCGCATTCATGGATCCGGCCGGTCGAGCTCCAGAAAAGGCGATTACTCTGATCGATCCGCGGATATACCTACGATTTCCGTGGCGGCTTACGCGGGCGAATGTCGATGCAGGCAAGCTGCATGTCAAGCACGAGCAAGAAACGCATCCAGCCAGTCAGGACCAGAAGCCGTGAACAAATCGCGGCGAAATATAACGCGGGAGAAATATCGCGGCGAAATTTTTCTCGATACGAGATGCAGGCACTTCGAATATCGTTCACGTCATTTCCTCGATCGATTAAAAAAAAAAAAATTTGAAAATAACTAAAATGTCAATTATCTTTTTACTTACACACTCGACTAATTTTTCTGTTTTTAATCTCTTCAAAAATGAATGGTTTATGATTTGATATATCAATCAATTAAAAAAAACCTATAATTTTATAAAAAGCGATCAAAGTTGCAAAAAAAGATTGACTTTTTCAAACCATAATTAAAGTTCAGAAAAAGCTTGTTTAAAAAAAGGCATTGTTCAAAATATAACCGATCATATGAAAAAGAATAAAGAAAAATTATTTGAATAAGTTGATCTATATAGTGATGAAAAAAGGGAATATAAGATAGTTTTATACTTTATTTCGTAACTATCACATTCTCTCTCTCCCTTAAGCTTTTAAAGGCGGAATATCCTGGCGGGCCGCAACATATAACGATGTAACTCGCGTGGCAACCCGAGGTCGACGTTCGCACACGACAGACGCGATAGGCGCGGATCCCGTGCGACAGTTTTCGAGTACCTACATCATCCAGTACGTGGCTACCGTCGTGATAAAAGGGAGTCCGGGTGATAGAGGAAAAAGTAGAATAGAAACGCGGTGTATAGGCGACGGGAGGAGGCTGCGGCCGCGAGTATTGCGGTCCGAGTGATACGGCAAAGAGTGGAGAATAGAAAATCCGCTTGTGCCACGAGCACGTAACGTTTTCGAGAATAATTATATATCTCCGGAATAATTGCAGCTTGGCGGGGCGGATTGCGCGACGCTCGTTGGGCCCTTTGAAGACGCGAAATCGGGATTTATGATAATTTCACGGTTCCAGCGTCGCGTTTATTAATATCGCAAATGGCGTAATGCGTTTACACAAATAATCCTACATTCTAAATAATTGGAGCGTTAATAATTTAAACACAGAGTATTCCGCCTCTCCGACCGTTGATAATACTCGAACGAAGCTAAGGGATCAAATTAATTCTCCCAACATTACGGTATCATTCAAGATTCATAATGCTCGGTACCAATGCTCGTGGATAATTTTATCACTACCATTACCATTGCGCGTAGCGTAGCGTCGCGTTTCGATTATATCCATGTTGCATGACGTGCGGGATGTCCTTCGTGAAAAATGTAGCAAAAGATCAACCTCTTAATCTTGCAATCGACGTGCGATCTCAGAGCTCGTTGCCAGTTTTATGCCACTTTAACAGCCTGCCACTCGCGAGCGTTTTATCGTAAGATGAGAAAAAGCCCGATGCAAATGATAGGCGTTAAGTGAGGGAATCGTTTTCCTCTATCAATTAATGCCGCTGAATATTCTTTATATCTTCATCCGAGCGTGATAAAGAGTATAAATAAAAGAGCCCGGAAAGAAATTGAATTACGGGCGAGATGGCCGATGATAAAATAGCGACACGTACTTATCCGACATCTATCAGCCCGACGTGTCGTTTTTAAACGACGGCAAGGACAACGGGACGTCTCGAAACTTACCGTTGTAAACTCTCACCTAAACGCACAGCCACTTTAGCAAGAAGTTTCACGTTGGTTCGGTGAAATTGTCTACGAAGGGCGATTTGTATCTGCCTGAATGTCCGTACAATACAAAAATACTTTAAACCGCCTTCCTCGAGTTTCCTCTTCTCCCCAAAAGAAAGAGAAGATATTTCCTCATTTTATTTTTTAAGAAAGCATGATATTAATGATATATATTTTTAATATTTTTACAGATTTCATATATTTTTTTACTTTTTCGAAGCTAATTTTTACTCGTGGAATTTACTTCCTTAATTATCTGACACAAGATTTTTTTGGTCGGTTTTTCGATCTTGCATATATGTCCCAATTTAAAGCTAATTTTATTTTCTAAAAAAAAATCGGTTTTTCGATCTTGCATATGTCCCAATTTAAAGCCAATATTTTATCTCAAAGATGTCTAAAGTTTTCTTCTGTAACCGAGACTACTTCTCAGATCAATTTCCTTCATGATATTCAAACAGTTTAACATTTTCAAAGCAATTTCCTTTTATTCCGAATACGCGAGGTATATGTAACAGTTTGATTATTAAGAGGCGCCTTCTCAGCCGCCGTAAAATGGAGATCGAGTATCACGTGTCTTCAGAAACGTTCACAATACCTTCTACCATGCACTTAGAGCGCAAAAAATATTGCATCGCGAATTGCTCAACTTTCACGAGTCTATATTTTCAGAATGTATGCGCATTTCCCTATCCTTTTAGTGACGCACATGTACGTCGCATACGGTACAAGGATGCTGCGTGCGAATTGCGCAGCTGCATTTGGACATGACGATTATATTAAAGGGGAAGGTTCCCGGCGCGTATACTCGTGCAGGCTAGATCGCATCATATTATATTCGCGCTCGCACTCGTGGAGATCCTAGAGAGAGCTATTGGCCGCGTCACAGACGCGGAACAGATTTCTTTTCCTCGTCTTCGCCCCGCGCGTAGGAAAGACTCGCGTATCTCACGCTCGGTAAAATTCGTATCGCGATCAAGAGATCGAGAGATAGATTCCATGCGTCTTCGTCCGCGTCTCCGGTCCGCTGGCACGGAAATACGAGGCTTCTTCTATATGCGCGTCGAGCATATAGGAATTCTACATACACGAATAAATGCATTGTAATCCAAAACTCACCTCCATCTGTCGTCCTTGTCGCCGTGCGCGCACGTTTTGCCATTCGAGAATCGTATCATCTCCCGAGAAGAAGCGAAACCTCGACAATTTCTATTTCACAAAGAAAAACTACGCCAGCCAGCGGTTATAATTGCTTCCGAACTCGGGCTCCCGCGAGATCTACGCGAAAGTAGGTCTCTTAACGATTTGTTAAAGGTACCTCAGCTCACTGTTACGTTGAGAAATCTTTTTTCAAGGCAAGCCTACGGAGGTTTATCTAAGGAACTTTTTAAATGCATCGCAGTAATTTATATTCTTAACCAGTAAATTTATCGTATTTCGAAATTAATACTACCTTACTGTCGAGGTAAATAATTCGATTATTCCGAATCGAAGAACCTTACGATAGAAAGAACTTGCACTTTTATTCATATTTTGTGATCTCCATAAACTGTTTATTGTGTCGTGCAGCTCGCGATCTCCACGGTAGTTCTTCTTTGCAATGTTACGAACCTAGCATTTCATATTTCCGATTTTGCGATTCTCGTAACTGATGATAAGTAAGTGGATGCGAATAATACGTTATAGAGGAACATATTTAGATATAGCACATATTTTTTAAACTGACACAGATTTGTAGAGAGAGTGTTAATCTATAATACGTTTTTTTTCGTGTTTAGAAGTGCCAACTGCCAACAAAAGATTTAAAGGAGAAACACCCTTTCAAAATTTGATAATTTTTCAGTCTTTTTGTGATAAATGTTTTGGTGTTTAAAAAATCAATGTTTATAATAAATTAATCTACGTGTAAGCAACATTAATTCTTTTTCACAACAAAAAGAGAATACAGTTTTGCATTTGCAATCTCGGCAATTATAAATTCGTTATAATTGTTCAGTATGGTATACGTATTTAAATACAAATAATTTATTCTTGCATATCTAATTTTTAATTTTAAATATTAAATAACAATTTTTTAATTTCAATGTTAAATGGTTTGGAAATTAGTGGCCAAATCAAGTTTTAATTAAAACAAAATTTTTCTGCAGCGAGATAAGGAAGATTTTGTTGATGAATTTCGTTATTTTCATAGACAGTATAATTGTATAAATGATATAAAAAATGTAATATAATATAATATAATGTTACATGTAATTCATGTAATATAATATGCTGCAATATAATTACTACACATCTCGCATAAACTATCAATAGATATACATACATCTTACATCTCTTAATATTTCCTTTAAAAAATTGGTTTTTGCTTTTAAGAATTTTTAAATCTATTTTTGTGCAGAAGGGTTAATTGATACGTCTTTCTCTTACTTTTCTTGGGGGGGGGGGGGAAACTAATTCTGCTGCAAACGTCGACAACACCATAACGTTTTCTGCAAGAGCTGAATGTATACTGATATTTTTAGTTCACTTATTTTCCTTCATTTATAATCCAACAGTACGATTCATGTTTTATGGGGAAAAAATCATGATGCATGTTATACATTAGTGTGCATAAGCATTGCACGCTTTACTATATTTACATCGGAGATTTTTGTCGAAGAGAAATTTTATAGTACACGTTGTGTATAACCGTAAAACGGAGCGAACTTTAGCGCATAAGCGAGAATATGTTACGCAAAATATGTCTGACTTCTAAATTCATCCGCGGAATATTTGATCGATAATGCAAGCTTCTTGAGTATCCTCTTGACGATATAATGTATCACACTAGGGAGATGGGAAACGTACCGAGCTGCACGTCTTACACGTTGCGATATTGCTCACCTTGCGCTTTCGTTGGGTTTCCAGGTCGATTGGATGAACTTCAACTTGCAATGCGAAAATTTACCGCAGTATTATACAGCCACGTAATGAAAAGAATTTCTAAGGAACTTCCTGCGCGAACTGCTAAGAACGTGACTCCAGGACTCCCATTTGCTAAAGCCCGTTTTACAATAAGTCGTACGTCGGTGTCGGATGCTGGATGTATGCGACTCTGCTGTCGTTTGTCGTAAAAAAATTATAATAAGTCGGATATTGGTATCGCAACAAAAGATTAACCCCCATATAGCTTATGATTAATGAAAAGAGCGACGACTAATGAAAGTAATGAACCTTCGTTTATTTCATTTGCATCATGAATATTGATGGAAATAGTTATTGAATTTGTCAATATGATTGTCGTATTAAAATCCGACATACGATAAACGACTAACAATATCCTATACCAACATATGACTTATTGCAGAACGGGCTTAAGAATGCTTGCACTTTTTGAAACCGTCGGAAAATATAGGTCGTAATATTATTCAACTTCGCGCGATCCTTTTCTAGTCACGGAAGGTTCCTGCTAGATGTTCCGGGAAAAATCAATCAGACTTTGTAGATGTATTACACAGTTTTAAGCAGAAAGAGTTTTATGGATACTTTTTCGAGTTTGCAAAAAATCATGTGTGATAATTATTAATATATTAAATCTTTTAATGATATCAATATGGAATGCATATGCAACTCTCAATGCTGCTCTGTGATTGTAAATAAATTCGTAAATTCCACATTTATTTTTTATTAATGCGTATTTACTTCATTTAAACAATCATTCAGTAATTATTTTACCCCTCTGTTTTTTCAAATCATGCTCGTTGTTTCCTACTTCTTTCATAATCGTTTAAATCGCTCCATTTTGTTTATTTAAAATTAAATTTATTAAATTTATTTCCTGAAAAGATTATTTCATTTTATGCTGTGTTCCCGTTAATTGATCGTGCATAGTGGTTCAATTGTTATTTTAGTCCGTTTTGACTAGCTTGACGAATATCCTGGGCGATGTGATTAATTCGGGCAATTCGGGTATACAAATTAACTAGTCAAGCTCCGCGCCGCCATCTCGAACGCACGCACGAAACTTTAACAAGGTACGGTTGCACGCAAACCAAACACGTAAACGGACGGTGCAAGGACCGAGGTCGAAGCATTGTAAGGCATTTACGTTATCGTTACGAACATCCATTTTCTTCGCTCCCTCGAACGTCAGGCATCTCGGAGGACGAAGAAAACAAAGTTTACGGACAGGATCCCAGCTATAACAGCCGAAGAGATTTTGCTCGTTCCGAGACTCAAGGACGCGACTAAGGGATCGCTTCGAACATAGCCTGCTACGACTTGCAGATTTCTTGGCGGCGCTCCACGGTCGTATATTAGCATCGGATTAGACGGGACGATTAGTGCCCCGGCGTTTCGCAGTCGGCTCTCGACCCCGTACCATGCTATTTTTCGATCCACAGTGATTAGACGGCGGCTGTTTCCTCGAATATTCATGAGCTCCCGAACCTCTCATCCGTAATAAAAAATCACGAATCACGTAATAACGCGGCTTGGTTCCGGGCGCGAATCATGCAAATACCCGGATTCGCAGCACCATCGCTGTATGTAAAAATTGATTGTACGACTAAAGTAGGACGCAGGGTTGTTTATCTGTTATTTCTCGGTACTAAAATCCCTCTTAGGTTTTCAATTACCTGACTCGGAAGTGGCAAGCAACAGCGGTCGGCCGTTACGAGGATCTCTGAAGTGATCCTCGGGAAAACTTAAAGCGCGACGACATTTGTCTACCTCATCTGCAGCATCTTGCGTCGCGCCGCACGTTTCCCTCGAGCGCGTTCGCAGCGGTAATCTGCGCGACGGCAGACGAAACGATTAAAGTTTCGAGTGGCATTCATAAATGACGTCTCGGGGAAACGCTCGAAACTCTCGCGGAATTCCACCGAGAGATCCGCGCCGCGTCTTCTGCCCGGAGCGGTGCGGCGCGGTGCGACCTCGCGAATTCCGAGTCGGCATGCGACGCACGGTTGTTCCGACTTCGCCACAAGATTGCCGAACTTTAGTCACGCTGCCTGTGACGGGATTGGCAGCGCCCGCGTACCGCGGATTCCACGTGTCGACGTATTTTCCGTATTGCCGCGAGGATCGATCGTCCGGACGAGAATTAATCGCTGAAACAAATTCGCGTGAGGTCCCGCGAGCAATGAACTTCGTGTAGCACAAGAAAATCTATCAATATGCAACAGAAACAAATGTAAGCAAATTTATTTAAATTTCTTCAAGAATTTGAACTCATATCATAAAATTTATTTAAACTTTATTTTTAGAAAATCTACTTTATTTAAATTACCTTAAAATTTAAACTTGAACTTTACTTAATTTTTAGTAAGTTTTGATGTGTGAATGTTTTTATATTTATTTTTCTCGTACATTTTGTTGAAGATTTTTGAAGCTTTTTCGAAAATAATTGAATAATTATTTTAACTAATTGTACGTTTATGTAATTATGTGTAATGTCTATGAGAAGGACGAGCATGCATCTCGGGAAGTGGACGTACGCATATAGCATATAGCATATAGCAGAACTTGAACGTTTGCGACGAAGACTCGTAAAACACGGATCGATTTTCGATTCTTATACAAATTGAATGTGCAAGGAAACAGGAAGGAACGTTTTTACCGTACTTTACGCCGGCAGGTGGAACTCCGGCGCGCCATTTGATATCGACTTATTTGGCGAATATTCCGCGATTGCAAACTTCGCGATTGCGATGGGCACAATTACAAAGGCAAGTCAATTAATGAATTTCACCTCGACAGCCTGGAGCGATTGACCAAATTTAATTACCAACCTGAAAAGGGACGGACCGAGATAGTCGGAAATGAATAAATATCCGGCCGGATGTATGTACATAGGTCTACAAATTTGTCTGTCTTGACGCTTTCCATCTTTTCCATTTACTCCATCTGATAGATACAAGCACCGTGCGTCTTGATGTGCAACACAACGGAAAATTACGTGTCATATCTGAATCGGTTATTATTCTGGCACATCTTTTATGCCGCGATTGATGTATTATTCATGATCAAAAATTTTTTTGTTAAAACAACTCCCATGTAACGTTTTTTTCTACAAGCAATTACTTTACAAATTCATCGCGTCTACCCGGCGCTCTAATTAGCTAAATGAGAACCCTATAGAGTTTAATTTCAAAAATTATATATTTTTTATTTTTAAAACGGTTAACCGTTTAACCATTCTATACTGGACATAAAATGGATCAAGGAATTACTCGAGATTATTATTAATTAATATTAAAATTATAATATGTAAATCGACAAGCACAAATGTTATTATTACCGATTTTTCAAATCAGAACGTTAATGTCCAACGATGAATACAAATCGAGCGCCACAAAACAATACCACGTGTAATCAATTTTATGATGAAGATTAAGATTATCACGTACCGTCTACCGTCTCAATTGTTCGTGTGCCATAGATATACTTTACGATCGCACTAACGCCGTATGAAGACTCACTTTCTTAGGCGCGAAATTGCGCGCCGATTTCGCTTAATGAGCGAAAATGGTAAGGCGTTTTACGTGCACGGTTATTCGCGTAGCCGAGAGAGAAATGCGCGAATACATCGCGCGAGAGCTGCTTACGCAATGCAGGGGAGCCGGGGAGCGTGGGGAAAACCGGAAGTGTTCGGTCAAGGTAAGACGTTGCCTCCGTCCAGCGCGAATGCACATTTATACCGGCCTATGATTTCCCGCGATCGCGCCGGTGCCTTCTTCGAGAATTGTTGTGCCGGAAACTAGGAGCGTTTAAAAGTAAAAGTATCAGGCACTGGAGAGCAAAGAGAGGTATCCTACCAACTCCGTAAAAGCGACGGTATTTTATGTTTTTCAGCGAAATATGCCGCCACGTTCAAATATGTTCGCACAAATTGGAAACGAGATACCAAAATATTAAAAAAAATTTTTTAATGCCATTATTTGACGCAGTGCAATATATTTCATAATATTTTGTAGCCAGAAATTATATCTATATATATAAAAACTGACCACACAATTTTATATAACACTTTATTATGTTTTCATCTTTCATTGTGTCACTGGAGTTATCATTCTATTACAGTCCCAATGTGCACGAGACGTGTAGATCTCTTCTCGAAAGCTCAATAGATTCTTCTCAATTTCTTCGGCACTCAATTTATGATCTTCGATGAGTTTTTTCATGGACGATATTCAGTGCGAGATGGTCGGCCAATCCTCGGAACTCCTTCTCAGCGCTTCAAGTAAATGTCGGTTATCTTCACCGGTTTCCCCGTGATCATGATAACACGATGCTTGGACTTGTTCTTCTTGGGCCGATGCGTTATGATGTATATCGTCTTTTTCGGATCCGACACCGCCATCGCGTTGTCGGCGCACCAGCGGGACAAAACGATCCCGAACACGAGCAGAATGGAAATTAAAACGCTCGGACGCATATTTCGCCGGTTATGTTTCCCTGCGAGGTGGTTTCGAGCGATTGCCACGGCGTTCGTCATACCGGTCTTTTGTAACTTCGCAGTTCATAAAAAAAAAACGCGTGGATGCAATATCGTAGATTATGGGCGTCGTAAAAAGGATTATAGACCGCGCGAATGCTTCCGATAACGCGAGACTAAGAATAACGTTATCACTGCAGCTACACCTAAAAATGCGTAAACAAATCTTTCAAGGCTACAGATATCGGTGTTATGGGCAACTGCGTTCCACGAGTGCGACTTACATTCTGAGAATGTAATTACAGGTCCGTCAATTTTATGGAAGTAAATTACAATTCACAAATTATAATTCGTTGATTAGAATCGATCATGATCGATAACGTCAAGTAATTTTATATGGAAATGAGCGAAACAAAATGCACTAGCGTTGCAAATATGAAAAAAGGAAGACAAGAAAGCCAGATAATCTCGCTCGATATGCTTGACCCCGATTAACGTGATCGTGACTTTACGTAAATGAAGAGACTTCCCGAATGTTTCTATCCCGAGCATTGGCCTGATTAACTCATTATTGGAGAACGGAGTTTCGGGAAATTAGCTGACCGTTGACTTTCCTTAACATTTGCTCAGGAAATAATCAAGCATTATTGTTAATAATTAATTTTCATGAAAATGGTGTGGCGAAAATCTTTATGTAATATGTACAAGTAATAATTTCCATTCTCTTCTCTCTCTTTTTCTTTTACTTTCACTTTATTAGCCAACACAACAAATTATTAGCTAAGAAATAGCTGAACGGTTATGTTTGTTATCCTCCAGTTCGTAATTTGGGCGACCGATTTTTTGCGGCGCGTTAATTATTGCTCGGTGCGACTTGTAATGAAAATTAATCGCGTTTTAGCGATTAATTATCATCACCCGGCCCATGTAGCGGGGGTGTACCTCATTTACCAACGACACACACCGCGCCAGTTAATAACGACGCTACCAACAAACGCAGCCGGTTTCATTAATCCCTGCGCCGATACGCTCGGCCGCGTCCGTCGTTGTTTGGCCGCGCGTAGTAGTTTGGAACGATCATTACGAGTGATAAAGTAACCCCGGGGAGAGACAACGGGAATGTACGTAGGGCATCGGGTAAAACGGAAGTTCCTCCACCGAAGGTGTAATCAGCTGAGGGGAAACGAACGCGGGCACATTTCGCGGCACAAAGCGCTTGTCATCCGATAACTTCCGTGGTGACCTTAAAATTTACATTATTGTAAATTACTCCCTTGAATCTTTGTAGATGTCGACGCGAAGACCAGCCGCTATTGCTGGTTGGCTGAAAAACTGTGACAATTGCGTCATTTTCGCGGGCGAAGCAAGGAACTGTAGTCGAATTTATGACTGAATAATTATTAACCTTAAAAGAAAGCGTATTTAATTTCGCTAGCTTACATTTTACAATTTGTTACTGAGACAGTATATTATTATTCGGTATCCAGTTGTGTGTATGTTGAGTAATAGTTATCTGTGTTTGAATAATAGTTATCTGCTTCATTTAAATTCTAGAGGTTTAAGTAGGCAATCAATATTCCGAGAAAAATTGACAGTGATCTGTTGAGTTAACATTGAGCACGTGGGCCGACAGGATTGCTATATCGAGGCGGAAGGAATGAGAGATTTTCTCCTAGGAGACTAGAAAACCTTCTACCTTGGGAAACTTCAAGGATATCAGCTGGCCCTCCCATAGCAATAACGGTCAACCCGATCATCCTTCGTTTCTATAGGGAAATCCGGGAAATGGTACCGTCCGATCTCGCGAATTCGAGACGAGAAAAAGGCTGTGAGCCACTCAGGAAACGAATACCTGTCTGTCTCGATATTTTCACTCAAACAGCTAGATATTCCAGTCTAATTCCATCAACTCGCCGCACCTTTTTAATCGCGCGACATAGCGATAAAGACTTTTTTTACGTTGCCGATCTTTATCTTGCGAAAACGCTTTGCGATAAATCGTCTTCTTCTTCTTAATAATAATGGCACCTAATATTTCTTAATAATAATGGATCCCAATTCTGGGTTCACACAATATGGCCAACGACTGTTATACGTTTGAGTATAAATGATGATGTAACACTAATCAGACGCGAATTACGAATTACGAGATACAAAGTCGGAAATGTGTGTGTTTATGAGTGTGTGTAGTGTGTTACTGTGTGTGTCCGCAGTGATAAACTCGAATCCGTAGAAGCCCAAAGGATTGTGTGGATCAATCCTCCCTGCGGGCTCGCGGAAATCGTGACGCGACTCACATATGCCAGTAACATAAACATAAAATGAGTGCGGGACTCGGTCCTAAAACGAATGATGGCCCTAAAAGCATTTCGCAAACGGCTCGTAAACGCGAATAAAATGGCGAGCGCGTAGCAAAGAGATCCAGCAAGGAGGGAAACGCGTCCCGGCAGCAGTTTTCATCACTCTCGATAGTAGTTTTCTTCGCGGTGATTTTCTATAATGGTTTTCTTCGCGGTGACACTATCCCCGTGATGCACTATCTGGATGCATCTATTTATCTTGCTATGTATAAACGTTTTCGAGATAGAGATGATAGAGATATCGAACGTGATGTTTTGAGCCTTATGTACCTTTATAAATAAATATAAAATAGGAATGCACTCTTAAGGTCCCACCAAGATCAATATCTTGATATTCATGCTTTGTTATAATTCTATTAGAACAGCATTGTTCAGTATCATAGACGAGGGTGTAAATTATTCGCCGCAGGAAGATGGAAGGTCCGCTGCATACCCAGTGGAATAATTTCATTTACGTATTTACCCACCTCGAGAATATATCGACTAAATATATACGTAAAATTAGTCTTGTTATATGTATAAACGTCCATTTTTATAATTTAGCTGGGTTTCTCTGTAGACTAAAGATAACTAACGGCTCCACGTCAAATATTATCACACATTTATATTATTTGAACAGCTGGATATAAATAGAACTGGAATTAAATCTACTATTCGATTGTGAGCTAGATTTTTTTGTCACCGTCGCATCAAACATGTTCTTCATCATCTTTTGGCTGCGTAGGAATACATACAATTTTAAATTCACAAGCTTCCCGACCTTACAATAGCCAAGCATTACCAAGACTGGCTATATGTAGGTCAGTGAAGACGGATATATTTCAGGAAGAATATTATTTCTCCAGCGTATATCGCATAACACAAAGCTCGGATGCATAAAGCGATAACGGCGCTTTAAACGCGATCGTGAGGAACGGCGGCGGAACCGTTAAATCCAGACCGCCGTCTGTAATCTCGCAAAAAGCCGCACGACACTGTCTGCGTGAGAAATTTCAATGATACGAGTAAACCGCCACTGACTGGAATTACGTTGTTATACGCGAGAAGGTAAAACCATTATTGATTATCCGCCTTAGAATATCAAATGAGAATTGATCATCTCCCGAGATCTCTCTAATCGCATTGGAGAAACTCGTTTTGTAAAGTAAAAACGGCAAACGCACGCTCGCAGCATTTATTAATTGTTCTTTCGGAGTAATCGCGTTTGGGATTTGCGCATACACGCGACGCGACAAAAAGAATCGCAAAGTGACCGGGACCGGTAATTGGATTTCGGCGTTTTTGGCGTCGCGCGGATTGGGCGAAATCGCAGGGAACAGCTGCGGGGAACATTGCGGATTGTCGTGTATGTGTAGGTAAGAGCTCTCTATCTATCGTAATACTCGAGCCGATTAAATTAGGCACGACGAAGATGCGCTACACAGGAATTCCCCGGTATCGTCCTGATCGAGAGCATAACCGACTACGATAATTCCCTAATGCCCAATAGCATGAAGGGGATTACGGGATAATGCAATCTGCGTCGCGCAAAGCATTGTTACATTATGCACATTACATACCACATATCTATACATATATCTATACTTTCTCTCATTTATTAACTTCATTAACTTTCTTAAATTAATTATTAGGATAATTAAATTATATTAGGATAATATTAATATTTACGCTTTTTCTCTTATTTGTTTATCTTATATATAAATTATATTGGAATAATATTTAAAAAATGTACTATGTGAAGAAAGAATGGTAAAGAAACGAGTAACGATAAGAAGAGTGAAAGGTGCACTGAACGCATTATGAAATCTTGAAAAAAGTAGGGTGAACAAGTAAAGATATCGACCCAGCCATTCGCGCAAAGTCCGCGATACGAAAGAGTCACGCGAGCCACGCGCTATTCGCGTATTTTAAGGAAGTTCAGAGATTAAGGACAATTTACGGTACGCCGGAGGGGCGGAGAGGGGGAGAAAACTCCGACGGTGCTCACAGAAATCGCGACCGCCGTTATTTTAATAAATCACGTTCCGGCGTATTCGCTCTTCCGCTTTCATAACTCATACGCGCCGGTGCGGCTTACATTTACCGCGTGAGTGTTCGTTTTTCCGCATTACTGAAAATTGTGACTAATTGCCGCTGCGCTCCACGATGGAAATAAATAGATCCTCTCTAAACACTCGGCTGAAAGTTACCGACCGTATAAGCTGCGAGAGATACATAGTGTGTCTAAAACTATCGACTATTCAGTCAAGAGATGCCAGTGACCTGCAAACAGGAAATAATGGTCTCCCCAAAAATCTTTCCGATAACACATGCGGAGATATTTATAAAAAATTCAGAATTTTGATCAATTAATTTTTAAGAAGCTTATTAAAGAGAAATTTATTTCGAGGCTTAACTGTCAAAATATTTATCTATCAAATGCTTATCAAAAGATATTATTTTTTTACAAATCCGTGATAAAAGAAATCTGTAATTCTAAAAATAGGTTTGGTGTGTCCTACGAAAACTTTAAACTGTATTGAAGTACTTTATCATTGCGTTAACGTTTAAGGTAATAAGCATGAGAAGATGTTTGGAGTGATGTTATTTTCGCAAAGATTATCCTTTAAGGTAGCTATATTTCTCAGAAAGTTTTATATTAAATACTACTCAGAGGAAGGGAGGGAACCATCAAAATTGCCTAAGTTTTTCTGAAGCGCGACTAGTTACGCGAAAAAAGAATTCCGCAAGTTTTTCGCTTTGCAAGACGGAACAGGTAACGGCGGAGATCGCATTTTGTGGAAGCATCCTCCCAGAAAGAAGAGGAAACTTGTTAAAATCGCGCCACGCGAGATTAGACCACAAAGCGACCCGGTTTCTTGCCGGTTCTCGCGACGAGAATCGGGATAATCGAGAGCTGCGCGGCAATTTCCGCTTCCACTTTAACTTATTCGAAACAACGCCAACGCCGCGGCCGGACCACACCGCGAATCGATTAAACTCTCAGAAAATTTCCCGTAATGAACGGCATAACGGCGCACTGTATGCGCACAAAGCCGAAAACGACGCTCAAGCGAGTCACAAAGGAGTCGCCGCGACGAGAAGCGGAAAATGGAGTTAATGATTCGCGACGCGCGATAGAAATTCGCGATGGAAAGAATAATAAAAAAAATGCTTCGCGCTTCGGCTCGCAAAGCTGCGACAAAAAACAAATCCGAGTGCAAGGGTGCTCCAGTTTTTGCGATTCACACAGGCAGACTCGACCCTGGGCTTCCTTTCACGACGGAAATACATTGGACATTCATCTCGCGACCCTATTCCTGCTGCTTCTTCTTTTTTACTGCGTTTCTTCCCTTTTTATCATCAAAATTGCTAATTTGACCGACCTTTTTTATCTCAAGGATGAAACTTCGTATCTAAAATTATTGTAATCACTTCCGCAGCCAATGTAACCAACCGGTTAATATTTCCAATACATTAATTCATATTGATTCTTGTTCAAATAATTGAAATTCTTCTCGTGATTCATGAATATAATCGTACATTTTCCTTGAATGAGAAAAAGAAGGACGGGAATCGTTTAGGCGAACTGATAAATTTAGCCCGTTTCTTCATTAACTCTAATTTGTCTGAAACTTCTTAATTCTCATTACGATCCGAGTTTTTAAGTAATTATTCCACCCGTCGCCGGAATTCAAAGTTGCTCACTTTTTCGGATTAGAGGAAGAGCTCTGTCTGGACGAGCGAAAAGTGGGACGCTTGGTAAGGATTGCGCGCGAGTCGCATTGCGAAAATATCTGGGAGTGTCGGCTACAAATTTGGGACAAATGACAATCTTACGTTACGGACAAAAATCCGCTTGCGGATTACGACGGGCAAAATAAATTTCGCACACGCGTTTCCGGGCCGTTTCGTCCGCTTGCGACGAGTACGCGAAATGATTTCATGTGGACTCAGCTGAAAACAGCGATATCGCGCTGCTGCTCGATACGATTCGCCGCGTTGTTGTCCGAACAAATGGCTACTCGTTTATACTGATTTCAATCCCCGCCGTGCTATCAATCGTGCGATAAAATCGAGGTCAAGCTAATTGAACGGCACGCGATGAGAATTCGGTGGTCAAGTTCCCCTTTCCGGACCAATCAAATCAACGACATTCCCTTGACAGTCTAAATATTTAACATTTCCTCGTTCGACAGTATAGCAACCAAACTCGCAATTGCGAAACGCTCTCTCGCGCCTTCCGCAGTTTAATTAAAGAGATTCGATACACGCATTTGCGTGCATAATCGATACGGAACAATCGTTAAGAGATATTATACTCTCTCGCGAAAGCGGCATAGTAATTCGCAACATGACGTAATGTATGATTCACTCGTTTGAATGATATACGCGCGCGCCTAATTAAATCGAATCATAAACATACCGTCGATTGCAATCTACACGTTAATTGGCGGTGTTATGTCGATCGAGGTAGCGAAATAGACGGCTGGAATTGAATGCCAAGATTTAGGACAACGACACGTTAAGTTTTATGAATGAACCATTTTAAAAGTTTTTTATATATCATTAATAATATTTACACATATATCTTTATATATATATATATACAGCTAATGAGCTACTGTTACATTAAGAGTCTTAATAATAGACCATTAGACGCCGATAATCGTTTACCGCTACGAAATTAGTTTATCGCTGATTAGTTTGTCGATGAGCCAACCACCGGAGGTTCATCTTCGAAATGCTCTCGACGACCAGTGCCCCGCGGCACCTATCGATATTCCGACAATTCCTCACCTCGATTTGGTATCCAGCGTACAAAGTAGGAGCGGATCGATCGTACGATCGATGTCCCTGCGCGATCCGAACTGGAGGAATTTCCTGCGATCGATCGACCGCCCGTGGTCGGCACCCGCGTCGAGCACACGAATCGAAGCGTATGCACGTGACACGCGTGCACGTCATACACGACTTTATTCACTTTCACCCCACGACACGGCCGCAGCGGTACGAACGCACAATTCGCAGCCTGCGACGTGAAATAACGTCGTTCGTTAGCGGGATACGACGCAGAAAGAAAAAAAAAGGGGGAAGTGTCTAACGAACGTATAGCGAGAAATTGCAAATAAAAGGGAACGCCGTTAGATGCCATTAAAACGGAATGTTTGTGCGATAGAGGACGAAAAATGCCGTTCTAATTAAAATAAATAAATTGCGAAAGAGCCAAACAAAGCGGCCCGGCTACGTTTCGAGTAATTCATAACGAGCGTGCTTACGCGAGAGAGAAGCTTGACCGAATTGTTATTTCAAAAGTCGCCAATAATTTACCAGAGATATCACGTAATTATTACACAAATTACAACTGACAATTTTATCTCGCGAACAGTTTTACGCGATGGATAATGATTGAATATTTAACGCCGGAAATTGAGAGAACGGTCATATCGAATTAAAACTGATAAAGCTCGATTATATTTAGTTTCCCGATGGAATCTTTCATCGAAATACATCGGTGAACTTTTCGCATTCGATATGGATTGAATATTTCACATATTATATAAAGTTTGTTAATTTAAGCATAGAACCTCGCCATTTGCGATGACAGTGTAACAATTATTAGTAACTCTGTAAATTTGAAGCTGTTCGTTGAAGGTGAAATTGCTCTTTGATCTTCAGCACCGAGCTAGTTGCACAACGATATTAATTAGAGTTCTTATGGTCGTGAAACACGGCAATTTTGGTCCAAATGATGCATTATTTGCGCCACGCAGAACGGGGCTAACAGCGATAACAGACAGACGCAGAGATTATGTCAGATTATGTCACACTACCACGTGTGAATAATAGACTCGGACAAATTGAAGCTCGAACACAAAACTCTCTCGCCGGTTAAAATTCGAGAAGAGAGCTCCAATTCCACATCGTCCGTTCATAAGCTTTGGTTTGTACGGGGACACTTTGCAGCAAAATAAATTTTATTTCTCTGATTTATTTTTCAAAACTTTTATCCTGAGATATAACGGACGCGAACGGCATTAGACGACTAACTGGATTTCCGAACTTGCGAGTTTTCGATGAAAACTTTTCTATGAAATGTCAGATTGAACACGGTAAATGGAGAATTAGAGCGAATAATAGAGACGAGATTCATTTTAAAACAATACACTCGAATGTATCTTGAAATAACGTTAATTAAACTGTATAATTACAATCTTTTTATACTATCTAATTTAACATTTTTTTCTTCGTTACGATTTCTACGTAGCTGAGGCGCTCTTTGAAGCTTAAATTTCCAGTATCGAACTGGCATGGTAGCAATCGTGTTAAACGCACAATTTTTACGTAATATCGAAGAAAATTGATTTATCGTTATTAAAATAATTATAATTTAAAAAATTTTTATTATTCAACGTAAAAACATTTATACTGAACGTAAGTGAAAAGAATCGCGACAGCTCTTGCATATTTTATGGATGAAGTAGTTTCAGTTCCACTTTTGGACCGTAATCTAAGAATGTCACTTCGATACTTGGACAGCCTGCCAGAAGCAGCCGCGAGAAACAAGGCACAGCGGACAAAAGGGGGGAAAAAAGTGTCTCGCTTCGAAGCACAAAGGGAGCGGTTTACAGAAGACAGAGGGATTAACGCGGGACTACAATCGGTCACAGTCGCGGCAGGGTGGACAGCCGTTTCGCGGACGTCCGTATCGCGCGAGAGTTCCTGCGGAACTGACAGCACTTCCGTACGACAGCGTAAAAATCACGAGACTTCCACCTCCTTCCCACCCCCATCCCCATCCCCTCCGTTCCCGGCCGCCGCGCCGGTCACGTGACCTTTCACCTCCCGCCGTCGCCGAGAGATGCACTCTCGCCCTCCGCCAGCCGCGCGCGCGGCCCGTTCGCCAACCCCCAGGTCCATGACGCCCCTTTCGTGCTCGCCCCGAAAACGCTCGCGAAATTCTCAACCCGTGTCATTCACGGTTCGACATTCCGTTCATGTTCCCTCGGCGATTGGTTCAAGCGAAAACGATGGCAAAGGGAAGATTGCACCTCAAACCCGATTGCGCGTTTCTGGTTCTGTTAAAAGTGAGAATTGCCTAGGAATCAGAAGTGGAAACCAACGCAAATGTTGTAAACGAAAGACGCTACAGAATTAAAGCTGTAAAATGCCAGAGGCTGCGGTGATTCACGAAATAGGATCTCGGAGCTAAGTTCTTATGTAACTCTAATCTTGTTCTCGCATATCTTTTTTCTTTTTATCAAATAGACGTGATATCGATATTATGTAGTAATAGTTCGTGTAGAGATAATTATTGATGATATTGTAACAAATTCAAGATTCTAAATATGTGTATAGATCTTGAGTGACATTGGATGATTCACATTTAATGGTTCACCAAATAATTTTGAGATTTTGAGATAAATAATATAATCCTAATCTTGTTACTTTTACATATCTTTCTTGTTTATATTAGATAAAGATAATATCGTGTAGAGAGATGCAAGATAGTTCGTGTCTTATAGAGATGATATTATAAGAAATTCAAGATTCCAAATATGTATAAAGATTTTAAGATAAATAATATAGTCCTAATCTTGTTATTTTTACATACCTTTTTTGTTTATATACCAAATAAAGATATCGTGTAGAGAGATGTCAGATAGTTCGTGTCTTACAGAGATGATATTATATTATAAGAAATTCAAGGTTCTAAATGTATGGATCTTGAGAAGCTGGATACGAACACGGTACCGATGGCTCACGTAGCGTGTCCAAGAAGTGGACCCAGCACTTTGCGTCTCGCGGCTTCAATTATATGGGGAAACTTTAAGACCGCCGTTCCTACGACAATGACTTATACGTCTCGCTTATCTCACGCGATTCCCGCCGCGGGCGGGATTAAACTCGTCCTCTCAGAGCGTGCATTAAAAATATCCACTTTTCCGCGCAAACGAGATTACGTCGTGTATTTCGGCGGTCGGAGCGAGGCATTTCCGAAACGCCATTATACATTAAGAACGGTCGTAGATCACGCGGTTATTATACGGAAGCGGCTGTTTACCGAATAAACGCAGACGGCTCGAGTAAATAACGCCGCGCGATAAATCTCCCCGGCTCGGCTTCGCGTATCTGTAAAACGCTATAATTGCGGCGCATGTGCCCGCACTTGAGACTTGAGACGCGCTCTCGACTCGACGCGCGAGAGAGCTCACGTCAAATTTTGACCCGCCCGTTTGCCGCTGAAACACTATACATGATTTCTCAGCGGGCCGAATCGCCACGTTATATCCCATACTTTAAAAACGTTTATTTTGTATAATTCGCATGTTCAATTTTCTTGCCATACATACAGTGTTATTAGAATTGCAGAAAACATTTAACTTTCGCGATAACAATCTCCTCCACAAACGGAGTTTCGTAAAAATCAAGTTTTCAAGCGATTTGGAATTGGTCCCGAATGTCCACCGGCTCAAGAGTCTCACCTGCCACATCCGGGAGTTCTCACGACGTCGTAGCGAACGCTAGGCTTCCTGCGACGTTCCCTCGGGCTTTTCAAGGCCTCCCGGCCGTTCCTGGACGATTCCTGGACGATATCGCGCGAGTAGGTGTGTGTCTTTAACGGTTGATACGCCTCGGTGGTCGCGCAGACGCTGATGCAGCCGCAGCACTTGGACATCGCTCAACTCTTTTCACGCAACGATCAAATCCGCACCTCTCGCAACGTTCGTTTCCTCGTTCTCGCCGGCTTTTTATCTACACCACCGCAATTCCCCCGAATCGCTTTACTTTCCGGCGGACCGAGACTCTGGTATCGACATCGTCTGCACGTCGTAAAAGGAAAAACACGAGGCGCAACTTTTGCGCTGCTCTTTGGCGAGGAAGCACGTCCGCCGATATAGAAGGTCCGAATGAAATACATTCGACGGTTTAGAACGGGCACGCCGCGCCGCCGGTCCCGCACGGCCAGTGTTGGGGGCAGATATATGTATAGGTACCATACGAATCGGAAAAGCCCGTGATCTATCGCGCGCGTGCTCTTTACGTGAACGAACTCCCGATAGGCGAGGCGAGGCGAGGCGAGGTGAAGTCACGAAACACACTCGGCGCCCTCGTATGTACGTTATCCCGAGGAAGGCACTTGAGATGAAAAGTTGGAATGATTTTCGGTCGGGCCTCTCCGTGCCCTCTCGTGCAGTCCGCGCGCCGGGAGAATTTTATTTAAAGCGGATGTGAGAGAACGAATTCAATTTTGAACCGTTGTAGACATGGAAAGGGTGGGCGCGGGTGTGCCCTATACCAACTCTCGCTTTTTTCATCGCCATGAATAAATAATGGAGATTATTTTCCTGCATGCACACTTCGAACCGTTAAAAAAAATCTTCGAAAACGCTGCGACGAATCGATAAAAATGATAAGGCGACGTTAAGTACAGGCGAAGTAACGGACGGGTCTCGAAGTCGGCCAAAGTATTTTGAAGTCGCGATTTAGGCACGCTTGTGGATTCGCGCATACCTCGACCGTAATCGAGATTCGGGGAAGCGCGAGACAAAACCGAGAGAGAGAGCGCGAAAGGACCGACAGGAATGTGCGCAGCGACGTGCATCGCGCGCGCGCGCGAAACAATGCCGAAATTGAAGCGGTTGCGTATATCCGTCCATCGGGGATTGCGGGCACGTACGCCGAGAATGTCTTTTCAGCTACAAACGCCGTAATTTTGCCGATCCCCGATCCCCGATCCCCGCGCCGCGCTTCTTAATAATTGTTCGGCGATTCTTAATATTCAGGACGCCCCGGGTGTGTTACAGCTGACGGTTCACCGACCGCTACGTGACGATGTTCGATCGCACGTGTGCCACCCGCGATGAGGTTCCTGAGGCACTGGGAATGACAATGTCCTCCATGGTAGTTAAAATTCATCCGATCCTACGAAAGTCCCAAACGAAACCTCGCATAATTCGAAAAATGGCTTCTGTTTAAAAAGAAATTACTAATGTCTGTTAAAATTCTATATCCCGTCATATTCTGATAAGAAATAATTACTATTTACCTCAACTATCAATTTTTCCGTAAAGAGATTTAGTTAGTAAAAAATATCATCCTTTATTTTATTTTTTAGAAGATATAGTAACGTTTCTGCTGTACTACTGTACCGTACTGTTGTTATTGATATTGTAATTTTAATTCGATTTATTTTCGATCAGCCAAAATTTCGGAAACTTTTAGGTCGATCGGACGCACATCGCGTTAGATGTTGTACGTAAAAGAACGTCGTTGAAAAATCGCGAGTTCCCTCGCGATGGACGCTTGGGACGATACTGAGAGAAGTTCTCGCTGAAGGGCGGAGATGAAGAAGAAATAGAAGAAGAGTCAAAGAGTGGAGAGGAGCGCGTGTCCTCCGTCTGTGCGTCAGCGGTGCGTGACGCATACCGATTTAAATAAGCGTACAATATTTTCTGAACGAGAAACGGCGTATCCTCGCGGTTATTAAACGTACATACGCACTGAAACCTTCCATTTTTGAAAAAAATAATTAGATAATGTTATATTAAATGATGAGTTATTTTTATTGAGAAATTAAATCAATATGAGGGTCAATTTCTCGCGGTAGCGACATTAAATCTGATTTTATTCGTTATACAATGTTTGCGCGGTTCTCGGAACACTTGGAACATATGCGGAAATGGTTTAACAATCCACCGAATGTTACGCCAATGTGTCGACCGTACGATTGCATCGTATAAGAACATTCATCGGCATACACCGCGAGAACGCGCTTGCTCGACACACGCATCGCCTGTAGTCTGCAAACCAGGCGGATCAACAACCGGACGTGGCTCCGGACTGCAGCTTCTTTTGCGTTTCGTCTGCTCCCCGTCGAGCGCACGCACGATGCACGCGGAAGGTTTAACGCAACTCCCGCTCGATCGCCCTCGTTTGTGCGAGTGAACAAATCGAGGAAGTAGAAATAAACTCTTTTTTCGTAAAGAGGAGCAAGACTCGTTAAATTTTAATACGTAATTAATAAGATAATTTTTCTAAAGATATATTCGAAACTGGAATTTAAGTAAAATAAAACAAGAATTCGAGCGGACGGGGCAAAAATGTTGTTATTAATGACGAGGAGTTTTTCTTGCGGCAGACACCGGAGATAAGCTCGCGAGGCTCCAGACGAAAAATGGTAATGGCCGTTAACGCGCTTCGAACGAGGGAGAGTAAATTGCGGAAAAGGCCGGTGGTGCGAGAGCGACGCGTCGCGCGTCGGGCGGAAACTCGAAGCCGAAAACGAGACACGTGCGCGCCATGAGGGCGACGATCTCACGCCTCGCAAATCCGGATCTCGTTTTCATTCCGCCATTCGCCAGCGCAAAAACCCCCGCTAATCTATCGCGCACCGAGACGTTGGAATAACGGAGCGCGCGTGCAACGTCATCCGTATGCATGATTAGCGGCGAAACCCGAAACTCGATATTTTATAATAGATCCGTGCACTTCAATACAATGTAACGCTGGATCGATTAAATCACGTCTGAGAATTAAATCTTAACGATCGATTCGCTACAATTACCTGAGCGTGATGGATCACGCTAACGGACGGAATAATACATGTATACCGAGAGCGATGTAAAGTGCGCTTCGCCGCAAATCGTGGAGATACGAAGGGCGATGAGAGACGACTCGAGTTTATTTCCCTAACGTGCACATCTTACTCCGCTACGTCTCTCCGAGACACGTATTTCCTGTCAGTTTTGACATGAGATATGGAAATACCTCTCTGCAATTTTCAATTCTATATCCCTATTGGATTACTATATTTAAATCGAATTTATGTATGATGTGTGTGTGTGTGTGTGTGTGTGTGTGTGTGTGTGTGTGTGTGTGTGTTTAAGATGTATACTTCCTTTGATGTAGTTCTTCATTCTAGTTTATGTTTATAATTAAAATTAAACTCGGAGCTTAAGTAAAAGAAGATTTGTGATGATATAAAAGCAAGAGTAACGTGGCAACGTAATATTTAGTGATTTCAAAGTCAGATTATTAAAGTTGCGATCAGCAAAATAAAAGTGCCAGGCTTATTGCGATATGTATCAGGTTTAAACTCATTTAAAAGAGATTAATTTGTTGGCAAATGCATATAGAGTGTTCCACAATTACTATACAATATTTAAATAGAGGTCAATTAAATTTGAAAATTCTGTTGTAAAATTGTCGAAATCACAATATTTTTCAAATTATAAGCTATAAAAGTTAGTATCACGTTCGCGTCAAATCCATGATTATATTTATACGTGTACTGATCTATCAACTATTTACCTATTCGTTGACTCTTTCCTTTCTTTCACAAAATGATATAATCGAGCTTCTAACTCATATAAACGAAAAATAATTTCTTAAATATTATAGAGAGAGTTGAATATAAAGATATCGACTGGAATTAATGTTAATTGTATATCGTACTACGTGTAAGAGTCGTAAAACTAATTGAGTAAAGGTCAATATCACTTGAAATGTGAGAGTCAATAAAAGATGACAGTGCATTTACAGACAATAGCGAGCGGGCTTTACGCGATCCTATTACATTGATCGCTTATATATAAGTAACTGAAAAATTATTGTAGCCTCGACATTTTCATGTTAAATTTTTCGATTCTAATTATTAATCTTCAGGATAATACATTATTAAAGTATTATCACATGCTAGCAGTTTTTTTTTACGTCTTGCATAGACACAAAGAAAGAAGATGTAAAATAATTCTAAAATATTAAGATCGATATTGCTTTCCGTCTGCGCAGTCCTTCTACCCAATAAATTTCATCTAATGGCCGTATAGGCGCGTAATCCATTTACTTTGAGAAAACCACAGTCCCTCTTTCGTTCAAGAGACGGCAAATTTATTAAAGAGAAAGAGATCTCGAAAGAGAAGATAAGTCATCTGGCGCGAGCACTCGGTATCGCGCATCCCGAATTCTCTTTTCGCTTAGATTCCCTCCTTAGACCTGTACCTACTTTCTTTCGTTTCATACGCGCCATTTAATCGTGTTCGGAAAACCAAAAGTCGAGACCCGCGACCGTCCGCTCTGTCGAACATGCAGGCATCAAATGCGCACGTGTTCCGGAATTTTGTTAAAAAGTTTGCGAGCGAAAGAGAGACGCTTGATGCGAGCATATATTATACGATGTAAATGAAACTCGCAATAAGTGAACTTGTAATGACAGTATTGAAACTGATTAAAAACTGTTTCTATCTTTTGCATCATGATGGTATAAAGTATTATATATCCTTGTTATTTTACATATTAATACACGCATATACTTGTATTTATTTAGAATGAGATCCTTAATATAATTATAAATAATTTTTAAGTATTTATTGAATATTTTATTTTATAAAAGTTATTTTACGAATAAAAATGAAGTAATTCTGTTTATATAACGTGTACTCCGGAAATTCTCCGAGACAGTTAGGTCAAGTGACACATTTTGCATTTAATTTTACGTGTTGTCATTGCGTTATTATATTATGTTGTATAAGACGCATAGAGAAAAATGAGACGATCGTATCAAACGAACAGCCAATGTCCGATCTAAAAATATCGATGACAGCTTAGAAATACAAAACGAATCTATCGAGGCAGAGATGGGAGGCAATATTCATGCACGGTGTCTGGTGGCCACGGGGTAGAAGCCAACGCTCTCATAAATTCAGTCCTGTGTGTAATATCGAGGATCTACGGAGCTGCGACGCCGGCATACTTTCGTATTTCACGTAAAACAGGTGAATATTGCCATCGATACATCACCCATGCCATTCACGTGGCGCTCGCCACCGCAGTTTAGCTAGGAATATGTCCGTAAAATCGACTGATTTGTTTAGTGTCGGCTTTCGCGGTACATGGTTAACGACATATTAATTTTTCCAAAATTCCAGGATTAAAAGTAACGTGTAAAAATATTTTTTAAAGAGATGTGTCACCCTCTTAACATAAGAGAACTTGTAAAAAAATACGCGCGTGTCTCAAAAGAGAGCCCATCGAAAACGAGCGGAAATATTTGCGTTTCTCTATCAGCCAATTCACCGAATTTTAAAGGCTTGTATTTTACACTCGAATCTACGCGAATAAAAGAGAATTACAAATCACGTACTCTTTTGCCTATCTCATGATTTCGCCATCCGCGAACGTAGCGCAACTTTGCGCTTTTTCTCAGAAAACCGCAGCGATTTTTTAGATCGTAATCAGAGTTATCGCAAGTTAACTTTTCGCTCGATGATTTCACGATCTCAGCGTTCTTCGAAGAGTCGAATTGTAGATAGAGGAAGATTCCATTTGGAAAAAAAACGCCGCGAAAACTGTGAGGATCGAAAGTCATGTTGCGGTAACCATGAGAAAAGATAGTGCTTTCCTTTCCGTTCGTCGTAACATAATCGCAAACGGTTTTTCACATTGTTCCGTCGATCCCCAGACTCGTCGGGCTATACAGAAAATAAATAAACGAGCAAAGAAACTCTTTTGTGTAACGCCCCGTCCAATGTTCTTACTTGAAATATTATCGTTATTGTGAGAGACGCTATACAAAAATCTGTTAAAGCATTCACAACACCCGGCGGCGGAGAACCCCTTTTTATCTCTCCACTGTAATTTGCGCGCTTCGATAAACGCCTTTATTCGCTAATCACTACGTTCGCAGAGGGAGAAGAATTAATTAATGCGAGTAACTAGATCTATCTTTAAACTACAGAGAAATGGCTCTTTTCACAATCTTTTAAAAAGATATTAAAAAAACAATATTCACTCATTGTGCCGCTACTTATATTCCATTTTAAAATATCAAAGCCATTTTATTTCGGAAAATATTCCAATTTAGAAAAGTATTCCAATTCCATTTCTTTTACACCGTAATTTTATCCTAAATTCCTTAACGAAAGTAACATCCTCCGTGATTTGAATTTAAAAGATATCGGAAATACATCCGGCGAATCTTAGCCAACGAGGTAGGACCGTAGAATGTTAGAAACGCACGGCGACGAGCTGAGGGAAACCAAAGGTTTCAGGAGTACCTCCACGGAATCCGATCACATCGAGCAGTCCCAGGATTATATACCCGCTCTACCTCTTTCACTACCTTGCGCAAATTGCCGCGTGAGAAGTCGAAGTCCAGGATCGAAGCGCACTTCGAATTCGGAAGGGAGGAATGAGGCGCTTCCATTCGAAACTTTAATCGATCACGGTCGGGTGTGCCGAGAGGGCGGGAAAAGAGGCAAGAACGGAAACCTATATAGAGATCGAGGAAAACGAGAGGAGGAGAGCGGCAAAGTCGAAGGAGGTGAGAGAACGTGCGGATTCGCCGTGGCGCCGTCGAGCACTCTTACCTCGATACTTTCGCCGGACTCGTGCGTGCCCACTGCAATCGAGTGCACTCGAGAAAGTAGCCACGTGGTGCCGTATCGTCCCGATACGAGAGAACTTGCGGCAAAAACGACGAGCCCGGTGCATCGGACGCGATCGTATGCCATGGCAGAGAGTATATTTCGCGAGCTGCACGAAAGGAAAACATAAAAAAATCGTAACCCAGTATACTTTGCTAAGTGCGATCCTGCGTTAATTGCGAAAGATTACGTCAATTAAATCGGAGAAGACATCGAGATAAAAACGCACGGAATAAAAGAAGATTATACAAATAAAAAGAAAAAATTTTTGTCAGAATAGCACGTCTGCTTGTTGCCATAATTTATTAGAATAATTATCAGGATTTATATCAAGAAATTATCTCTATGCGAGGGGCCGGTGAAAGTTTAGCGAGTCGATAAAAATGGGGTAGATATACAGTAACACAATTAAAGAAGGAAATAGTGCTTTTCCACGTGCGGGCATGCTACTTTAGGGAGAAACATCGCCGTGATGAATTATCGCGGTACCCGGTGCGAACAAGAGATGTAAAGTTACGGAAAACTCGGGCTTTTGGGAGAAAACACACGCGCGCGCGCGCGCGCGCGATGCGTCCCTCGACGTTTCCTGTCTCGATGCGACCTCATCTCACGGCGTTACGGCGTTTCCTTTGTGTGCATTAAAGTGCAAGTGTATGTAGAGAGAACGAGGAAAAGAGAGAGGGAAAGACAGGTGGAAGAGGACAGCGCGAGAGCGCGCAAGAGAAAGAGAAAGAGAGAGGGAGAGCCGGTTCGAGAGGATGCAGAAGAGCGTACGGAGGAAACGGGTAAACGGGGACGCGGTGGTAAAGGAGAGAAGGAATGCGGCGCGGTCACAACATCAAAGTGAAACGAGATGGTGAGTCGTCTGGCTGCAGCAGAGCGCGCATGCTGAATGTACGGAGGCTGCGAGGAACGGCGGACGGCTTATGGTCCACGGTTACTGCCCGAGTGCACGAGAGCACGAGAGCACGAACGTAAGGATCTAGCCTAATGTTCCGGAATTCGTCGCTATATTAACGGTGTCCTTACCGACGTTTGCACTATGCGAAGCGTGGACGTATACCGAAGTCTCAATAGGTTTCTCCATTTGCGACCCTCTTTTTTTTTAATGCTCCGCCATTCACGCGAACGATCACTTGCCGCGGTTATTATTTGTCCTTCGTCTTTCCCTCGAGTATTATATTTGACCTGCGGGAGATGCTTCCCTATTATAGCTTTATGGTTTCTTTTTGAATGGGGGTCGAAGGAAGTTTTCAATGCTTAGGAGTAGCCTGCATCCTCGGATAGTACTTGCGTCAGATTTGTCGACTGCGCTTCGTACCTCGTGATTTACTGTAAAAACTCCGTTTCACAGCTTTTCCGATAGACTGACTCCTGACAATTTTTCATTCGATTTTCCACGACGTTCCGCGCGAATGTGCCGCAGAAATTACGTCACAGAAAGTAGAAGCAAACAGGAAGAAGTGACTCGGCGAATGAAGAAATAGACACGCACTTTTGTCGTGTGCGTAATACGAGTTATTTATCTTAATTCAGCTCTTCCGTTTTCAATATGAGAACGATACGATGCGGTTCGTCTCAAGTTAACGTCTACATTCGCGACTGAAAGATGGCTTTGTAGCACTCCGTTTTACCTCGCATACTTTGATAAGAGTACGTGATACAAGGCGGGGGGTGGCCGGGTAGCGTAGCAACAGCTATTTTAAATTCACGTCGAAAATATGCGGCGAACTGCACATTACAATTCGCACAAGTTTCGTGCTGCAAAATGCTTTCTGATTTTTACCAATAAAATTAAATCGCAGTGATGGTCGAGTAGAAATGTAATTTGTATCCCAGAGCGCCCCAAATCGACGGGGAATTCTCATTGTCCTTGTTTGAGCGTAGAAATTATAATTAACAAAAAGATTGAATATAGTCCAAACATTCATCGTGATACGAAAAGAGAAAACGGATCATCGTAAACAATATAGAGATAAGAGATCGCTCGTCTAGTTTGAATTAAATAAAACGTCGCAACGAAGCAGTAGGTTGATTTAATTCAAACTAGACAGACGATCTCTTATCTCTGTGTATTGTTCACGATGATCCGTTTTCTCTTTTCGTACCATGATGAATAATGTTTGGACCATATTTGAATCTTTTCATTAATTATAATTTCTACGAGCTCAAACAAGAACAAGGAGAATTTCCCGTCGATTTTGGGCGCTCTGGGGTGTAAATTAAATTCCATCGCCGCGTTCGGCACGCTTAATTGCGTCATTTTCCGCAAAGCGCAACTGCACTTTGCTTAATCAAATTCCGTGCCGAGAAATCGATGAGCTACGAAATGATCTCATGACGCGGTGCTCCTCTTCGACCGTCGAATTGTCGAACGAGAGGCGAAGAGCCACGAGCGCGAGACGCACAAAAACGCGACACGCAGAAAAATATCCCGGGCGACTCGATCGCAGCTCGATTGAATTTAAGTTGGATTAAGAGATGATTAATGGAGTCCAGCGTTGTGGATGCGAGGATCAATCGGTTTCCGCGAGAGCACTGCACGAATTTCGTTTCTAAGAGAAACCGAGCCGCTCTTCACGAGAGACAAATCGGATTGATTTAAAAAAGAAAGACGATAATATCGGGTATCGTCGAGATCTAATCGTGGGTGCTTCTTCGTTCCTCGATACGGGAGACGAGAAACAACGCAACATTCCAAGCAGAAAGAGCGGACACTCACCTCCGCTACGATCACGGGTGTTGCTTCGACGAACGGTCTCACGGCATCCAGCATCCTCCGTTCTCTCTCGTTCGCCGGACTATCCTCTCCGTCTTCGTCCCTCTCTCCTTCCTTCTCTCTCTCTCTCTCTCTCTCGTTCCAAGTACGTAATTGGAAACGGCGAGCTGCGAGAAAGACGACGGTACTAAGTTTAAAGCCACAGAAGGGCACTGTTCTGGTGGGCATGTGAATACGCGGCTACTTTAGCTAACAATTCTCGCAAATTATACTCGAATCTTCAAATGTACGAGTATGGGAGAAAAAGACAATCGCGAAATAGAGTTCAGAAATTGAGGAAGTTACGTAATGGCTGAAGGAAAAAAAAATTCTTCGTTTATGAAATAATAGAGATTTTTTTATCGCGCCGCATATATAATGCAAGAGAAGATTACGCAGTAAGATGTTGAAAATCGGACGGCTAGCTCTCTCTCTCCCTCTCTCCCAGCGGAGTAAAATACATATAATATTTTCAGTTGTAATTTTCACACCCCGCCCGTTGCCACAAACTACGTACTTTCCAACTTCGCCAAATTTATGTTTATCTTCAGAATAATCTGAATGAACTGCGACAGAAGCTCTTAATGAAATTTAAGATACGTATAAAATAGCCGAAAATTCGTACGAAATCTTATCTTATTGAAAAATTGTAAAAAAGATAAGAAACATAATGATTGGAAATTAACGAATTAATTTAAAGAATTCTTATTAGATCTCACATACTTATTAAATCTCACCGATTTTGTTATTTCGTTTAACACTTATAATTCTTCACCTTAGAGGTATCGTATTAAAAATTTAGAGAAAACAAGATTTAAAGTTTTAAATAGAGAGAATGATTTTTTTAGGTATAAAGTAAAAGTAGCAATTTGATTAATCGAGTCTTCAATGATGTAACCTAACTGGCATGGTTAATAGTACAACTGTCAATAACGCTGTACCTGAAAAAAACTGGAGATACAATTCTTTACCTCTAAAGGTACAGAATTAGTGTCATCCATGCATGATTACGTGCTCCTAAATTTGTTCGTGCTTCACGACGCATTCCAACGATTTCGATCGCTCGATGACTAAGGATTACATTTACATGATTCTTTCTCTCCCCCCTCCCCCGCCCCTTCGTCTCTCTCGGAGGAGCGTTCTCGGAGACGGGCCTTTTTTTCGGTCGGTACGTGACAGGAATGCGGGAATACGCCTACAACCGAAATATCTACCTGCCTGCGCGACTCGCTTCGCTCGGGTGTGACTTGTGAGTCACACGATCCCACATCGCGCGCGCTTCCTTTACGCCGTCCTGACACCTCGCTACGCGCCTCAGCTCCGCGTCGCGATTACGCGCGTCGTTTCTCTCGCGGCGCGGCGCGGCGCGGCGTAAACAATGCCGCCGTAATTACACGCGTACCTCCGCGTTATCAGATGTACACTAGTAAATTCCTAGTGTCAAATTACTCAATTTGAGTAATTTTTAAGTACTTCTATAGGTCGCCACTGCTCCCACACCATATGTCGTAAATTTAACTAAAACAATGAAGTTAAAATAATACTATTTTGTGTTAAAATAATAAATCTCGACGCGCATGGTAGTTAAAGAAAATAGCAAAATGTTATTTAACTCGAGGTACTGAATTCAATTTCATCCTTTAATATTTAACAGGGTAAATCGTCGTCCGCGACACACCAAAAAAGGAAAAACATCTCGCAAATGAAGTCACATGTACCCTCGTTAACCGCGATGTTTTTTATAGAATCGTTCGCCTCGTTTCAGGCGTGGAGGGAAAAAAATATTTGGGGCAGTGAGCTCAATATATCCGTCTCGGAAAGGATCGATCGGCTCGCGATTGTGAAACTCACCGTCCTCGATCCGAGAAGCGACGGAGGGACGAGGGTTGCCCGAGGTAGGAGGCAGGAGCAGCTCCAAACGACGTCCTTACCGATAGGTTATGATCCACCACTTTCCACTCACTGCACTTAATTTTAATTTTTACACCCGACGGCGCCTTCGCGATCGTTTCTTCGCGCACCGAACTATCTCCGCGGACGTCTAAAGTCACCGACTTTCCTCACAGCGAGCGCCAACTCTCAGTTTTTCCCCGCAGGTTCCTTTCGAGGAAATCGCGCCGACCGACAGCGACAACACATCTCCCTCGCGTCTCGCGGAGTTTCTCCGCCGGGATTCGGAAGAAAACGTCCCGTCGCACGCGCGATCGCGAAAACGAGCGATCGATCTCAGGCAATCGACAACAGCTAACAGCGGATATTTTCTACGACGATACATCCGGGTGATCCGGGAGAGTGACCCGAGCGTCGCCTCATATTCCGCCGCCGTCGCCGCCGAGTTCCGAGAATCGTTCTGCCGATCGTGGATCGGAGTCGGCACTGTCGGCACTGTCGGCACTGTCGGTGGTTGAGTAGCGATAGATGTAACACACAAGCACAGCCGACGATGACGCGTCGCGTCGACGCGAAGGAAACTCTCACCGATCGTCCGCCGGGCGCCGAGCGTATACCTGGCCCACCTGGCGACGCGACGCGTTTCTCTCCGCCGCGCCTCGCGCGTTTCCGTCGCGTTTTCCGCCGCCGCGCCGATTGCCGCAACACCTGAACGCGTGCGTGCGCGCGCGCGCGCCCCGCGAGAGCACACCGTACCACCGCGTAAGAACGAAACCGTCACGACACTGGATGGGAACGGGCAACAGGTTCGTCGGCTTGCCCCCGAGCCCCGAGGAACGCGGCGCAGGTAAAGAGGTAAAGGGGCAGGAGGGGCAGGAGGGGCGGGCCAGCCAGGCGAGCCAGGTAAGCCGCCATTGCTCCTGACGCAGCATCCGACCTGGCAGTGGCGTAATTAACGGGGCCCGTGGGGGCCCCCGTTCGTATCTCGCCGTCGCGCTCGCGCTCGCGCTCGCGAGGAACGGGACTCTAACGACTTTTTTTACACGGGCAATATCTTAAAAGCCGCATTAGCGCCATCAATAAAACGGTCTTTCCGCGAGATTAATTATACAGTTTTTTCTCAGATTACGTAGAGATTATTTAGGATTCCCTCTTTGTTGTAATTTATAATGATTAAAATGTCACATTGAACGGCAAATCCTGTCCTATCACTAGAGTCCCTCTAATAAGAGTCGCGACACGTAGCAGCAACTTTGGATTGGTTCGCATTTTCGGCAAAAGCACGAGAAACAGAAAGAGAAAGAAATATAAGAGAGAAAGAGAAAGCGATATGAATGTATATCACTTGTATATCGCTTTCTCTTTCTCTCTTATTTTGCCGAAACTCAAGATGTCGCGACTCTTATTAGAGGGACTCTACCTATCACTGATTTCGACGACTCCTACCGGCGGTCTCTTCAGGGACTTTTAAACTTAGAAAGAACGATTTAATTTCTTATTTAGCTACGTTCTGTCCAATTTAAATTCCATAGCAATTAAGCACGAAAAGAAGAGGGTTGGAAAATTGAAAAACTTTGCGACGAACATCCTTCGTCTTTACTTTGTCAGTAATATTAGAATTTAAACAAAAAAAAAACGAAATGTACATGTCCCTGAAGATGAATGTTCCAATACTTTTAATAGGATCGTAAAGGATGACTTGAAATTTCTCTGGGAGAGAGAGCTCTCTCTCTATATATATATATCTACTTTTCGTTAGTTCCAAGATCCGCGCGCCTAATCCGCACGTCGCGTCGTCGGCGTAATCAGTCGCATTGTTTGACGTAGCGCCTCCGATAGGAAGTGCCGGTTACGTCACTGCGGCAACAGGTTGTTGCCAATGGGAGCTGCCATGAATGAGCGAGCAAGCGAGCGAGCGAGCTCGTTTCGTGGCAGCGCGGCCTGGCCCCTGGCATTAGGCAGAACCGAGTGCGATCTTTCGTTGCTGGACGCCATTCGTAATTCGCCCCGTCGCTCGATAAATACGCAAAATCGCGTTCGAGTTACCCTCATTCGCTCTCTTCGTATTCTATCTGCATTCTACATCTATATTCTATCTTGCAGGTATTCGATATCTCTCTTCCCTTCTCGGTGGGTGGCTTATCGACAACGATGGAACGCCATGCAGATGGATTCTCACGGTCCACGACGTGCGAAAGACTCCCATCCGGAAGAGACGAGTCATTATCAAGGATATCGACAGATATCAAGAACATCGCATCAGCTGCGCCAAAAGATTCTCATCGGAAAGAAACTCGCAACTGGTTAAAAAAAAAAGAGACTAAATTATTCGCGTTTGCTTTAAGAGAGACCAGAGATAAATAGAGATAACGCGGAATTGTATTTTTATAATCGTTTTGTGAGGAAAAAAAAAGTATAATAATGTATCTGTAATATATTTCGGTTCCTCAGAATTCAGAATCTTATTTTTCTTCCTATTTCTTTTAAATATACCAGCACTTATTTCCGAAATTTCATTTCTCTAAGGAGACAGAGAACATTCGTAATTCGTATCTGCCTTTCTCGCAGGAATTCGTAACGTTTTTGTCGCGTTTTTTTTTCGCGCGGGCGAGAAAAATGGATTTGCAGCCGGAGGAGATGAGAACGAGGAGAACAGGTAGAGCGTATCGAAGAAACGCGAGAGACAAGAGCCAGCTGATAGCGTACGTAATTGCCATCCATCGCGCTCCGAAACCGTGACGGAGAATTGAGAAATGCGAGGATCGCGCGCGAGGAGCCGAACCGGCGTTCGCTCCTGTCGCGCACGACAATGGAATATAAGCAAGAAATAGCGAGCGAGACGTGTCGTTCTCCTCGTGGCTCATTCCTTCGACGACGAACGTAACTCGTAACGAGAGCTCGTTGCCTCGAAGAAAATGATTTGCGGTATCGGCCGGCATTCCGCTCCGAAAGCGACAGCGTTACTCAAGTCGACCGTCACGCTTATTTAAAGACAATAACGAATATATTACGCCGAGTATCTTTCGTAGAAGATTTACCGGTTCTTTCTCGAATCTGTTGGGTGACGATTTATCAATATCGAAATAGAGATTAATTGTGTATGAATTTGATCAACTCTCGGGATTTCGATGCTTGATGAACGCGCGAAGTGAGAGTTTTAACGGTACGCCGCTGAAATTCGTGAGATTTCGCGATCAGCTTTCCCAGAGGTGGGCGATCTCGAGATGCCGAGCACGGTGGACGGTGCACACGATCGTTTTCACATGCCGTCATTTAATCTACGCGAAATCTCTGCTTTGTCGTCGTGCAAAGAGACAACATCTAGCACTGTTTGAGACGACTCGTAAAGAAATACACGAGGAAACATACACGCAAGTGTCTGTATCGTTTTAATGATAGATATACGCTTATGTCCATTTCCATCAATGCAAATTAACTGTAATCTCGGTGTAACTTACTGTTTATCTTTTTCTAATTCTTAGAACTAGAAAGGGATGATAAATAAGTTCTTCTAATTTTTGAAACTAGAAAAAGATAAAAAGTAAGTTAAACCGGGATTAAAAGTTAATCCGCATTGATAGAAATGAACATTACAGGCATACAATTGATTCTTTTTCAGGAGGGTGTTTCACCTCCTTGATGTGCTTTAACTTGTAAACGAAATAACACCCACACACACACCTGTTATGTTATTTTCATTACTCTATAGATGGAATTACACATAAACATTTTCTCATGAACTAGGCCGGTGAACTCGGATTTTCCATTTTTCAGGTTTTTTTTTAACCACACACAGTTTCGTGGTGCCTATGGATGGACACTATTCGGCTATACCTATACATGTTTAGTTCTGCCAGCCAAACGACATTGTCGAACATTCGTCGCATTCGACAAGAGTCGTGTTTCCCTGTTGCGTCAACTTCAATATTCTAGATGGAGTTAGACATAAACACTTTCTCATGTATAAAAATAAACACAATCGGTTATAAGGGACAGAATATCTATTCCTTCTACCATGATTCAGAAGTAATTACTAATTTTTGGAAGGTGGGTGTCTTGGCAATACCAGCTTGCCCCACCGATAAATTGAAACAAACATAATTTATCACTAGGCGAAAGTGAATTGGCCGGTGGTGAACTCGGATTCTCCACTTGTCGGGGTTTTTCTTAATCACGCCATTTCGTGGTGCCTGTGGATGGAGACACTTTGTTGTCTCTAAATATATAACAGGTTTTTTACATACAATAAATATGAGCTAATTTATATGTTTATGAAAAATGCTTTCAGTATTTTATTTTTATTAACAATTTTGAAGAAATAATTGTAAAAATTATATATCAGAAGGAACTAAAAGGATTGTAAGATCTTTTAATAAACTACATATGCAATGAATATTTATGAATACAATATCGTCCGTAGAAGTAAATATACACTATTATACGAGATGTATGTACCTAGTTTGCGCAACCTAGAGCTCGTCAACAATCTGATGATGCTCGCGCGTATTTTCTTTATTATTAAGATAAAAAACACAGCGATTGACACGAGATGTACCTTCAGTTTTGCAAATTAAATTCGTAGAAAATTATTCGAAGCTGAGAAGCGGTAATCGATGGTCGATGGACTGGCCGGCCGGGTCCATCCGCGTCGTGCGGACTCGTATGTCGGCATTCCGCCGTGAGATGGGAGCAGCGTACGCGCGAGCTGTTCCTCTTTGTTTTTATTATTATTATTGCCTCTCGCGATAGTCGCGTCGCGATGTCGCGATCCGTGACAGCTGTCAAAGATGCGTACATCGCGCACGCCTGTCGCGGTCTCGTCTCCCTCGTTTCGCGGCAACGTAGGATACGTCGGTGATAAGCGCGGGGGCGGTGGCGGTGTGCGCGCGTACATAATCGCCGATGTCTCGCGCGGCGCGCGGGAATCGCGGGGTCTGTCTCTGAATGCGCCGCGCTGCGCTTGTTCCACGATACGACATATACGACGGCACAGCCCGACGATTACCAGGATAACCTCCTGGTCCCCGTTCGTCCGCGGCCGCAGGCGACCTTTGCCACGTATAAGCCGAAAAATCGCGCGTCATGGCGTGTCTGCTGTTGAATCAGGAGAACGTCCACCTGAAAATACCGTCGGTCGAGACGGTGGACGGGGTCACGTACTACTGCATCGAGGTTGGAATCGCGTCGATCAAATGGACCGTCAAACACAGGTGACTTTGACTTTGACACTCGCCGCTCGTTCTCGTCTCCAACGACGAAATTTTGCGCCTCATTCTCGTTTAACTCGAGTGTGCACAAACTGCACAATACGCGTGCGTGTGCATGTGTGCAAAGGCTTAAGATTTTATATATTTTTTTTATATAGTTGATTATAAAACGTATATGTAGTAGTTAAAATTAATTATTTATACTGGCGAAGCAGTTTCTGATTTTTGTTAAAGTTAATTGTGATAAAGAGAATAAAGCGCAAAATTTACACGTGTAACAAAAGTAAGAAAAAAAAAGAAGGAAAAGAAAAAAATTGTAACTTCTCTTTGTATTAAAGGTACAGTTCATTTGCGGCGTTACACGAGAACTTTGTCTCCAAGTACTGCGTCGAGAAGGACATTTTACCGCCGAAGAAGCTGATAGGCAACAAGTGTGAGATTTTCGTGGAGAAGCGTAGACAGAGTCTCGAGGCCTATCTCAATACGGTTTATAATTACTTGAAGAAGGCAATGCCCAGGGAATTGGCCCTATTCTTGGATCTGCACGAGTACGATATATATTTCCTGGTGCAGAGCATGGCGTTGGAATTTTTCGTAACGGGCGACACTTTGCTACATGCTTCGACAAGCTACAAGTTCAATCCCGTACAGGTAATTAAGATAGCTTAGCTCTTGATCGATGAAGATTTGTGTGTTACGAAGACACTAACGTCTGTCCTTTTACTTTCAGCTGTACGCAATCAGCGAAAGATTGAAGCAGCCGTGCCCATTGACGGAAGCTGTAGATAAGGAATACGACTTCAGTCACGTTTTGGATTTTAATTCGCGCTTAACCAGCCTCACGATCGAAGGAAGCTCGGAGCCTTACAAAACCAGCAACATATATCCGTCCGCCTTGTCTATCGAGTTATCCACCTTCAAAAATGTGCGGCACCTAACGATCGATCAATATCCGGTTGATAAAATTTACAATATGGGAAATCTTCGGGATACCGTGGTCACACTGAAAGTTACCAATACCAAGCTCAGAAACATCGTGGAGCTGGCCATGTGCGAGGAGGTTCACAAGATAATCGAAAACGCCAACGACTCTCACGTATGGATGAAAGTGACGCACTTAGATCTCAGCGATAATCGCATAGAAGTTATAGACGAGGCGATTAAGCTACTGCCGCACATAGAATGCCTGACGCTGAACAACAATCACTTGTCTGAGATCTCCAACGTGACGTTGTTGCCCAGATTATCTCAATTGTATCTAGCGTCTAACAATTTTACCAGTCTGCCGGACGATCTTCACACGAAACTCGGATATATCGTCTACATCGACCTGTCGCAGAACAAACTCACGTCCCTCGCCAGTTTTTCAAAACTATATTCGTTGGAGGGATTAGACGTGAGCTGTAATCGTATCGAGAAGATCGAGGAGGTGAAACACATCGGTCATCTACCATGCCTAGAAAACCTGAGGCTAACGGGCAATCCGGTATCGACGATAGTCGACTATCGAGTCAAGGTACTGGAACCGTTTGGTAAGAGGGCCGCCGATATCTGTCTGGATAACGAAAAGCCAAATCAAAAGGAACTCGACACCGTGTCGGTTCATCAAGCGTTGCGTATCGCGAGGGAGGGTAAATCGCCGTCGTTCACCGCGTCTGACGCGCCGCTATTTTCCGCCGAGGTTCCAAGTATATAGAAATTTTAACCGTGGTTTTCTTTTTTATTTCTTCTTTACGACAACCGTGTTACGTGAAGACCATTTGTTAGATACGAAACAAAAATGTTTTATACGATATGTAGATTTTATCACTCTGCGAGACTGATTCTTTCTTCTCGGTAAAACCGTAATATGGTTTGTAGTCTCGATTTATTGTACATTCGCTAGTTTTATTCATACGATGTAAGTGGATGACGTAAGAACATGCTTTTTACTTCGATCTTAAAAACATACTAAAAAGAACAATACATTTTATGAAGTCTTCGTGTTGTAATCTCATGTATAAATCAGAGATGAAACACACGTCTTTCTTGCGAGCAAGTAAAAACTTCACACAATCCATGACAAAATTATGTGAACACACGATGTCATCTAATTCGTGAAATAAATTTCTAAATTTTTCCACTATTTTATACATATCACGCATAGATTTTTATCGATTGTCTATAACAATGAATTAATTCGCGTATCCATTGTATTTTATATACATATACATATAATTATTTGATCGTTATCGAATTTACTTGATGTTATCGATATATTTTCTCAGAATTAGTGCAAAAAGTCACAAGTTACATAATATTTATTCCGAAACAATGTCTATAAATCCTTTTAATTTTAAAGAAATAATACAAACAGATCTTGTATAACAGTTTTATAATAATTTAACGTAAGAGATTCATCTGTGTATAAAAAAATATTTTGTTAATAAAGACAAATAAATTAAGTCTGTGATAATATATGTATCTTGTTGTCAATTCATCTATGAGCAGAGTATTACTCTTACCTTACATTTGTGGGGGGGGGGGGGGCATAATATTTTTTGTATATTAAATTCTTATTTTTCATCGTCAGGGAGATATAAATTCGTTGTATTATATTTATTATAGATTTTTATTTAAATTTGCATTACCTTTAAATATTATGTTTTGTGTATGTGTGTGTTGTGTATGTATATGTGTACTTGTTGAGTGTGTGTTGTTGCACATGTTTCGAAAATATTAAAATATTCATAAATAATATCAATATAATGATCATATATTCTAAGCATTGTGTTATAGTCTTTTAACGTACACCTAAACTAACACATACATAAGTTAACCGTTACAAACGATCGTTGATTTATGAGTTTCGACTCGTTGGTACGCAAGTGCACAAGTAAGCAATACAGCTTACAGCTTTTCAAGAAAAAAAATGTCTAATTAAAATACACCGTTTCAAAAGGCAATGCATATTTCTGAAAAAAAAAAAAAAATACGCTATTTCTACGAGGGGGGATTGGAAATATCCTGTGTATCAAAGGAATAAAGCTGCTCGTATGAAAAAGGAAAAATATTTTATCAAACTTTATCTGACTTTTCACATTTATAGCCCTTCAGCATTGCTCTACGTTTGATTTCTTTTTTTTTTTTTAATCTTTCATGAAAGTCGAAACGCACCAGGCGCACTTGGCGTGGGGTCGCTTTTTCTGCTATTCAGTTTAAATTGGTCAAACTTTCTCGCGCGAATGGATCAACTTCTTTGAGTTACTATAAGGTAATAGTAGAAGGATGTAAGGACTTACGAAGGAAAGATCCAATTTGGGTAAGTCGTAGGATGGTTGGAACAGGAGGAATTCGAGGCAGAAAATTAGAAATCGACCCTCCGCAACTTCGTCACTGGGTTTACTGGTGTGCGATCGGGATCAACTTCTCGCCCGAGCCAATCGCTGGCAAGGGCGCCTCCACGGTAAGGACGCCGTCCTTGCTCAGGGAAGACTTGATGCTCTCGGGATTGGTTCCCTTCGGCAACAGGAATTCCCGATTGTACTCCCTGTATACTGATTTGCTCTCCGTTTTCTCCTCGTGCTTAGCGTGAACCTGAACAAACGAAAATTGCATTGCGTTAATAAGATAATTGTTACACAATGAACTTTACAATTATCGCTGTTCACATTAATCCGATCCATTGGCAAATAAATGCAATCAAATGCGCAAAGGCCTTATGTAATTATTAGGTCTAATTATGCTATCAATTTGAAGAATCATAGATTGGATTAAACTGCTGGGTTTAACAATTTCTTTTTGTCTTCTATGTGTACATATAATATCATAATAATAGAATATATATCAGACAAAGAATTTTTTTTTTTCATAGAAGTTAATTCCAGACCATGTTGTAATCAATGCCCTTTTAATGTGGCAGTCTCTGCCGCCTTGAAACTAAAATATATTGTGGCCAGCAGCCAAGTTACGCCGTAATTCCATAGTACGGTGAGTTTATTATTAGCATCAATTAATTACTAATATATAAATACTGTTAATGGGTATTAATATTTCGTCTGCGATTCCCTTGGAATGTATGCGTTACACGTGCTTACACTGACGTGAATTTACAAGTTCTCGTTAACATTCGCCTCGCGTGCGCCTAAAGCATGTCGCGATTGATTTATCATTACGAATACGTCGGAATAACGATCCCGAGAAATGTTTGCTCTTCGGCCATTATAGGGTTTCTCTCTCCCTTTATCGCAAGCGGCAAAAAGAATTATCGCTTTATCGTGGTCGAATTTTTACGAACGACAACGAACGAAGATACACACTTGATAAGTGTCCTTCGTGACTCTCTAACGAGCAATTTCCCTGAGCGATCTAGAAATAGGGCAACGAGAGTGCCCCGTAATAGTGACCGTATTACTCATGCGTTCGACCCAGTGAGTCATGCCCGCTCCGTTCGACCATGCGTAGGTTTCGTCTCCTTAGTGGACGCGTAAGTTATAGTATAACGTGTCAGACATCGATCTCGTTTTTCCACCCGCGACTAATACATACGCGTTGGATTACAGATGTAACCGGGATATCCGACTTCACGTGAAACACCACGGCATATCCAGCGACAAACTCGTATTTCATAAAAAAAATTTTCTCGAATTTTTCGAAATTTATCAAACACTTCTGTCGCTCGAATTCTGACATAATTCTTTACAAAAATACCGAAATTATAAATTTTAATTTTAATTATATAACAATATATTAATTATAAAAATAAATATGGATTTTATATAATGATATATTCTTCAAATGGATATATTTCTTTTATTTCGAGGTTAAAAAAAGATTATGTACAAATAGTATTGTACGAATAGTACAAACAACTATATGATTACGGAAACTCATTGAGAACGGGGCGGAAAATAAGACCGGGCCTGTCGCCCGTGAAAGAACGTTCTCAGCGGCGAAAGTGGGTTATAAGAGCCACGACACAATCTCGGGACGCCCGCGTCTTACGAGAGAGTCATGGAAGTTATAAAGGGGCCGAAACGCAGCAGGGGGGAACACTAAGGACGAGACGAGGAAGATGGCGAGAGCCATACCGCCATCGCCTCCACCATCTACATCACGTCGACGCGAATCGATATCTTCAAGCTCATCCTTACGAGTCATCTTTCTTCTCGCTCGACCCCGTTTCTCCGGTGCGAGTACCTGCCATTCTCTCTATTCCACAAATTTTTGCCGGAAAATATTGAAAAAAAGGCGCTCCATATCCACTTCTCTACAATATCCGTCTCGAGTTCCATGTTCCTTAGTAACGAGGGTCTATCGAGCGCTCTTCGTTGACTCAGCGATCAATGAAAATTTGCATTTTATCACGAAGAGGAATCGCTGCTTGTATGCGCGCGTATATTCCTTTGTATGCCCCGCGTCTCGAATTCTTCAAACGTAACTCGCTCGTGTGAGACGTTAACGTTCGTTGCGATGTTTCTTTTGTCGCAAAGCAGTTCACCTAGATTCTACCAACGAAAAAAAAGCGCCCCGATGAAATATGCATGAGGTATAAGTCGACGTCATCAGGCTCCAGCGCGTATCGCACCACTCGTTATGCGCCTTCGTCCTTTCAGAGTGTTATCTTTTCAAATTATCACCATTGGATGCAGTTGCTCACTTTAGAATATCTTCATAATATTTTGATGCATTTAAGACTAGATTTCTGATTAAAGTTCTGGATTGAAGTTGTGCAGGACTTCGATAGCTGCTGCTGCTCGAAGATGTGCAAATATTGCACAATTCCCAGATAGCGTCGCCGTTAGGTTTTGCGTAAATGACTATGTTAGACGACGTTGTTACATCATGTTAATGGCGAGTTTGATCAGCGACGTATTTAGAAATCGCGGAGTTTGTATGACAGCGAAGCGAGAGCGACTCGCCTTGAAGAGAATATCGGTGGCGAGTATACAGTGTTGACTCACATGATCAAACAACAAGAGTACCTAGCACTATGCTTTTGTAGCGTGTAGACACGAAGTATCCTAGATTCGTCGAGCCATTCTTTTCGACACTTCATAAAGTCTCCTTAATCTTTAGTATAAAATACCTCAAGATAAAACTTAATTAAATTAATTAAACTTTTGTCGATCCGTATTTTAGACACTTCAGAAAACCTTAATCTTTAATGTTAAGTATTTCAAGGTACAGCTTAATTAAATTAATTAAATTTTTGTAAAAGCCGTATTTTTGACACTGCAGAAAATCTCTAATTTCTAATAATACTTGTATCTCAAGTTCAATTGATTTCAAATGTAATTAAATTAAATGAATTAAATTCCTGTTAAAGCTAATCGATGCCTTTGTTTCAATCAGAAATGTATCTTGTATCAAAGAAATATTTGGAATACTCGGACAAACGTCACAAGTATAAGCTCGGCGATCACATCTCGTCTGGTTGCTATCAATACCAAATCGCAACGTTTGATTTGTGGGCCTTTTGTCTTTAATCGCGATGATATTTCTTGGAGCGTGTCTTCGATGGCTTTGTCGCGTGCGAGAAAAATGCAGGTGCGAGATATATTGGCCGCACCCATTAGAGCGGCAATAACATCAAAGGTAGAAGTCGCAAACGGTAGGCGAGGTCTGCCGTGCTAATTGCATTACGTAAGAGTCGCTAATGAGTTAGACTCGTTCGCTTCGATTCGCTTCTCGAACGTCTTCCATCGCGTTCGCGTTGTTGAAAAGACCGACCGAATCGACCGCTTTGATCTATCTGTCGTCGTCCGCGACGATATGCCAACGAACGAAATAAGCGTTACCTTAACCTTGCGCCAGGTAAAAAATTGACTCGATGCAACCCTGTCTGTTCATCACATGTCCTTCCTCTCCTTCTCTCTGTTTACTGTCCTAAGACTCTAGCGGGTTTCGTATTTGATTTCAAGGCGGGTGTCGCGCTGCCTTGCATATTTTCAGGTATGGATTCCTTGGCACCGCTTCGCGGCCAGTCCGCATAATAAACGGATGTAAAAGTAGCCGAGATAACGCAGGCAGCTGATGTAATTATTTCACTGACCTTTTCGATAGCACTTATGCTTCTCGCAAAATTTTCTGTAGCGAATAGAGGGAGAGACTGCGACTCGCCAACTCTCGTTGTTTAATAATTCTCATTGTTAATTTTCTTTATTCCCACAAGAAAATATTTCAATTTGATACTTGATATTTCTATATTTTGATTTACCGAGCGTCTTTTAATCAATTGATTGCCTCTCGAAATATCTCCGACAAATAAGACAATATAAAGATATATCGGTGTCGAGTACCGGGATTTCTTCTCCCAGCAGGCAAGCCGCGAAATAGATTTTGTGACGGTGGTCATCCGCTAACGCAATTCTCCTGTTGTTACGCTCCTTGGGATATCGATCGTGCCGACCGTAAAAGAACAAAACTACCGCGGGAAAAGCGCGCGCGAGTAACCCTAGACCTCGCGAGACCCGAGAGAAAAAGAAAGAGAGCGAAGGAGAAAATGAAACGGAAAGACGAAAAGGGGAAAGACGCCGAGAACGAACTACGGTAACCCAACTCTTCGCAGGATCTAAGTTTTCGTGACGGATATCGTCTTACGAGAAACGAGCATTACGCAATCCTACCAGCTGTAACCACCAGTCATTGGAGTGACCGATTTGCCAAACTTCTGCACCCCCGATCTGCTCGATGAGCCCGGCAACGAGATCTGGGTTACGGTACACACGATGATAGTAATCTCAAATATTTTACCGACTTTCGGACAACTTGGAAATTTTAACGCTTAAATTTTTCATATCAGGATCATATACAGATTGTACTAAAAGTCAGAGCCCAGAGAATATATCAAAAATAGGTCAATCACTTTTTTTTTAATTTTATTTAACCATATCTTTGGGACACATAAAAAGAATCTTTATTCTTTCTTTTATTAATTTATGTACAATAGTATCTGAAAAAATATAAAACTTATTGCGATTGGTTTCCAAGATTTAATTTCTGGTGCACTTTGTACATCGTTATATATCATTTTTATATATATAGAGATTTCTATAGTATATTTCTGTTCTAATATTTCTATAGAATAATTGTATAATTAATTTTGTTCTTTTTGGTTTGTAAAGGAAGAAAGATGGATTGTATTAAAATATATCCGCGACATCAATAGTTATCCGTGATAGTTGCTGTTCGAAGTTCGGTGCCGCGATTGTCGAAAATAACGTAAGCTACTGGCAGCTCTGACTCACAAACTAAATATATAACCGTGAATTTCGATGTTGCTACTTCCACCTCTGCTTTTGCGCGAATGAAAACAGACCCGGAATCTTTCGTAAGTTGATTAAAGCTCCCGGATATTATCAACTCGAGACATTTAAATGCTCTTTTACGATGAAAGTGAAAAGGATTATATTCCAGGATTAGATAAAACCTATCAATTATGCGATATGTACAGAGTATCGATTACAATTTTCATTTTCAGCCACACAGATACTTCGACAAACTCTGTCCGTCCGTCAAATAGAATTTAATTTAACGTAATCAACCATTTGAATTTAATTAATCATTATTCCCAGCGGTTTTTCAATTATCAACATTAAATACAAATTCGCGACTTTTTTACAATACGTATCCATCAATTAAATGTCCTAATATTATATAATTAAATATCAATAAAATACCTGGCACGAATCTGTATGTTATGTGTTATGATAAAAAGGAGACGAAAACAGACGCTTTCTCGCTGCTTCTGCGATGACGTCAACGACTGGCCGTAAATTCGCGAGATGATCTACTCTACTCCCGTCCCATTCCCGGCCCGGACTACTCGTCCTTCGGAGCATTGTCCTTGGTCGAGCCCTTTAAGGTCCGCTCGCGATGCGTGGCCGACCTGAATTCGCCAGACCCTGACCACGTTACACGACAGGCAGTTTCGAGTTCTCGGTTGCCGTCAGGTTTCCGTCCGGCGAATCCGTTTATGGAGAAGACTGCTCCCATTCCCTCGAAATTATTTCAGAGAGAAGGACCTCCCTGGTCGCGAAGATAAATTTATCGACGTTTTTTTCGAATCGCCGGGTTGTACTCAGCAAAAAGAGAGATCGATCGAACGAAAAATTGGGTTGCCCACGTGGGCGACGGAACTTTCGAGGAATATAACAGATATCGAGGTGGATAAAGAATTTATTCGAGCGTTGATATGCCGACGACCTCGTTCGAGTAAGATAAGATGGCCAGACGACGAATGGGAGTAGAAACAAATCAAGAATGAGAATACCGTTTCGAATTGACAGGAGTAACAGACAATCCAGGAGATATGTTTTGACAGCCGCTCACTTCCCCATCGAGCTACTACGAACTACTTTTGAAGTCGACACTCACAATAAGAAGAACAATGATAAAAAAAATCATCTTTTTAAGGAGAAGTCAACTCCCAGTCTAAATAAACTCTAATCGAATGAAAGAGCGCGACTTTTGGAACGTCCAGTACGAGATATGCCTGCTTCATAGCGTCAATCACGATTTTTAAGAGATCGTGAAATGAAATTGAAGGGGTACGCTCGATCGGCCGATCACTTATTCGAATAAATCATCAGAATAATACCGTGCCTTGTTCCTCGACGGATCTTACATCATTACAATCTTTCTTTCATCGCGAAGAATGGGAGGTACGATGGTACAATGACCTCATCATCCGATCTCGTGCATAACGGTAGAACAACTTTTGCAATACCCGTGCTCAAGCGAGAGAGAAAGAGTACCCAATTTCCGCTCTGTTACCTCTCTTATTGAAATAGACAGATAATTCTATGATTATATTACGATTAGTCTCATATTGCAAAAAGAAAAGCCGGATATCGTACATCAACGGGAAATGACATTTTTAAATTTTCTCGGGAGAACGGAAGTGATTGCGCTCTTGTCACGCGCGAATTTACTTTCCAACATTAAATTTAACGTCTCGGTGAAAAATAGTGTTAAGTTGCATGCCGCTTCTGCCGAAATATGTTTACGCGACCACGCGTCTCTTGTGTAATTCATAAAGCGTAATCGCATCGTCCCGCATCTCGGCGTTCGGCTTGTTTGTTCACAATGGCCGAACATTATTCCGGTCCGCCGGTATGACGACTGGCGTGAATTTATTTTCGGCGACGGTTATTTCCGTCCAGGTCGACGCGAGAACGTTAGAGAAGGATCTCGAAGACGCGCGCGTATAGAAATCCCGAGGAATTCTCTCTCGCTCCCGATATTTCACTTCCTGTCGCTGGAATTCTAAATTTTCACGACGGCACCGCGAACGAGGAGGCGCATCGCATAAGTTGTTGAATTTATATCGATTGCCGCCTACCGTTCGGGTGGAATAAAGTTACATTTCGCGACGGAGCCAATCGCGGAGTCAAAACCGCGAAGCGAAATGAGACTGCCCTTCGTACGAATTCGATCGCGTTACTCGATGAGGCCGCTCTCATGGCAGGAAGTGACGTCACGCAATCAATTACAATGCTCTACATAGTTCATCAAGATCCGCAAGTACTGACAAGTATTCCGCATTCCGTCCCTTGCACCGGGTATATAATACCTAAATGCAAGTTTCTTGAGAGAGAGAGATACTATATCTTTATACTGTCACGACTAAATTTACATTTTTATTTAGCAATAATTGACTCGGGAGATAATAATTTGTGTTTACTCGAATCTTTAGCTTCTTTAGTACGAGAAGATGTTGATTCTCGAATATTTCCAAGTCAATTATTCCTCGGCGAACATAAACTAGCGAACTGTGTAAATTAATATATCTATATGAAAAACTGATGGCGCGCAATTTGCAAGTAATTAATTTCATTTTATGACAGTACATTGTGCGTGACGAACTTTGTGTCGCGCCAATCCTCGCCAATTGCGCAAAAACTTGAGCCAGATTTGCACCTTGCCAAGTTGTGCAAGAGATCGTTCCGGCGCACATCGCGCGTGATGAGTCAACCGAATAATAATTTCGGGTTGCTAGATAAACCAGGAGAAATCTCGCGTCAATAAATCGAAAGATTTAGGCTCCGAGTAATAGATACCTATTGTTCGAATAAATCAATTTATACGTCTTAGCATAGACTTCGGCTACTAAATCTCAAGGATATTATTAAAAAAAAAAAACTTTGAGAGAGAGAGTAAAATATCTTCGACGTCGAATATCTTTCTATAACGTTCACGGTCAACAAATGTACGCTCGGCGAACAAACGCCGATTGGATCGCCATTAAGTTTTCCAGTTTCGTGACTAGGCCTGAACTTTAACGATATTTTCACTCACCAATAGCTTGTTGTCCACAGTCTTGACGACGATTTCCTCGGGCGTGTATTGCGAAACGTCGAAGCGCAGCTTCAGCATCTTGCTGTCACCCTCGTCCTGGATGAGAGGACTGTTGAGGCCATCCAGCCAGGCATGGTCGTGCTGAGGACTCAGAGAACTGTTCTGAGTGCTCTGTTGCGTGGTGGTGCTGTAATTTAAAAACAAGAGCCTCGATTATCGCCGACGAATGTCACTCGCATGTAAGGTCTAAATGAACAATGAGATGTCAGGCACATTGATGTGATGATGAGCGACGTCGGATCCGTAACCGTTAACTTAAGACCTGTTGACTACACTACTGTCGGTGCGATAGTGTGAAGCCTTACTTACGGTGACGATGGATGGACAAATTAAATAAGTACACGCAGAGACTGACATTAATATAAAATCGTGCGTTAACGCTAAAAAGGCCAGCATATTTCACGTAACAATTTTCATTATCGTCACACATACACACACTCACAGAAATAGATAAGGTAAAAAATTGCATAATTTAGTATAAGAAAATCGAGTTATTTTATGGAAATGTTAGTTGACGATTAATTCACACGCTTTGCTCTTTCTAGCGTTAACCAAACTGGCATTTTACTCTAACTCTTGCACGCAGCACTATGATCTATGCAGAACAGTGAGGAACATAAGGTATATGAATCGTAAGAGGGCAATGATATTCACTGTCCCGAGTGTGAGGTCACAAAACGTGCAGACATTTGTTCGTTCGTTGCGCTCGCTCAGGCGCGATTACAACTGGCGTTAACCCTTTGTAGAAAGTGTTGCAACGCTATTAATTTTTTACGTTTAGATTTTCGTTCTTATCTCCCCACACATTTACACGTTAGCGTATTAACATAATGAATATATTTAACAATTTATTAACGTTCAAGAAAATAACCAATTACGCAAATAAATCCTTAATTTTTCGAATTTTCTTTGTAATCAAATCATACAACGATCGAATGTAATACTTTCTTGTTCCTAACCAGGTCCGAATTATTTGAACGTATCTTGAGTTCAAATCGTTAACCAATCTTATTCTTCAAGTTCGTCCTACAAAGGATTAAAGACAAACGAGAAATAAACGATACAGTGCGGGATAAATATTTCGGCTGGGAGGTAACGTAAAGGTGCGATCTAATTTACTACTGCTAATTCAAAACGAAGCGTCGATCTACTTGGTCCTCCGGCAAGCTTTATAAATTTAATCGGGGATGCGCGCCCTCGCAACATCTTCCGATCCCATGGTCTGATCGTCCCTACATCGATCGACTCCGTTTTCTCGGGCTTTTCTGTGCGTTTTTCGTTTTCTTTTCGTTTCTCTATAGAGTTGTCACCTTTTGAAGCTGTCGAACGCGGACCGCTTCGGCGGTGCTGCAGGGTCGACCTTGTCCCAACCTTCGGTCTTCGAGGTCGTCGACGTGCGGTGCTCGCTGCTGCTCGTGTGATGCCGACTTCATAGTTAGTCACGTGCCAATGCGGAGAGCGATTCGGCAGGCGAGACGGCAGTCGAGCGCAGGGGAAGAGGGATTTGTTATTATTATATCGGTTAACTCTCATGGTTACTGAGTCGTCCGTGAGTTTAACGTTAATCCACGCGATTACGTTGTCTTCGCTTCTGTGTTTCTTGGCGGTCGATTAATCTCTCTCCGTCCCGCAGTTTCCCCAAATTGGATTTCACCGGCGATTAACAGTTATTCGTCAGTTGTTCTATTGTAAGATCTTAGATCCCTTCCGAACTTCCTGGTTTCAACCCAACGACAAATAACTCTTGTTCGCTATTTGTTATCTTCATCAACAAGCACCAGTCCTTCCCAAACGTAAACCAGTCGAATCTATTTGAGAATCTATTAAGACTAACTTTGTTATAGAAATTCATGACTACGTTCTATCTTTAGCGTCGTAACAATGATTGTTCAACCGACGAGTAACTGTTCAGCGATTATTCGCCGTTGATGAAAACCCATTCTCGTTCAAATTATGATTTGCCGATATCATTGTCCCGATTTTCCGAACGTTAATTTTTGGCAAAGAAATACCGCTTCGAAATATAAAGTCGTACGTTATTTTAATAGATTAATATTAAGCATGATATTAAGAGCGATTATCTACACCAAGAAACAGTGAGCGAGCGACGTTCCCAGCAAGATTTAATTGAAACTCTGACATTTTTTTGATCTGCTGCTATTTTTGCACCGTATTTTAATTCTTGCTAATCAAAAATGCCACAGTACTCCTTAAGAGTGTTCAAAGTTGAACTGCGAAAAAAATAATCTTACAAGTTTTATTATTTTTGTCATATTTTCATATCGATAAGACCTCGTACGCTATAAAATTATAAAAATAAAGAAAAATAAATCATAGAAATTCATATAAATCATAGAAATCAGCGCTAAACTCTCACTGAATAAAAATCTCATCACATATACGTACTAAAAACTATATGACTATAATTGCCTATCTGCAAATCTTTTAAATATTCACGAATGCTGGCAAATCGCTTCGAAAAAAGGACAGAAAGCGGTAAGACAATCGACACACGTCAAACACGCAGCAAATTAATCGTAAAGGCTATATACAAATTATTTGTACAACTTAAGAAATTAATAAGCGCACTCGGCAAATACATATGTACGTGTAATAAAACTTATTCGTTCTATACTCGTGTAAAAGAAAAAGAACGCTTCATTTACGATAAAACGAAATTTATCGAACGAGTACCTGCATTTCTTCACGGAGGTCGACGTTACACTAATTACCGCTGATAATCGATACTAAACTTATTAACGGTCTCCCGAGAGGATTCCGATCGATCGTAAGCGTACTTTTGCGCGCGAGAGATAAGAAGATTATTTGTAGCTCCGCGCGAAATAACGTGACTTTCCAACTAAATATCACGATAACCGGAAGTGTCTTGCCTTGTCTTTGGAGAGGTCGTCGACCCACCACGGAGGATACTATAAATAGTACGTAATTACGTCGTCGCAGCCGGTACTTGCAGCGAGGGTGATCGCGATTTCTCAAGTCACGTTTATTCGGGTTACCTTCCTCGTAGAATTAACTTCGATTTAACCAGTAAAACAATTCTACTGCATCGCTGTTTTCCAGTCTCATCTATCGTTCCTCGAAGTTTACGCTTCGAAATAAATCTTACAATTAGTGCCTGCACCTTACGTAAGTTAGGAGAATCTATATAGCTGATGTTAACATCGTAAATAGTCATGGACTGTTCGTTTATAATTTATACAAATCTGAAGAGCTGATTTATCGTGACAAATTGTTATAAAAAAGCCGCAAAAAATTCCTCTGTTACTATAATGTATTTAAAAATACTGTAAATTTTATAAACTTTTGTAAGTCTAGGTTTTTCAGGAAATATTTTGCTCTCTCAGGAGCAAAAATTATATTTTACGAAAGATAATACAGAAATCCCGCCAACAGAAATTAATGTTCGAGAGAAATGAGATCGTGTACGACATTTATAAAGTTTCACGATGGTCGAATAAATTCTATGACAGGAGTAAAACGATTCCAAGAACGAAATGTCACTACATCCCGTCACGCGATATAACGTGGTTGGCAGTAATAACGACTGTTTTCCACGTTTTATTCTCTTCGTGCGTAAAGGTATCGAACAAAGAGATTGCCGTCAATAAATTCCTCTCAGCTCACGTGCGATTTTTCGACAAATCTATTATCGAAAATGCATTATGCAGTTTATACTTTTTTACGGAAATCCGGAATATACATTACCATCGACTTCTGATTGAATCTAGACTTGTAACATTTAAATGTCACGGGACGTTCGCCAACGGGAAGCGCGAAGGGGCCGCAAGTAAAGCGCGAAGTAAAACCGCAGGAAAGTTGCGTGGGAAAGAGTGGGAAAGAAATGCGGCAGAGAACAATTACGCCAGACAAGAGAAAGGTCGGATCTCGTCTCGTGAAATCGAGAGAGGTCAACCGTAGCGCGGCGGCTCTTACAAAACCAGACTCGTCGGAGTGAAAAGGCCAAACGAGACGCGATCACGAAATAGTAAACTCTAATTACAGTCCATCGCCGCGGTAATCCATTATTTTGCGCGCCGTAGTGACCGTCTTACATTATTTAATCGAATAGATATATCATTAATATAAAATTAATATTTAAGAAATAAAGATGATTTTGGCATCATTATATTTCTTTATTATAGAAAAGGGGGCATATGTTTTCTCGAAAGAAGTTATAATAAATTTTAACATAAAGCAGGAGCGGACTCGTTGTTGATAAGAGTAAGTCGGCGGTATTTATCTAATCTGTGTTTCTAGCTACGTTTATTACTTGAAATCGTTGAAGATGATTGGTATAACTTTATTTATCAGTCTCGAAGTATCAGTACATACAATTTCATATTAAAGTACCAATTCGAGCACGTTTTTACTGCAGAAATTGTAAAATCATATCCGAGTATTCTTCGTTCTCATGTGACGTGACAGGTCATAACACAAATGGAATATAAATATTAGATAAAGAAATATTAAGGGACTTTTTTGTTTCCCGATAGGAGACCGAATTCAACTAAAATATTAACATATATATTACTTTAATATTTATTTTATTGTATTAATATACAAAGTATTCAAAATGTGTAAATGTCAGAAAATGATATATAAATTTCTAATGATAGAATAATAGAAACAATTATTGTTATTTATCATCTTTCAACTTGTTCAACGAATGACAGAGAGCATTTATTATCCGCGTCGCAAATCATATCTAACTAACTGATCTCTATCGAATGAGATAATCAAGGCTACGAGCACGTTTCGGCAGAATCATATTTAGCCATTACGCGATGCCAATGGTCGGCTAGAAGTCAATGAATCGCTTAACTCACAGTCAGTCGTACATCACCGGCACATTGTGTAACGGAAAGACCGTCGTAGTTGTATGTACTACGAGACAAAACAGCGCGTGTGTGGGAAAGTGTGCGAGAACGAACGGAAAGTAAATCTCCCTTTGGCACGCATGCATCGCGTTGCTCGAGTCTTCGATCGCGATGCCTGCCGACAGTACGTCAGTTATTCGCGAAAGTTCAAGCATGAAGTTTAGCATAGTTCACCAAAGTCAATTAGCGAGCTATTGCCCCGTCTATAAGAGATAATTTCCTGTTGCTGCTCGAATCTTGCACTGTCTGAAGGTCTGGCTCGTCTATCCGGAAGCTACCTGCCGCACGATATCGGATTCACAAAATTTTTATCTCGCGTATCTCCGTATTCTCCGAAGCAAAAAGGTGAAGAAGCACAATGTTGGGAGTTCAATTATTGATTTCCTGTCGAGAAATATATCACAAGTTTCCGATTATAAAATAGGAAATTTATAGATACATGTCGGAAGATATTTACTCTTTCAAGATAATTCGGTGACTGCTTGATCGATTCGATGTAAAACCAGCTGTTTCAACGCTCCCGTTATTTAACAACGAAAGATTGCCGACGCGAGATTATAAAATAGATTTGTCACGTTTTTTTAAATGACGCTTCGGAATGCACGATCGAATTATTAATGAAGTTGAAATTCAAGTAGCAATGAAAGATAAAAAGTCAGAATCCCCGAGCAGGTGCATGAAGAGTCGATAACATCATCTTTTATCTCTCGCTGTCTATTAAGTAGACAGGCTATACGTCAATAACACGTCCGCGTCGAAGACTCGCCACTCTACGCGATGTGCCATCCGCGCTTGTCTATTTGCGGTAACCGTCCCTGAACACAAGAATTACGTCAGGAGCACGTGATTATTCGGACTTCGTAATGGACCATATTCACCTCCCACGAGCGATCCATCGAGAATGCGAGATCGACGCCGAGCACCTTACCGCGGCGCATATTTATTAGACACGCGTCAGAATCTCTTTTATGTCAATGACGCGGCGTTTCTCGAAAAATATCTAGCTATGATTCGTAGGATCAAAATCTCAAGTCGTGTAACGAAAAATAAGGTTGACTGTAGTGGGTGACTGTAGATAATTAAAATCGACGAATTTCGGTAATATAAATTAAGAAACAAATACATCTCTATTTAATCGATAATATAAATAAAAAAATTGTACATACATCAAAATAATTCAATGAATTGCGAGGCAAAATGATTCTTTGCACGAGCAAGTCGCTGAGTAATGAACCTGTCGAAGCGAATTGATAAAAAAACTGATGTTAACATAAATGCGTTCGGACGAGAATTCGCACGAGGCAACATACCGCAACTTGATGACCGTTTTGTGCGTGGGTGGGTAAAAATCCTCGTCCGGGATCATCGCGGGATCTTTGCCTTGACGGCGAGCGCGAGCCGACACCGTGCCACGACCGAGCGCTTCTCGCTTTAAAGCGCGAACTGCGACGATGCCTCGACGGCTGCCTCGACGATGTAAAAATTACTGCGTAAAATCCGCTCGTCTAGGATCCCTGCAAGCTCCTCACCTTTTCTGCGCCGCGATTTGGTGCTTGATTCCAGTGGGGGCCGTTCGCGATCGTGCAACGCGATACAATGTCAAGGCCGCGTTGACGTAATAACGTGATGCACCGTAAAAGTGTGCATCTATGTAAAAAATATATATATATCAAATATATCAACCTTATCTCGGGTACTACGTAGAAAATCATTAATTCGCGTCGCCACGTGCGCGACGCAGCGATTGCATTATGCATAATCCAGCACATCCATCCATCACGAGAATAATAATGTCAAGAATAAATAATTTCAACAAATGTAATTTCCAACATAAACCAATGTTTCTCTGAGAAACGAGTACGAACTCGGGAAAAACGAGTACGTTGACCGAATTTCTTTTGATTGGGCGGAGAATCCCGGAATTAAACATTGTTCATTCTTCTTCCGTGTTTCTATCTCGCTTTTTCAAACTGACCGTTTCGAAACGACGACAATGCCGTATTCAGAGGATGCGCCCGCGCGTGTGTATCGGTGTGCCGTCGAAAATCCAGTGAACGCGTCCGTTGTGCGTTCAACGAGACGCGTGCGGTATAATTGCGTAATAGACATCGCTTGTAATCCCGCGAGCGACACGTACCAGTACACCAGTCGCGTTTCCCACATTTTAAATACGTATGCCGGTTTTAGACAGGAATGTCCCCGTCATGTGACGAAACACAATCGTTGTTTGCCGCGTAAAACTCGAGGGTCTCGATCCCGCTGGACTGCCGGTCTGTGAACGAACGTGACGTAAAACGATCGTGTATGAATGCGACAAATTTTTATTAGAAATTATTTTGCCTCGTAAGAAACGCTCAATTTTAGGCATAACTTGGCCTTATTTAATCCAGGTAGCAACGCGGCGTTTGCAACCAAGTATGAAATGAGCTGGAGAGTATCTCGCGAATGACGGTGCAGCCTGATTAACGCACGATCGAACGTCATTGTCGCGATAATTAAGCGCTTTCGACGACGAAAGTTTCACGTGCGATAGCTATACGAGCATATATGCAAATTTCCAACGCACGCACTCGCCGGAGATCGTCCGCCTCGCTCTCTTCGCTCGGCCGAGCGGCCGAGCCGCCAAAGGGGACACTCCTGGTGCCCCGCGAGTGCAGTGACGGAATCTCTATAAATAGAAACTGAAATGCGCGAAACGGCTGTATCGATGCAAAAATGCAGAGCCAATCTGCGAATCGTTGCGGCGACCGAATCGCGTGCTCCCCACGGAAAAAATCCACGGCGCGAAATCGCCTCTGCAACTCGTTCTTGCGACGGTCACCAATGTTTCGTAATAAAGAAAAACCGTATATTTTTACGGAAGTTTATGTCCCAATAAATTTATTATTAGATTTTCTGACACGGCGTTTCGTGACAAAGAAAAGCTGTATATTTTTACGAAAGCTTAAGTAAATTTATTATTCCGTAGGTTTTTCGATGTGACGCACGATGACATTTAACGTTACTGAAATTATACTACGTTTACGCGAGCGTTTACTTCTGTAGTAACTTACGATAATTTACTCCGCGTAAACGAGTGAATTATCGTAAGTTACTACAGAAGTAACGCTCGCGTAAACGTAGTATTAGTCCAAGATCGGAACATTCCGAATTTTGACAAGGCAGCGACGACGTAAATTAATTAATTTTATGTCGGAGTCTCTTAACGCGACGAGCTACAAGTGACATCATCTGTTTTTCCATACCACGCGGATTATCCTTTCACCAATTTTGCCGGTATATTCTCCGCGATCACTCGCGATCGAAGATAATTTATTATATGTATCTTCGATACTGCAATTTATTTATGTATCCTCGACGCTCCTTATTTCACAATTAATCTTGAGTCATCGTCTTGAAATGTTGAATTGCATTTGCACGATAACGCGTACGATCGATCGGTAGATTCCTAATCTCTCTTTAATCGCTCGACTGTCGAGTTGCGAAACGGAACTCGTAGCAACAAAATACCGACGACCGACGGTATCTCTATCGCGAAAATAAACATTTTTTTCCAGACACATCGCGAATCGATACGTGAACCTCCGGCCGTTAATAATAATCGTCGGTGATCTTCGATCGCGAGTAATTTCAATGCCGGACGTGCCGCACCAAACAAACAAAAATTAAATTCCTCGTGAATGAGCATCGAAAATAAAGCGAACGTAAAATCTTGCGAGCATATCGATACGATCGAGCGAAAATAAGAGAAAGAATTCAAGGGTACGAGGATACGAGGGTCACTCTCTCTCTCTCGCGCGTCGCAGCTATACGACAGATCAAATAAATTAGATTCATTCGTACGTTTTGAAGGATCGATACCTCCAATGTCAACCGTATTACCCGCGACCCACGCTAATCCTTATCGATCTTTCTCCGCGCGCCGATGCACGTCGTGCACAGTAATTTCCGCTCACGTATAATTCCTCGAACTCGAAGGACGACACAATACAATACACCGGTGCCGGCGTCGCGCTAGTAAACACCCCGTATATCAATCACCGACGTAAGCGAGCGTTCGAACTGTCGGCCAATGGGAAACGAAAGCTTTGCGAACTGTCGATGTAAAACTACGAATTTACAAATTTACGCGTAGGCAGACGCGCGCGAGAGAAACCATGTAACCGGTGTGGTCCTGAACGGTTAGGGCGTCTCGCGAGAAAGAGAAAGAGAGAGAGAGAAAGAGAGAAAACACGGGGGTTGACGTACCTGGTGGTGCTCTTGAAGAAGTTGTTGCTCTCGCGGTTCATCAGCTCGCTGCGGAACCGCGACATCTCGTCCTCCATCTTCCTCATCTCGGCGTCGAAACGCTCGCGTATGTTGGAGAACTCGGTGTCGATCACGCTGAAGTCACCGAGTTTGATGGGAATGTTGCGCTTGATACCACTGTCGGCCATGTTTCTCGCCCCGGGCAGCACTCTCTTTTGTCCACTGTATATATATATATATATATGTATCACTTGACGAGGACCCTTCGCGCGCCCGTCGAAGCACGAATTTCGATCGCGAATCTAGGAAACCGGTGTATACTGGGATATTCGATACTCGCGCGTGTCTCGCAAACCGTGTCTCGTTCCCGTCCAAGGAGTAAGTGAGCGGCGGCGGCTCGCCGGCGGCCCCTTAAATATCCGGCGACGCCGGCGAGGCCGCTCGTGGGTGTTCGGCCGCGCTCGGCCGCGCTCGGCTCGCCTCGCGGTCGGTCGGTTGCTCGGCGCCGGGCGCCGTGCCGGCCGTGCGCCGTGCGCCGTTTCGCGTTTCGCGACGGGCGGACGTTCGCGCGGTTCGCGAGCCATTCGACATGCTGGACATGCACGATGAAGACCCTAAATTTAATTAGACATTAATCGCCGAATGTGCGGCAGCGTCGTTAGCGAAAAGTGTCCGTCAGGACGCGAATTGGGGCAGCGTCGCCGCCTACATCCCGCGCGAAAGAACACGGTCGTTTTTTTGTCGTTTACCGAATGCCGTTGATTGACGAAAACGAAATAATTCGGCATAATTTCGTTTCCCAAAATTCCCAAGATGGAGGATTGCCCTGTCTTTTTAATCGTTTAAAATAATTTTAAAATATTTAATTGATGTATTCAGTCATTAATGTATTAATAAATACTGACACATTTCTTTTTAAGAAAAAAAAAAAAGAAAAGAAAGATGCAGAAAGGCGATTAAATTTTGATACATATACTTTGGATAAATTACCGGTTGACGAATTCAAGAGAATCGACTCCCCTCCCATCGAGGAAATCCTCCATTGAGGCCAACGTGTTAACTGTCTGGTAGATTGCGGCCGGACTTATTCTCGTGTTAAAACAAATAATACGTCACGCGAAAGCGGGGCCGCGCTCTTAGAATTTGTTCATATAAAGAATCGCGCGTGGGCGAGAGGCGCGATGTCGAGAACGGCACAAAACGAATCGTCATTGCCCGCGCAACAGTGCATGACTAATAAACTCGCGCGATCATTTCCTTATAAACGACCCCCGCGAAAGAACAATCTCGTGAATTCCATGTAGTACGCGTCCGTGATAGAATTATCACGGCCGGTACGGGAAAGATGGAAATAAAGTGATCGCAGCTGGGTACACAAAAATAATATTTTCATTTTATACACATATATAATGGCTCCCACAATTCTTCCGAAAAGATTTGCAATATTTAAAACCTTTAAACCTCGTTTTTATACACCGTCGTGGACGAGAACGATTACACTCGCGTCGGAAAACGTAAGCCGAAGATAAAAGGGCTCGAGATGACGTAAGACGCTTAACAAGTTGCTTAACGGCGGATGATATAATTTTTACGGTGCTGATCGTTTAATTAGACGTAATTAAAAGGTCCCGACGAAGTCAATAACTCATCGGAGGATCGACAATACATCGTTTAACGCGGTGATGCATTCACGGAGGCTGCAATTGTCATCAATGAGAATTTTAATTGAAAGAAATTAAAACTTTCTCGCGCGGCGAGTAACAGAGCTAAAATTTTTCGTAGTAAAATCGTCGCCTAGTTTATAAATTGAAGACATTGCTTACATTGCCACGGTATAACAGCCATATGTGTCTGATTATCTTTTTAATTTTTAAACAATATTGCAAATCAAATTATGAAACTCGCGCGATCGATGGAAGGCGCGGATTCCCAACGTCAACAAAAGTCGATCGGGAGACGCATTCTTCCCGCATTGCGTCCGTCGAAAAAATTGGCAATCGCTCCGCGACGACCGCGACGCGTCATCGAGCCGAGAATGTGGCGGTAAAGGACTGTCGTCACGAGAGAATTCTTTTACGGTATTGAAACCGAGTCCCGCGGTGAGTGACGCCGACGCTATTTCGGCGCCTCGCGTCGTCACGAGCCGCGTCGTTCTCGCGTGTCTCAATGGAACGGCACGTCACTTCTACGCCCCCGTATATTCCTCATACACGACGCCATTCGACATATACAGCCTTGCCGTTCGCTCTCGTCACAAGGATACTGTATTACACGCTCGCCTCGTGAATTAGAGCACCGCCGAAAAGTCTCTTCGCGTCGAACTAAACGAATCGGTTGCACGGATTTTTGACGAGGCGACGAAAACTGAATTTGGAATTGTACGATGAAAAAATGTTAATGACAGAGACCCGACGGAGAATCAAATCTGGACATGTACTATGAAGCTGATCGAGATTGATTTCGATCGGAATAATTATTTCGTTTTTCTTAGAAAACATTTAAAAAAACGTAGTTAATATTTAGAACAAAACGTGGAAAAAGCCGCGTAAAAAGAGAATTTGATGCTTTAAAAGCTCGTTTCTCGCTCAAATCGAAATTTTATTGAGAGAAGAATTATCGTCTCGGGCAATGCGCTAATATGGGTCCACGTAACAGTTCGGAAGATACGTGATAACAGCCCATTCATCGAAACACAAGAAACGGAATATTCGGCGTACGTTAATTCTGTCCCGCTAAGTATATTAAACGTTATCGTCAGGTAAATATTGCCGGCGCGCGTGCTCGACTTTGTTTTTTGTTTTCGCGTACGCCGCGCCGGCAGCCGGCACTGTACGTCGCGCGCGCGCGTCCCCCACCCCCCTATCGCCGCTCGCCGCTTTCACTCACTTTCACTCACGTCTCGATGCTCGAGCCGACAGGTAGCCGAGTGAGCGGCTCCGTGCGTACCGCTATTTGCTATTAAGCCTATCACATTGCGGGACGTCCCGCGATAAGTACATATTCACGATGATACCTCAGGTACTAAGAAGATATGCTGCGTTCTTTATTAACTGTCGGATTATCCCGTTTGTGCGATCGATGCTGATTCTCGCCATTCGCGACACGCATGAAAGCGTCGAAGCGCTGGTTGTTGCGCGGTTTACAGAAATCGAGTGAGACGAATATAGAATTAATGTAAGTACGCCGAATATTTCGTTTCTTGTATTTCGGCGAGTGAGCTATTATCGCGCATAAAAGTGAGCAGACGATCGGGACTAGACTAACATTCGTCGCGATTTATTTAACGGGCGACGATTGTCTCACGGAGGATACTTGAACTTGTTCCGTGTTATTCGTTAATTTGGGAATAATCTGGCCGCCGCTTTCGCATTTCTAGAACGCGAATCGTGTGACAATATGCGGCGAATCGTACGTCGGATCATCGTGAGATTAATGTGACTGATTTTGAGTGCTGCGATGTCAGTCGTGCGTCGCGTCGGCACGAAGTTGGCTGCGTTCAGCGGAGAAAGCAGCTCGGTGAATTGTCGCGTTTAAATGATGGAAGTGCGCCGTGATATGCCGATCGTTTCATCTCGGGAGTGTCCAATAAAGTATCGCGATTGTCGTATTACGACAGTTATTTCGCTCTCGATCGCGGAATATTGGACAGTGGTTCTGTGAGTGTCCTGTGCAACGGAAGGAGGAGGAGGAGGAGGATGAGGCCTGACAACCCAGACGTTCTGAGAGGAGGAGGAGGCCTGGCAAAGGCATCGAGCCCCGGCGGAGCAACCTTGGGGTAAGTATTATTATATTTCTTATCTTAAAATTTATTGTTCTTTCCTATTTATTCGGACCGTTTTCTTCGAAAAATTAGAAATAATTTGAACCATCTAGAATTTTATAAAACTTTATTCTCGTAAAGATTTTTCCCGGAAAATAGATAATTATATTAATAAATTTAATTGAAAGACAAATAAGACGCGTGTAAAAATTATTTTTTGAAACGTTGATTATTTTGAGCGCCTGCTTTAATTTGAATCTTTTATTTTGTGTTGCAGAATCATCGTAGCTACGTGGCTGATAACTCCGCCCGTTGCGCATCGTTCGGTGAGTGACGAATTTTTTCTTTTTATAATGGGGTAACGAATCTGTGAATATTAGATTGTATATTTATGTATTATTTCCATCTAATAATGCAGATAAATGCGACTTGTCACAGATCCGTTGCCCTGAAATGGATAGACTACAATTCAGACTAGGTTAAATAATTAATCCTGGAACTCTGTCATTTATATTAATTTATTGTGCTTACGCGAGAATGCTCTCGCGTTAGCACACACCGAATTCACAACAAAGCTCGTTATGTCGACGCATCATTTATTTGATGCGTCTAATGTTTATCGCATAGAACACTAATCGCCAAGTACACACCAAGTCGCCTGAAATTTATAGGCGATTTATTGGAGTTTTTGAAATATATATTTTATTATCAAGTATATTTATTATCAATCGTTATCAATTAAATTTATTAAATTAATTACATTTTCAAATTTATTTTTAAAATAATTATCGAGAAATAGACATAGAAAGAGACAAAGAATAAAAATAAAATTTTACAAGAAATAGAGTGATTTTTTTTACTGTCTCGTCACTTGAGTTTTTCCTTAACGTTTATTTGTTGGACAATAAAGTTTTAAAAATATTTCTAGATATTTTTTTTAGATATAATTAATAATAAGTAAAAAAATTTTCTATAGATAGGCAATAGATAGGGATAGCTTGCATGTAATTAAAGAAATAAAAAATAACAAGAGAAATATCTGTAGATAAGAAATAGAGAGGTTCAATAAAATGAAATAAATCAAACCATTACATATAAAAAAAGTTATTGTTACAGCAATTTGTATTTTTTCACAAATGTATTTTTTTCCTTTTCCTTTCCTCCAGGATTAAATATTACAAAAATTGGTGTGAGAAAGCAAAATGTTTAAACAAATTTAACATGCATGTATCACGGATGAATAAAAAAGATCAAAAAATATTTTAGTTCACATATTTTTCTGAAAAATCTTGTTATATATAAGTCACATTAATAATTGTTAATTGCATATTTATTTTTATTATATATACATATATATAACGCGCCAATTTTATCCTAATCTTTTATAGTCTATCCATCTAGTAGCTTGAGTTATTTGTATCAATAAATGAAATAAAATGACGTGAGATCCAATAAATATTCTGTCGCGGGACAGAATAGTTTCTTTACATAGAAATGTCTCAAAACTGATAGTTTTTTGAGATGACACATATTTCATATATCATATTAAACATAATTTTAATAACATTTTACAATAAAATAACGAGATGTTTATATGAATATACATAATATATGTGAAAATTTATAAAGATAAATGTCACATGCGCGAGAATACGATAAATTCATTAGGTATATTGATTACTGCTTGATACTTTTTGCGTGAATATATTGCTTCGGAAATTATCGTCCCTTTTGGATCTCACGTCATTCATTATCGCGGTTCGGTTCGCGGTTCGCGGTTCGCGATTCGGATTGTATTAAAAATTTTTTGTCTATTTATTAATTTATTTATCGATTAATTTTTAAATTTTGATTATTTCATGTTGCTACATTATAGTATTCAAATTTAAATGTTCGCGTTCGAGATTACACGCGACGATTTTAATTAGAGAGAGAATGCAGTTAATATAAAATTCCTTACAGTCTTTATATATAATTTTTTCTTGCTTTTTATTGCTTCGATATATTTCTTGATCGGAAAAATTAATTACGCGTATCGAGAAAAATTGAGAAATCAAATGCAAAATTAAGTTAAATTTAATTAATATTTTATTAATTAACGTGATAATTTATTTTTTTTGATATACTTAACGCGCTTTTGTTAACAATCGTAACGATTCGTAATCGACCGTAACGTTATAATCTGCCGGCTCTGATAATCAGCCGGTATCGAAGGAGTTTGACTCCTTCTCATTCTCTGGCTGATATACAGCCAGCATGGATTTGGCCAGAAATAACGCAATAGGTAGGTCCAATCTGGCCAGAAGAAACCACAGGAACTACGCATCACGTAAGGTAAGGTCTATATTGACCAAAATGAAAGATATGTAAGGTAGGTGCATACTTGTGAGAGACAGTATGCAATTATGTGAAATATATAACATATTGAAAGGTAATTAATTTGCTCGCATTAAATTGCGAGCGCCCATATTTCTTAAATTATTATATACTATTATTTTGTGTAATCGCGGTTAGGTGATTCCTCAGGATTTAACACACGATAGGACACGATTAGATATCTACTCTATCCACGGCTTTACTTTACAATTGTGTAGTAAGAATACGGGTAGGTAGGAATACGCGAATAGGTAGGCACAATTAATGAATAAAAATACGGTAGGCAGGAAAATATATACGAATAGAAATACGGTTAGGTAGGGATTAAACATAATAACTTAATATTTTGAAAATTAAAATGTTCCAATATAAATGACAATTAATAAAACATAAAATTTCCGCGATCGCGAAGTTAAACTTTATTTTTAAAATTGAATATAATTAAATTACTTAATAAATTACAGATAAGAATATAGGGATATTACAATTCCATTTGATGACTGAAAAGGGGGGCTAAAAATTGAATGAAATTTAAAATTAATTTTACAAATAATTTTGCGAAGACTAAACAATTTTTAATTAATTTTAAAATTAATTAATTCTAAATTTTTAGCCTTCGCAGATTTTTTGTTGTTGTTAAATTGTATACAGTTGTAAACTATGTAATATGTAATATTAAATATATATGTAATGTAAAATTTATGTAATACTATGTCCACAGATAAATGCCATAATATTTATTTTTGTACAATAATTATCAAATTATCTACATTTAAATATATATATATTTTTTAATATCTATTGATACTAACATTTATCTGGTCTTAGTAAACCAAATTATCGCGTTAATGATGTAAATTATATGAAATTGACGAAACGCGTATGATAACAAGAAGTTCATTATTAACCTTTGATAAATATTTAGTTTTGAAATTCTTAAATATTCCTTAACGAATATTTCTAAATTACATTTATAAATATTTTAAAATTATGTTTAGATTATTTCTAAATTACATTCAGAAATATTCGTTAATGAATATATATTTATTAATAGCAATTGCGAACGCCGCGTTTTTCTTTCGTTCTTGGGTGCGATCACAGTCTCAGCGATGGGGCTTCATCGCTGTCCCTCGCGTCAGGTGGGCGCCAGCGAATGTGTGGTTCGTACCGGTGGGAAGTTGAAATGATCTTCGCCGTGGAGAGATTCCTCGTCGATTTCTGTGAAGTCCATTCGCGAAGTCTAGTTCGGTGCCCTGTTAAAAATTGAGGATTCTTGTTGCAGGGTCGGAATTAATCCCGGATTTTCTGGGCAGTTCTCGGGAGTAATGATTTTGGCAATGAGTCAACGACGACCACTATTAAAATTGGGTCGTGGAATTAATTCAATAGTATGTTTTGAGAAAAGATTTTGTCCTTTTGCTTCCTCATAGAGGAAGCTTTGTTTTCATGAATTTCGTATATGAACTTTCGATTGCGTTTAAGTTGGGTTTAGTCAACCAAATTTAAAAAAATTATATATGAAATAGGGGTAGAAGAAACCAACGAAGAGATTGGTTTTTGAGTTTTTTCTGCCAATATGTTCAGATTGTTGTAAAACGTCGAAATATCGCCTAAAAAAAAATGTCTGTATGTGTGTGTGTATGTATGTATGTATGTGCACATTTGATGTTGTGGTTGCTCTAATTTCCGCAAATATTGAGATATCGAGCTGTTTTTTTTTTAATCGATAGAGTATCATTCAAGGAAGGTTGGTATTGAATTTGGCGACAATCGGTAAAAGGGTTCTTTTTTAAAAAAATTTTGAATTTTTTTAGAAATGTCCGTGGTTGCTCTAACTTCCGCAAATATTGAGATATCGGGCTGTTTTTTTTTTTAATCGATAGAGTATCATTCAAGGAAGGTTGGTATTGAATTTGGCGATAATCGGTAAAAGGGTTCTTTTTTAAAAAAATTTTGAATTTTTTTAAAAATGTCCGTGGTTGCTCTAACTTCCGCAAATATTGAGATATCGAGCTGTTTTTGTGGTGATGATGATGGTAAAGGGGTTCTTTTTTAAAAAAATTTTGCAAATTTTAAAATCACAATAAAAAAAGTGTGCAAGTAGAAACTTGCACATTGTTCTTTAAGATTTGGCGAAGATCGATGAAGGAGTTATGGATTTCTGCTCAAAAAGTTACATGTATAAGTTGTATATGTAATTTTATATAGAGTATCAGTCAAAAAAGACTGTATAAGCTGATAATTTCACATATTATATGTCAGTCATTTTAGTAATCTGTCACCGAGACGTTTGAATGTACTTTAATATATATTTTAAAAGATATTTAACGTTTATATTTATTGAAATGGAAAATTTTAACAACAAAGTGAATGAAATGAGTGAAGAAGTTAGAAAAAGTAATAATTAATAAGTTATTATATAGATATAATAATTTAATTAATAATAATTATAATAATTTAATAAATAATAATTTAATTTTTTTAAATAAACAATAATATATTCTTTAAATAGTTTTAGATGATGGTATGGACGAGAAACTTTTAGTTAAAAAAATTTTGAATTTTTTTAGAAATGGCCGTGGTTGTTTTAACTTTCGTAAATATTGAGATATCGGGCTGAATTTTTTTTTAATTGATAGAGTATCATTTAAGAAAGGTTGGTATTGAATTTGGCGATAATTGGTAATAGGGTTCTTTTTATAAAAATGTTTCGACATATTCGATTGATTTGATCTGTGAAACAAGCATTTAGAAATGATATCTCTAATTGTCAATTTAAAAAAATGACTGAATAAGTTGCTTGTTTCACAGATTATATTTCCTTTTTGAATACGGGTCTTATAGAAAAACGTAATATACATAGATTTTGATATATATATATTTCTTTATATATTTCTCACGTTAACTAATGATTGGACGAAATCTCTGCTTCCTCTATGAGGAAGCAATGTGCAAGTTTCTACTTGCACCATTTTTTTTATATTTAAAACTACTACTAATTATAAAAAGAAACATCCAAAGTCTCAAGCAATACAACAAGTGAACTTGCCTACATCTCTAAATTTAGCTTCTACATCAAATTCTTCATCAAGCTTGTGGAATGAAGAATTGAGTATTAATTCACCTGGTAAATGTTTTCAAAATTTTTACCGCTTTTTTAATATGTATTTAAATATGTATTCTTCATAAAAGTTTCCTATCTTAATTTCGTTGCTAGAAGAATCGCGACGGAAAAATCAGAATCACTCTTTTTATTCCGTTTTTTGTTTGCTTTAGTAATGCGATTCTGTTGAATATTAATGTGCTCGATCATCAGATAACTGAAACATCGTACACCTAAACAATTACGAATTACAAACAAGCATAAATTTCAACTCGGACGTAGTTCTTACAATTCAAATATTCTTCCCTAATTAAATTTCCTTCATTAAATTTCACTCGTAACATCCAGTTGTAATTATCATGAGATTACGACTTTATTTCTTTTTCTTTTCATAGATTTCTTTAAAAGATTCCTTAGTTTTTTTTAATTTCCTTGGCTTTCTATGAAATTTTTATATATCTTTTTATACAACTTTTACAGTTGTATGATAATTCTCCTAATAAATTGTCCACGCATGTTTTTTGTAACCTATCCATCTATTTTTGATTGAGAAATTGGCTTTATGCCGGTCAAGTAATATATGACGTGAGATTCTAAATATTTTGTCGAGAAACGCTGAAACTTAAAATTATTTTAGAATCGATCATATATAATACAATTATATATATTCAATTTTACAGTAATATATATGAATATATTATATAAAAAATAATTTTGGTAAAAAATGAAAAATATGACAAGATATATTTATATCGATATATAAGTTTATAAAGATTTGCAATCATATTATATTATTTAATTATAATAACGCGATTAATGATTAATTATAATATCAATTCTGCGGGAATTTTCTTTTTTTCGAATCTTACGTCATTTATTTTATGTATCTTACTTGATACATTTTCATTCAATAGGTATGCGTGTCGCATGAACATGCACAATCACGCATCTTTGTATTTCCGTTTGTATCGGTCGGTTTTCGCGGTCGGTTTTTATCGAGAAATTTTCCGATTATTAATTTTTTAATTTTGTCCGCATTATAAATTTTAATTTTTTTCGAGATATAATTAAGGTATTCATATATAACGTGAAGTAAAATTTTTTTATGTAGGTACTTGATTACAATTCCAAATTTAAAAAACGGTTATTCAATATTCTCAAGTAGATAACAGAATTAGTGATAGAAATATTTCTCAATGTTCAATTGAATTATTGTACAGTTAGGTTAGGTTAGTTAGTTTTATGAATTAATATACATATATATTTTTTAAATTATCTTCTCGTTGTTTTTGATACAATCGATGCTCGCGTGTAATTCGAATCGAACATAATATTATCTTTCGGCGATAATGATCCGACAAGGAAGGAAACAAGGAATTTTTCTCCTTCCTTTTGATCTGGTCGAAATGTGACTAGATTGCATATGGCCACACACAGAAAAATATCGTTCTACAGCCAAGAAAAGCAATTACTCATTTTATTTTATTTGGTTTGAGTAATAGTTTTCTTCAACAAAGAATATTTTCTTAATATTAGTTTTAAGATATACTTATCATAAGTATTAGAAAAGCTTATCATTATGTGCTTAAAAGAAGAATTTATTCTTCTTTCAAGTATATTCTGAAACTTTATCTAAGAAAAGCAACATAAGCTTGATTTGAATATTTACTGATTCTTTAGGTAAGAATATGAAATACTTGGCTGTATAGAACAACATTCTTCTAGGTTAGGAGGTTTTCGTGCGCGGTCCGGAGGGGTACAGTTTAGAATATCAAAATTCCTGTCATCAGGTGGACTCGAACTCGGTTCCTCGTGGTTATGAGTCTGATACTTTATTACTAGGCCACATCTCTGATTATATTCTTAGTGCTGCAGTATCTAGTTTTGACAGAAGTGATTCATTGATTTCAAGTATATTCTGTAAACTTTATCTAAGAAAAGCCACATAAGCTTGATTTGAATATTTACTGATTCTTTAGGTAAGAATATGAAATACTTGAAATCAATGAATCACTTCTGTCAAAACTAGATACTGCAGCACTAAGAATATAATCAGAGATGTGGCCTAGTGATAAAGTGTCAGACTCATAACCACGAGGAACCGGGTTCGAGTCCACCTGAGGACAGGAATTTTTATATTCTAAACTGTACCCCTCCGCACCGCGCACGAAAACCTCCTAACCTACATTCCACTTAGGAACTAAAGAATTAAAGAAAATTAAATAAATAAAAATAATATTAATTGTAATCATGAAGAATACAAATTCTTTTTTGAAGTAAACGATTATTCTAGATGAATAAAATTTTTACTTGATTCAAATAACGGATAAACTTCTCTCAAGAAAATGTGATATCTTTATTGAAGTATATGCTTCTCTTCCATGGACTCTATATTGTAAGTAAACAGAATGTTCGTATTAATTTAATATTCTTGTTTCAAGTACTAAACTTGCTAAGATCTAGAATATGTTTTGAGTAAATGTGATACTTATGACGACTTTATGGTAGATTTGCTCATATATGAACTTATCAAATACTTGAAGCAAGTGATATTAACTTGTAGGTAGTATATATTTTTCTGTGTGCAGGAGCGACAAAGGTAAGTCCATCTGGCCATTAAAGGTAAGTGGTCAACATTGACCACATTGCAATGGTGAAATAAGGTAACATGTAAAATGATTATATATATATATATATATAATTTATTTATTTACTTATTTATTTGCCCCAAAGGGCTATCTTCTCTATATTTTCTCGCATAAGTGCGAGATTGGAAAAGCCGCAATTAAATCCCAATCGAGCGCGTGTTAGAACTCCCAATTCCACTTTTCTCACATCTCAAGTGATCGTGTCACTTGGAGATATTTCGTTCATCAGGTATCCTACTAAAATAACCAACAAATCAGGCCCCTTATAAATCGTGTCGCGGTCTTCATTAATGTTTTGTATATTAGATTATAAAACTGATAGGTAGGAAAATGGATATAGGTAGGACTATAGATCGGAATACGGGTAGGTAAGGATTCGGGTAGGCAAGGACAAGGGGATTAAATTCAATAGAAAAAATTGTAAACAAATATTAAATAATATTAATTTTTATATTAGAAATTAGTATTTTATAATAAATATCAATTTTTATTTTAAATAATACCAATTGTTTATACATAATTGTATTATATTGCATTTTACTGTAAATATTATGTAATTATTATGTATATATTATATATGTGTATCCTGTATAAATTGTGTACATTATGTAATTAAATTATGTATATTGTAATAACTCTTTTATAATGTTGTACATTATATTATTATATTGTAAAGTAAATTGTAAAAGATTGTTGTCTGCAAAAGACATCACGCTTGAAAAAAACTAAGCGTGTAAAAAATCTTGTCTGCTAAAGACATCACGCTTATAAAGTTAAGCGTGTAAAAAATCTTGTCTGCAAAAGACATCACGCTTGAAAAAAATTAAGCGTGTAAAATATTTTGTCTGCTAAAGACATCACGCTGATAAAGTAAAGCGTGTAATAAATCTTCCTTCCAGGGGGTGGGGGAGTCCTCCCGGACCCTTTAGGGGCACGGGGGAGCCCTCCACTGCGGGTTTTGCGCACCCGGAGTACCCGAGCACACCAGTACCGTAATCTACGGCAGCCCTACGGGTCTGTCGTGGACCGGGGAGTCCTTTTAAGGACTCGCGAGGTAAGCGGCCTCTATAAAAAGTCCGCTCGGCTGGTCGGAGCCGTGAGGGAGGAGCTTAGGCTCTCCTAACCGACCTAAGGGAAGGAAAACCCTGACAGAAAACCGGGGGTCCGGCTGCCCTGCTTAGGAGTCTGTCGTTGGCTTCGGCCACCCAGACTCCCGCGTCGCGTTGTCTGCGGAACGACACCCCACGCTTCGAAAGTTAGTTAGGCTAAAAAACTTATCGCGTCGCGTTAATTGTCTGCTTGGCGACACCTCCGGCTTCGAAAGTTAGTTAGGCTAAAAAACTTATCGCGTCGCGTTAATTGTCTGCTTAGCGACACCTCCGGCTTCGAAAGTTAGTTAGGCTAAAAAACTTATCGCGTCGCGTTAATTGTCTGCTTGGCGACACCCCCGGCTTCGAAAGTTAGTTAGGCTAAAAAACTTATCGCGTCGCGTTAATTGTCTGCTTGGCGACACCCACGGGAGCTAGTTAGGCTAATATTAAGTAATCGCGTCGCGTCGCATCGTGTCTGCTTAGCGACACCCACGGGCTAGTTAGGCTAATATTAAGTAATCGCGTCGCGTCGCATCGTGTCTGCTTAGCGACACCCACGGGCTAGTTAGGCTAATATTAAGTAATCGCGTCGCGTCGCATCGTGTCTGCTTAGCGACACCCACGGGCTAGTTAGGCTAATATTAAGTAATCGCGTCGCGTCGCATCGTGTCTGCTTAGCGACACCCACGGGCTAGTTAGGCTAATATTAAGTAATCGCGTCGCGTCGCATCGTGTCTGCTTAGCGACACCCACGGGCTAGTTAGGCTAATATTAAGTAATCGCGTCGCGTCGCATCGTGTCTGCTTAGCGACACCCACGGGCTAGTTAGGCTAATATTAAGTAATCGCGTCGCGTCGCATCGTGTCTGCTTAGCGACACCCACGGGCTAGTTAGGCTAATATTAAGTAATCGCGTCGCGTCGCATCGTGTCTGCTTAGCGACACCCACGGGCTAGTTAGGCTAATATTAAGTAATCGCGTCGCGTCGCATCGTGTCTGCTTAGCGACACCCACGGGCTAGTTAGGCTAATATTAAGTAATCGCGTCGCGTCGCATCGTGTCTGCTTAGCGACACCCACGGGCTAGTTAGGCTAATATTAAGTAATCGCGTCGCGTCGCATCGTGTCTGCTTAGCGACACCCACGGGCTAGTTAGGCTAATATTAAGTAATCGCGTCGCGTCGCATCGTGTCTGCTTAGCGACACCCACGGGCTAGTTAGGCTAATATTAAGTAATCGCGTCGCGTCGCATCGTGTCTGCTTAGCGACACCCACGGGCTAGTTAGGCTAATATTAAGTAATCGCGTCGCGTCGCATCGTGTCTGCTTAGCGACACCCACGGGCTAGTTAGGCTAATATTAAGTAATCGCGTCGCGTCGCATCGTGTCTGCTTAGCGACACCCACGGGCTAGTTAGGCTAATATTAAGTAATCGCGTCGCGTCGCATCGTGTCTGCTTAGCGACACCCACGGGCTAGTTAGGCTAATATTAAGTAATCGCGTCGCGTCGCATCGTGTCTGCTTAGCGACACCCACGGGCTAGTTAGGCTAATATTAAGTAATCGCGTCGCGTCGCATCGTGTCTGCTTAGCGACACCCACGGGCTAGTTAGGCTAATATTAAGTAATCGCGTCGCGTCGCATCGTGTCTGCTTAGCGACACCCACGGGCTAGTTAGGCTAATATTAAGTAATCGCGTCGCGTCGCATCGTGTCTGCTTAGCGACACCCACGGGCTAGTTAGGCTAATATTAAGTAATCGCGTCGCGTCGCATCGTGTCTGCTTAGCGACACCCACGGGCTAGTTAGGCTAATATTAAGTAATCGCGTCGCGTCGCATCGTGTCTGCTTAGCGACACCCACGGGCTAGTTAGGCTAATATTAAGTAATCGCGTCGCGTCGCATCGTGTCTGCTTAGCGACACCCACGGGCTTCGAAAGTTAGTTAGGCTACAAACTTATCGCGTCGCGTTATTGTCTGCTTAGCGACACCCCCGGCTTCGAAAGTTAGTTAGGCTACAAACTTATCGCGTCGCGTTGTCTGCGGAACGACACCACGCTTACAAAGTTACTTACGGGGAGCGCGCTTTTAGCGCTATAAGCGTGCTCTGTCTTTGTTCAACTTTCAGTAAGTAACAGAGATAGAATGACGTTGTCAGCGCTGATAGCGTCTCCCCGAACGCTTTAATCGAATCGTTCATTTGAATGTTTCAGAAAATAACGACGCAGAAGATGACATCGGAGCAGCGAGGGAATCCTGCGAAGCTGACATCCCAAGCAGCCTGAGAGGAGGAGGAGGCCTAGGATAGGCATCGGGCATCAGCGTACCAACACTTCTGGTAAGTGTTACTTTTTATTTTTTTTTTAAGATATTATAGAATCCCTCTTTGTGCTTATTCAGTTCCTACATTAAACCATGTTTTAAAATATAAATTAGTAAAAAGAAATATTTTGAAAAATTTGATTCAAGTTGATTCTAACGTAGAAACCTTTTTCGAAGGTGTAATTTAAAATATAATATTAATCTGAATAACGAATAAGATGTTCGATGCGCGTGACACGTATTTAATCGATTCGATTATTTTTATGTTACAGAAAATATCCGCGCTGGAAGGAGCATCATCTTCGCATCGAGGAACCACGAGTGACATCCCGAGCAGCCTGAGAGGAGGAGGAGGCCTAGGATAGGCATCGGGCATCAGCGTACCAACACTTCTGGTAAGTGTTACTTTTTATTTTTTTTTTAAGATATTATAGAATCCCTCTTTGTGCTTATTCAGTTCCTACATTAAACCATGTTTTAAAATATAAATTAGTTAAAAGAAATAAATCGAAAAATTTGATTCAAGTTGATTCTAACGTAGAGACTTTTTTCGAAGAAGTAATTTAGGAAAACATTAATCGGAATAACGAATAAGATGTTCGATGCGCGTGACAATTATTTAATCGATTCGATTATTTTTATGTTACAGAAAATATCCACGCGGGAAGGAGCAACGTTGCTTCGCATCGAGGGAACACGAGGGTCATCCCGAGCAGCCTAAAAGAAGGTGGTGAGTGTAATTGATTTTCACGTACTATGTCATTTATGTCACAAATTTTCTATTTCTTCTGTCTTTACTTAATCTAATCGTTCATTTGAATGTTTCAGAAAATAACGACGCAGAAGGTGACATCGGAGCAGCGAGGGAATCCTGCGAAGCTAACATCACGCGTCACAGCTGACCCTGACTGGTTGCTTCGGCGCTCCCCGATGGGTCAGCACCCCCGGAGTGGGGGGGTGGTTGGCTGGGGTTAGTCCCCCTCAGCCACCCACTTATTAATTTTTTATCAGTTTTTTATATAGCGCTTAGAAGGGACAGTGTGGAGGTTTTAGCCGGTAGGCTATGGGCGACGTCGCGCTGGGGGCAGGCTCAGAGGGGCTTCGGCCTCCCTGGAGTATTCCCCGTAGTTGCGATAAGCGCCCGTAGAATCCGGCACAATTCCGCCTCGGGCCCGAGAGGCGGGGAGTCTTTTGAAGATTTCCTCCACAATAAACAAAAAAAAAAAAAAGGAAGAAAATACCACAGTTTGGAGCGATTCTGACGTGGTCCAAAAAACGGCCTTATTGACACCCCTCCTTTGTCGCAAATTGACGATTAAAAATAAATACAGCTTAATTATTATCATTTATCAGTATGATACATAGTAACAGCTATGTATCTAGTAAAATTCGTGTTATCATACGTATTTTGGTCGTTTTCCGCGTGTAATTCCTCATTTCTACAATTTTTTATTGTTATTAATAATAAAAACGAGATTTTGTCGGCCTGACTGGCAATCAATTCAATGTATTAAAACGACGTTTCGACCCGTGCTTTGGGTCCTTAATAATTGGGTTATTAATAATAGTTTTTTACTATGTATTTTGAACAGCATTTTATAATTTTGTATTATATTATTATATTGTGTATTATATTATGTATTATGTTATATTATATTATGTACTGTATATTATTGTGTATATATTGTAAATAACATATATTTAATTTTTATTGTATTTTTTATTGTATAATAAATTGTATAAAGGATTAGCATTAAAAATTACAAAATTAAGATTAAGAAATTGTATTTTTGTATGCGAATATATGTATGGAGTATGGATAATAATAGAATAAAAAAATATGAAATATAAATAAAAAAGTAACACAAAAACACATAGGTACAAAAAAGAGGACCGCCGATTGGAATCAGCGGGGGTGGTGGAGGGCCTCTACAGAACAGCCTATTAGAATTCTTAATTGTCTTAATTTCTGGCGAAGTAAATGTCTCTTATTCAAGGTATAAATTTCATCAGCCCTACAAATTCGGGGTAACGTTGCTAAATATTTAAATAACGTTTCTTTCGAGATGATTTTCGTCACAAGCCCATACAAAGGCCTGGAGAAGCGTTTCTTTAAAGATCGCGTATGCAGCAGCAAAGGGGGAATAAAGGATGCTGATCACGATTAACGAGATCATCGAGGTTGATGCTAAAGTATGTCAATGTCGTCGGTCTCGTATTTCCAGACGGGATTCTTTATAGGGCGACGGACTTCTTTTCCCGTTTCTGAAACGTCGACGAGACCGGACAAGCCGCCATCGATGTGGGAGAACCTGACTCGACGTGACGTCATCTCCGTGAGGGTTTCGCCGATCGATAAGAGGCGTCACAGCGGTTCCTAATATGGATCGAAGATAAGGTCACTTTAAGTAATAATGACTTCTCGATCGATCTCTTCCATAATTGCGCAAGATTCTGATACACAGAACGTATTTGTTACATTATTACACTCAGTACGTCAATAAGAAAATCCTATATTAAATCTACTGATTTAAATATAATAGAAATGTTATTTTTTTCTAACATATGTTTCACAGATACATATATTTTATTTCGGTTCACATTTTCGCGCGGTGGGGGGAGGGGAGTAAAAAATCGACACGCGAGTGATTTACTCGTCGTCGTATCCTCGACATTGAATCGCGAGGGGACGGCTGGGGGGCGGTCGAAGAAATCGAATTGGACAGACGAATGCCCTCGAACGAATCTGGCTTCGGATTCTATGCCCGTCTCGGATTCTGTCAGCTAATAATAGCCCCCGGTAGCGCATACCGAAGAGCTACTATCTTTTCGACGTCAGTTTGCTTGTTTTCCTCGTCTACGTACCGGGCTATGAATAATTGTCCAATCTCTCGCCGAACGCGGTGTTTCAGCGTCGTCGAACGCGCGATGAGAAGATCTAAACGACGTACGCGGATATCGCGAGCCGAGAACGCAAAAGAGAGAGAGCTGATCTCTTTATTGAAATATTGAAATTTCGAGAATTTTTGTTAGAACATCAGGCACTCAATTTCAATGAGAATTTTCAAATTCATATAGAGAACCTCTAATCTTCGTGGTTTTGTCAATCATTGGGCGACTGTCAAACAAATATCATGTTATGTATCATTTTACATATATCTATTATATATCACTTTGTGCAACTCAATATTATAAATTCAATATTATAAATTAAGTATTTTATTATTCTTCTTAATATAATCATTATTAATCCGTCGTGATTGTCGTGAATGGAAAATCAGCTTAAGTACGCTTGGCGGTGGATGTGTCAATGCAAGGCCTTCGCAAGGCTGCGAATGCAACACGGAATTGTGTAAGACAACGCGTCGTCAAGAGAGATGAGTTGTTGGACGACGTACGCGCATAGCGATCGCCGAGTATGCTGTTCAGCTTCCGATCTAATTGCCGATCGATCATCGAGTCTATAAATTAACACGGTCGATTATCCAATGTCACCGCCGTGAATAAACTCACACGTAACGCGGTGACAGGTGATCGAGAATAAAGAATTGTATAATTGACATCCTCATATAAGTGTGTGTATTCGTCTCCCACGAGTTCCCAAGAAATCGCTGTCGTCATTCATTTCCGTAAACGTGTAATTTTACGTTTCTTCTTCTATGGTTGGAAACCGGATAAATACGCGTATATTAATAAACAGAAATTATCTCCGATAAAAATCACGCAATTTCTTTTATACACACGTATATGTAGATATTGTAATAGCATAATTTTGTTATTCCGTGCGCGCGCGCACGTGTGTGCTGCATTAAAACGTGTTTAAAATGCATATTTTAATGTTTCAAAAGCATGTTCTTTTTAAAATTATATCCAAAACCTGACATTAAAAACGTATTAAAAAAAACTCGATGTTTTACTTTCTTTTTTGTAAACATCTTTACCATATGTTCTGCTTGCTCCTTATTCTAGTTATAACGTTTGCCGTGAGGGGCGTTAGCGCACGGCGAGAATTTTTCGATTTAAATCGCGAACCAAACGTCGCCAAAGGTGTAAACACGTGGTTACGATATTATTACTTGCGCTACGTCGACCATGAAGAACAACGCGAGGAATGTCAAAGCCAAAGGTGGAACGGATAAGAGCGGCGATGAAGATAAGCCACGGGAAAAGAAGTTCGACAAGAAGAAGTACCGATTACAGAAGTACAGCAATAAGTATAAAAGTATGTCTACGGAATAATGCAACGTATAGGTTAAGTTTACATGCTTATTCACAACACCTGCCTGCCTTTATTTAAGTTAATCAATGGGAGGAGAGAAGGAAGAAGGCTGTGTTACGCGGATTCTACAAGGAGCTCAGGAAGGATCAGCAGAGTTCCGCGGAAACGTCGTCAGATTTAAATCATACGTCCAAGAACGAAGATGAGACGAGGTGTGTAAAGCAGAATCGATTCAGAATCCATAATTTCAGATTTGATATTGATTGAATGTGTGTGAACAGCAAATTGGGGAAGAAGAGCTACGCTTTTTTTAAGGCTAAGCAAGAATACCGACGGAAGAAGGAAGAGGAGAAGAGGAGGAAAGAGGAAGCCGTTTGCGTAAAAGCGGAACGAGAGGAAGCTCTGAAGAACTATAGGCAGAAGAAGATGCGTAACTTCAAGGTGTTATCAAAGAAGACCAGGAAGGGACAACCTGTCATGAAAGGCAGGATAGAGATGTTGTTGGAGAAGATACAGCGAAGTACGACGTAATCAGTGGTCGCTTCTTTGTCTCTGGTTGGACTGATTTAAAAGCATCATATCGTGGCACGGTGGAGCACCATTTAAAGGAACAGTGGAATATTTTCGCTTTTGTATATATATATATATATATATAGATATATATATATATCTATTCTATGTTACATAACGCGATATGTATAATTTCACTAATGGCAACATTTTCTTGAAACCTCATTAAGTTTGTGTCACAGGAGATTGCCTCTAAATTTGTCATGTCATTATTATATATTCTATGTAACTGTACCATTTGCGAATTGGAATGTGTGGAAGACAATCTCATAGTCGCACATTCTCAAATTCTAATAAAATAGAGTAATGAAAATTGAAGTAAATGGAATTGATAAAGGAATTTTTATTTTTTAGGCCTAAAAGTGACAATAATTTTACGAAGTAAATTGCAGTCGTAGTGCTTGTATATCGAATATATTTGAAAAAAATTTTTTTGCATCTAGAATGTTTCCACCGTGATAAACGCAATCGCGGACGATCGGAGAAAGATTTCGTTTTGCGAATTAAAGGCGAATCGATTCCTATCGACGCGGCGACCCTTTCGCTCGATCAACGGCAACCTTTTGGCATTCAATCGCTGCGCGGTGCCACGGACGAGTGGAGCCGAGCCGGAGAGAAGCCGTGGGCTCGAGCCGGCGTGCCCTTTCGCGGCTCGAGGCTCGAGGCTCGATCAATCGCGGACGGTCGCCGTCGCGCCGCACCGCGCCGCGCCGCGCCGCGGCGTTCGAAATACGAAATTCCACGCGCCAGCGTGGATCGCGCGTGCGCGCTGGCATTTCGACGGGCGGCCGTGTCTCGCTCGTCGTCGGACACGACGACGGCCAGTCGGTTGCAAATGGCGACAGCCACGAAGTCTCTGGCACGGGCTCGCGACTAGTTCCACGCCTACCGTGCGCCCCGCGAGCGAGCCGTGCGCGTAACGCCAGCCCCAGCGCCCCAGATACGGTACGTAGGCCCCCGAGCGCGAACCCCCAGCGGCACCGACCGGGGCCGCGGGGCCCCGCCGCGAATTCCGCGCGGACTCGAGGCGCCCTTGGAGGATCCCCGGCTCCGGCGCGCGACAGCTCGCGACCACTCGCGACGAAAAGGGCACCGCGGGGTCCCCCCGTCTCGTACCGTCTCGTACCGTCTCCTCCTTCGAGACGGTTCCCTGCTCCGTTCCCCGCTCCGGTTCCCTGCTCCGTTCCCTACTTCCTCGATCGATACGTCGACGCGATCGTCGGCCTCCCCGTCGGCCGGAATCCGACGGTCGTGTACGTGTTGCCCTTCCCCCCCCCCACTCCCCCCTCTGCCAGCCGGGACGGGGTCTCGGAGTAATCGGAGTGCCGCTGTCAAGCGTCGCCGTCGGAATTCGGCGCCGGCTCCGATACTCTGATCGCTCGACGACGCTCGACGATCGCGATCGCAATTGGCAATTGCCCACGAGTTCGATCCGCGTTTCCTCCGACGGCCGACGGCCGACGGGTGTACATACTTTATACCTCGCGGCTCCGCTCGGCGCCACGTACGGCAACTCCGTTTCCCGATAGCGCCGACCGGAGCAGAGAGAGAGAGAGAGAGAAGAAGAAAAGGTTTTTGTAAAAGATAGATCGCAAAGAACGGCACGTATAGACGGCAATGCGTGACGATAGCGACGGAGCGCGGCCCGTGCGTCCCGCCGTTGCGTCACGCCGTTTTTAGCGAGCGAAACAAATACCAATTACAGTATATCTGCGTCGGAAGCGCAATCTCTAAGCCGTCTCAGATTGGAGGGGAATGAACGTCCGAGTGTCCTCACAGCTCTCGCTCTCGTTTCGCAGGTAGTCTCGAGCAAGACGAGGCAAGATGCCGGCCGTCAGAGGAGATGGTATGCGTGGATTGGCGGTATTCATATCGGACATCAGGAATTGTGAGTAACGTCTTGGTAGTACAATTTTCCTTCGACGATATCCAGGTTTTGTAATTTATTAATTGTCGCATTATATGTAATGTGATTATCGGCGTTGTAAACTGTTCCGCCTGTTCCCGAACCAGTCGGAACTGTCGTAAGGCTGTTTCTTCCTGCAAACGCGCCGCTCTTGTAGCTAATAACGTTGTTAACGGCATTTCATTCATCGGGCGATAATGTGCCATTGAAACTGAAACAGTGTGCGACGTGTTTAACACTGTGAGGAGCAGGAGAAAGGGGGCGGTGTTCTGATACAGGCCTATCTTCTTGATACAGCTTGACTCTCAATATCAATCTGCGACACATTAGCATCGTTAGCTAAAAATTTATTAAAAACGAACGTAGGTCTCCTTGAGATATTTACGGTGGCCGCAATTGTACGGTTTTACGCATATTTTTGCATATTTATTTATAATTGTCTTTGCGCCTCTCAGATAACAGGATTAAGCCAGTTGATAATTGCCGTTATTTTTCATATTAAATGTTTCTGCTGACGCATTATTTCACGATAAAAATCCATTGATATTTGTAGGAAAAATATAAATGTAAAATATGAGTGTATTGCAACAGGAAATTTTTATTATCTTAATATTTATTATCTTTTTATTTATACGACAATAAGATGTAATACGTTTATATCGATGATTATAATTTCGTGATTGTTTTGTAAGGGATAGATACGCATACGCATGGTCTTTCCCTTTTTAAAATCTTACATTAATGTTACTAGGCAAAAGTAAAGAGGCAGAGATTAAGAGAATTAACAAGGAACTAGCAAACATTCGCAGCAAGTTTAAAGGAGACAAAACGCTCGATGGATATCAGAAAAAGAAATACGTTTGCAAGTTGCTGTTCATCTTTCTTCTCGGCCACGATATCGACTTTGGACATATGGAAGCTGTTAATCTACTTTCATCAAATAAGTATTCGGAAAAACAAATTGTAAGTACAACCGTTCGTAACAATGTAGCGGAATAATGATTATTATATGTCATCTGTCTCGTTTCAATTCTAGGGATATCTCTTCATATCGGTCCTAGTGAACACCAATAGCGATCTGATCAAGTTAATCATACAAAGTATAAAAAATGATCTCGCCTCGCGCAATCCAATTCACGTTAATCTGGCGCTGCAATGCATCGCCAATATCGGTAGCAAGGAAATGGCGGAAGCCTTCGGCAATGAAATTCCAAAATTGCTCGTCTCAGGGTACGACATAATGTATTTGCTGCTGTGTATAGTCATGCTGGTAGCTTATGTCAGACTCTCGTTCAGTCTTCAAATATCCGTTTTATAGGGATACCATGGACGTCGTGAAGCAAAGTGCTGCGCTGTGTCTGCTACGGCTGTTACGGACAGCTCCCGATGTCGTACCTGGCGGTGAATGGACGTCGCGTATAGTTCATCTGTTGAACGACCAACATCTGGGCGTTGTAACAGCCGCGGCGTCGCTCATAGACGCTCTCGTAAAAAGAAATCCCGACGAATACAAGGGCTGCGTTAGTCTTGCAGTTTCGAGATTAAGTAGGGTACGTTAAGCACGAATGATTGATCGTGTAACAGTAGGATTGTTATCTGACATTTCTTCCGTGATTGTAGATTGTTACATCGAGTTATACAGACCTGCAGGATTATACATATTACTTTGTGCCAGCCCCCTGGCTATCTGTCAAGTTACTACGTTTGCTGCAAAACTATACACCACCTGGTACTTAATTTATATGTGAAATACATTGTACGATGCACCATATAATATGTATAATATATTTATATATGTACATATTTTTGCAGCCGAAGATCCAGGTGTGAGAGGCAGATTAAACGAGTGTCTAGAAACAATATTAAACAAAGCTCAAGAACCACCAAAGTCAAAGAAGGTCCAGCACTCAAACGCGAAGAATGCTGTACTCTTTGAAGCCATTAGTTTAATTATCCACAACGATAGCGAGCCGAATCTCCTTGTACGGGCATGCAACCAGCTTGGCCAATTTTTATCGAACCGTGAGACCAATTTGCGATACTTGGCACTTGAATCAATGTGCCACTTGGCTACTTCGGAATTCTCGCACGAAGCCGTAAAGAAACACCAAGAAGTAGTAATATTATCGATGAAGATGGAGAAAGATGTCTCTGTGAGACAGCAAGCGGTAGACCTGTTATATGCCATGTGTGATAAAAGTAATGCCGAGGAGATTGTTCAGGAAATGCTAAACTATCTGGAAACAGCTGATTACTCGATTAGAGAAGAGATGGTCCTTAAAGTAGCGATTCTAGCGGAAAAATACGCGACTGACTACACCTGGTATGTCGATGTTATCCTAAACCTGATTAGGATAGCAGGCGATTACGTTTCCGAGGAAGTTTGGTATCGAGTTATACAAATCGTTATCAATCGAGATGATGTTCAGGGTTACGCTGCGAAAACCGTCTTCGAGGTAAAACATATTTTTTCCCTTTTGCTATTATTTATTGCTATTAATTATTGAACGTTCTACATATATGCATTACAGGCACTGCAAGCACCTGCTTGCCACGAAAACATGGTTAAAGTCGGTGGTTACATACTTGGAGAGTTCGGTAATCTCATAGCTGGTGACCAACGGTCTTCTCCAGCTGTCCAGTTTCAACTACTACATTCCAAAGTAAGTACTTTTCCATTTGCGAGAGAAGTGTGCACTACTGAGGATATACATAAATTTATACAAATACATTACAAATCTATCTCTTGCAGTATCATTTATGCTCTCCTATGACTCGAGCATTGCTGCTTTCGACATACATAAAGTTTGTCAATCTGTTCCCTGAAATACGAAGTCAGATACAAGATGTCTTCAGGCAGCATAGTAATCTACGTAGCGCGGACGCTGAGCTGCAACAGAGAGCATCGGAATACTTACAACTGAGCATTATTGCTTCAACTGATGTCTTGGTATGTAATTTATAATAATTGAAAAATATGAGACTCGCGTTACTGACATATTTGTTTTCGTAGGCCACCGTGTTGGAAGAAATGCCGGCGTTCCCCGAAAGAGAATCCTCTATTCTTACAGTTTTAAAGAAGAAGAAACCGGGTCGAGTACCAGAGAACGAAATTAGAGAGAGCAAGAGTCCAGCGCCGAACACTAATCATCACACTGAACCTCCCGCTGCTGCTACAACCGTGACAATTAACAATTCTTCTGCTGATCTGCTAGGATTGTCGACTCCACCTTCGTCTCAACCGTCTAGTAATACAGGCGTATTGCTTGATGTTTTGGGAGATATTTATAACATGCCAAATAAACTTGGTGCTACCAATGGCACCCAAAATACATACAACCCGAAAAAGTAAGATATATCATACGATTAGAGATTTTTATACAATTAAAATATTGATATCTGTAATTATTTTTCCGATTGTATCTTTCAGGTTTGTTTGTAAAAATAACGGTGTCTTGTTCGAGAATGACTTGATACAAATCGGTGTAAAATCAGAGTTTAGACAAAATCTTGGACGTGTAGGTCTTTTTTACGGAAACAAGACGCAACACGCTTTACACAGTTTTCAACCACAACTATCTTGGTCAGATGAGGATCAAGCGAAATTAGCTGTACAAGTAAAATCTGTTGATCCTATATTGGAAGCTGGCGCTCAGATCCAGCAAATGATCAATGCAGAATGTATTGACGACTATAATGGTACGTTATTTTGACATTTTTGCAAATTTTTATCAATTAACATCTGAACATCTTCCATTGCATGTGATACCTCTTATTTACAGATTCGCCGAGCATGATTATCTCCTTTATTTACAACAATGTGCCACAGAAGATCACGATGAAGTTACCATTAACAATTAATAAGTTCTTCGAACCGACAGAGATGAACGGAGAATCATTCTTTGCAAGATGGAAAAATCTTGGCGGGTATGTGACGTAGACGTAACGCACATGAGAGGAAGAGACGTAAGATCGATTCGAATAGTTCCAGATCAATTTATCGTACGTTGAATTTATTTTTCAGAGCAAATCAACAACGATCGCAAAAGATTTTCAAAGCGCAGCAACCGATGGATCTAATGCAAGTACGCACGAAATTACAAGGATTTGGGATGCAGTTGCTCGACGGCATCGACCCGAATCCCGATAACTTTGTCTGCGCCGGTATCGTTCATATGAGAGCGCAGCAAGTGGGTTGCCTGTTGCGTCTTGAACCTAATAAACAAGCCCAGGTAATTCACCATGTTCTCGAAAGATTCGAAAAAAGTAATAAGCGTGATTTGCATTTTTATTTAATTGCACATTCTTACTTTACAGATGTTTCGTTTAACGGTACGTTCGAGTAAAGAATCGATGTCGGTAGAGATCTGTGACCTGCTGGTGGACCAATTTTAAACGGCCTAGCAGGCGTAAATATTATCGAGAAATTAGCACTACGTCGTGAGAGGACATATCATTATCGAACGATGATGTCATCTCGCGTCGTTCAAAAAGATACTGATGGTTATTTGTTAAGAAATATTTGCGTTGTACCCAAGCTTACGCTCATAACGCTCTAATATAAAATCTATATCTTCGTGTAGGTAGTTTCGTGTCACTATATATCATTTTATCGAAGAGGCATAAGTTTGAATCAGGACTATCGAAATCAGGTACAGAAAGAACGAGGGATGTGTACATGAACTGGCTATGACAGACAGTATTATCTCACGATTGAGGATACTAAAGTGTGGATCTGTTTTGAATGCGTCTACATCTTACATTACAACCTACAATTTAAGTGAATGAAGCAAGAATGCGATATGGAGAAAGGGAATGAAAAGCTAGAGATTTTAGTTATGGATATGTATGTACTGTAGAAGCACTCGAGCCGTATCATAGAAACAAAGCAAATAATATTTTTTTTACAGAGTCTTATAATACAAGTATCCCTCCGTACCGTTACAATTTATATAGTTTTTAAACATCAATTGAGCTTTGTTCATTAAGAGATGGAACATCTCTCTTTGCACATCATTTTATTTTATATCGTTTTGTACCTACGCGTCGTAAGTTTTGTTCATATTCATGAATTGCTTGCATCGATATTTTGCCATGAGATTGCCGCGTGATCGAGAGTAGATTTGGGCACAATGACAGTAGTTGTATAATATGAGCTGTTTAACTATAGATATCCGTATATTTAACGGAGCTGCGAAATAATTATTGTATATAATTAATAGTTTATATTTAATTGTCTTTGTCCCGATCATGATTTTGAACAATGTCCTAGATTTTCTATCATTGATGTATAAATCCATGGCTGGTTATTTCTACGTTTGCAAGATGTTATGGGAGGTATGTCGTATTAGTAAATCATTAATTGAAATCTAAATGTTTTGCAGGTTAACTATTTGTAACTATAGAAGTACGTTTTATTATCTTCAGAGTCTTGCGTAAGATGTATATTTCAGTAGAGTGTACAACTCTGTACAGATAATAATTACTAATGTGTTGAAGTTTTGTGGAATGCGTTTTATAATGATAACAGCGGAAAGAGCAGCTCTAAATATGATTTAAATATCGCTTTACAATGATCGGTGACGTGATCGTTACCGATTTTGTAAAGCTTTACACAATTGTACATATGAAATTCATCACAAATGGCTATAAAGATTTTCAGGATAGATTGCGCTAATTCGTAGCCATACAAGCTCAAATTTGTTTCTTATTCTTCAATTATGCTTTATTTTTCAGGGAAGTAAGATGTATATTTTTCATATTCATGTAGATGTAAATCCATGTCTAATGTTTCCATTATATTCCTTTTCCCTTAGATTGTATAATGTATTAGCTGTATTTTAATTATAGTATAATCCGGTCGAGAGAACACGGCGCTATCAGTTTTTACGACTTGATTTATTGCATAATGAGATTTTACTATTATTGCCTTTCTCCTCTTTCTAATGTTATTTTACGATACACGATAGGATATTTTATTGTTAAGTATACGATTACAATTGTCGTTAAATCATAAGTGATGTGAAACGAAACGTGGGCGTTTTATATTTTCATTCCTCTCGTTCTCATAAAATAATTAATGTTTCAGAGACAGTGTAACATTTATTTTTCAATTAAATTACATGTAAATTGCTATAAAATGTAATCAACACTTTTAATAGCGGTACCAACATGTAATCGAAATTAAAATTATGATCTATAAATTATTATTAGAAAGAGAAAGAGAGCGAGAGCATAACAATTGGCTGTGTTATACTATTATAGATTTTTCTTAAGTATAAATGTAATATATATGCAAAATTGGTGTAATTTGTATGTTCTGTATATTAATGACATTTTAAATCACGAACTTCTTTTAATCGTTCGATAATTAAGGTACAGATCAAAATTACATCAAAATTTTTACTCTTTTTAAAATCAGGAAAAATTACAACAAAAAGATACAAGTGTCCCAGCGTTTCACAAGTCTAAACATTCCTTCGTGATAGTTTTCTTATCCAAGGTTTATGAAATACCGCAATACTGTGATTTTTCGCTGTTTCTTATCCTTAAATTTTTTTCCTAAGAAATTCTTAATGTGGACCGAAGAGATGGAAATTTGATGGGAGCTAGATTGAAATTGTGTAGTAGTATGAAACTTCTCACTTCTGCATAAATTTTAAAGTGTAATTTAAAATTGAAAAATATATTAATATATTATTTTATTTCCAATTCCGTAAAAATTTTAAAGTGTAATTTGAAATAAAAAAATATATTGTTAATATATTATTTCTATATACATAATATACTTATATATACATATAATATATATAAATTATAAAATACACTTTAAAATATCTGTGTAGTCACATGAATTTTCTTCTCTATCCAAACTATACATTAAGAATATTTTGTAACTTCTGTTGATTTCCTGCGTACGATAATCGACTTTTATTAACGAATCTCAATGTACGCGAGTTTTTATATGTCGTTTTATCGAGCTTTATTCTTCCGAATTTTATACGTCTGGAAATGTTGCCAAACTGATTGACGTGGACCCTCGACCAACTATTGACCACCAGTCATGGATTTTGCGAGAGTTTGATAACATTAGTTTTAGAAAAAGACAGTCAACGATATATATGATATTTATGATAACGATATCCCCCTCATTCGTATTATTATATAGAGCCCGCGTTTATTATATAGAGATGAGAATCGTGTTGCGCTTAAATTTAAAGGGCCCACGCACGATCTAACGATTTACGTAGCAAAAGACTATTGCGCGAATCAAGTTCGTGCTATACGTAAAATTAAATACACACTAGAGAAATATCACACGAAATTTATGCAGATCGCTAGATCGTGCGCGGGCCGTTTCACATTCAAATGAAAGTTGCGTTAATATATATATAATATACATACCTTTATATATTATAAAAAAATACATGAATTATATATATATATATATATATATATATTATTAAGAGAAATGTGTGGCGACACACAGTTGTTAGATTATCACGTGGCGATGCTCCGATCCGCTGACGATCGAAGCCGTCGACGTCAATACGATATTTGACTGCAACACGTGCCGAATATTCGAATAATCCGAATACCCTGAATGTCCATCCGTGATTCGTTGTTACCCGTTAGAATTCTTCGGTAAGCCGAATGTTCTTAAAAGTCGCGCGAAGCAACGTGATACGAGACACCTCGTATAATTTATCGCGTTTCGCATTTCGCATTAGCGCCATAGAGCCTATCACCTCCTTAGGATTATATCTGCGAACGTCGGGATATTCTAATATTCGGATATTCGAGCGTGTGCAGTCCTAAAAATACTCGTTTGTTCGCGAGAGAAATTAAGAAAAACGAAGAGTGTGTGACCGTTGCGCGGGAGTGTCTACCTTCTCGCGCCGTCGTTCTGTGTCGTTGTCTCCTTTTCGATTGCGGTCTAATCGTGTACAGATTTAATGTAGAAATTTAATAGACCTACCGCGAGCAACTGCCGAGATGGTTGATGAGCGCGAAAAGAAAAAAAAAAGAAGCGCCGAGGGGGGCAAATCGCGACCGGATTTTCGGCCACGAGCCGCCTCGCTCGCGCTTACGGACGAGCGTATTGTACGATAATATCATAGTGGATTGCGACTTTCGTCCCCTTTGTAATTAACGACGCTCATCGTATTTATTTCCTCGTGTAGCATATATGCATATGGGCGGTTGCCTCGCACGGTTTTTCGACCGTCGTGAACTCGAGGTCGAAATTAAAGTTAACGAGCGTACATTGGTCTTGATCTCCAGCTGCGATTAATTGTATTACTATGTTACTCTTCTTCGCGCAGCGAGTTTCGTAGGAGGACTTTTCGTTCTAGTTATGCACGTGGCACATCGTTCGAATACACGTATTTCTTTTTTCCTTTACACATACGTATTACGAATTTCGCCGTTTCGATTTAATATCCGTCGAATTCCGAGCTTCGGGGAACTTTGCGAAGCTCGAGAGACGCCGTAGTTTCTACATTCAATCTTTACGCGAGAACAATCTTTAGTCCCGTAGCGTGCGTTCGTTTTCGCCCTTTTCTCTCTTCCGAGTACCGCGCTCTAGCCGATTCCTACGCAGAATAAATCGTGCAAGCGTTCTTTCCTGGATCACCGATTTATTTTGTATCGTTTAGCTTTGTATGTACATGTACGTTTATAAGACATTATTGATTTATATCATAAAATAATATATAAACATAAATATTATCTCTCATACAAAAATGTGCCTACTTTGTCCGACTCTTGATTCTCTCGTTTTTGTTCCAATAGTTTTCTCCGTTTAACAATAAGTTCAATCTCAATCTTGTGTCATATATTTTACTTAATGATCAAAATTCTTATAAGACGTGCCGAATGTTGATTTATTGTAACTTTTATAACTAGATTGCAGATTTCGGATTGCAAATACATAGTTTTTTAGAAGGCAAGAAATTGAGATCAGAACAAAAATTTGTTTAATCGAAAAAGCATTCTGAAAATTGGACCGAACCGGAACTAGTTATAAAAGCACGAGCAATCGCGTAGAAGCTAGTTATTACGGAAATGCGCTTTTATATATTGAGAGCGTCTTTTCTGATAATTAATATCTGGTGTACAAAAGTTCATTATATGATAAAATATCGGGATGGTACGATAAATGAAGTAACGACGATGTTCAAGTAGCGTTTCAGCTAAGGTATATTTACAACAACGTACTCTTAAAAATACATTTTACAGTACTAAAATAAATTAATGGTACTATTTGATACACTTTTATAGCACTAAAATTCGCCACTGGCCGGTCCGTCTGACCTTAAAAGTATTCTGGCGTTTAATTTATTATTATTAGTCACGCGTCCGTTTGACGATGAGATTCGCAGATATATGAAACATTAAACATTCAAGAGACATATTGACACGTATTTGACACGAAATATTTTATCGGTTAATGGACACCATCGGTGTCAACATAATAAATTAATATACTTTGCAGTCTTATCTCGCATACGTAACACTCACGAAGACTCTATAATAGTAATGTCAAGAATTTTAGACATTGCCCTATTTACAATTGGCCCTCATCCCCTTCGAAATAGTTTCTTTTTTTTCATAACGCTTGCGATTCGGCCTCAATCTTCTATACCGTCTCGAAACGTCTTGATTTTTATTTTCATTTTTGGGAAATCATAACAGGGCTAAATTTGGCAAATATAGAATATGCGGGACGATCGGGAATCGGGATATGTTGTTGCCAACATTATTGCGTCAGGCAACGTATTAGAAACCTGGGGGGACGAACTTGGCAGTGACATTATGCATGTTGAAATCGTTAGTGAAGATCGCCTGGCAGACTCAGTATGATATTCTAACGATGTCACAAATGTCGTGGATAATATGGTCTTCACGAATAATTTGTGTAATTTTTCTAATATTCTCGGGGGATGTGCGTGAATGTCTTATGTGCGCCGTCTTCGATGACGTGTAATGCTCGACATTTAGCCTTTTCAAGCGTAACTTCCGCTATTTTGCAATGTAAACTGTTCAGAATTTAATTAATCATTCGTTAGCAAATCAAGAGTCTTAAAATGTTTCATTATACAGGCATTTCGTGACAAAACTCTAAACAGTCTGCATTATGAAACATAGCGTGGCATTTGCGCTTGAAAAAAGTTAAGCGTCGAACATTGAACGTTATTGAGCACAAATCTTCGATACCGAAATCGAAGCCAATCGTAGTGCTTGACGCGCTACAGAAAAAAGACTTCCAGGCGTTTGAAATATAGTTGAAATCGTTGTATTGAATCGCAAGGGGACCAATTAAAGGCCAATTATAAATAGGGTAAGTTGAAAATTTTTTCTAGACTAAATTTGGAAAGTTTTCGATACCACGATACATGAATCCAAGCTGAGATTACTATTAGGTAAGCACAAATATCGCAGAAAGGAGACGATGTGTACTTGATTCCGGGGGTGTCTGTTCGTAAAATAATTGTCGAAATATTTCGTACATACGTACCGGATGACGTTCACCTGCCTCTGATTTATAATTAGTCTTTAACTTAAAGTATTACGCTGCTACACTCTAGATCAGTCGCACGTGATGTTACATATAACTAAAACAGGAGAGTAAAAAAGAAATAGGTGGGACAGAAATCTGTCGACTTCTATTTTTGATAAAGTACTTCCAGCGTTCTCGTTTTGGAAGAAGATGAATAAAGGTGTCACGGTGACTTAACAACGTCGACATATTATCGATGATATTACTTGGCGAGATTAATCGAGGACAAACACACACATCTGCAAAACTTTCACCTCGAATATATTGAACTTTGTTAGCACGATCTCATTTATACTGATCTGTATTTTTTCTTTGCTTGTTGCACTCGTTAATCTCGCAATTAATCCCTTTGATCAAGGAAAGTTATACGCAAAATAATAATCCAGATCCATCTACGATGCTAAAACTAAAACGTGCATTTCGATAAATATGCACATTATATTCATCTCATGATAAATATAGTGATATAAAATGATTCTTTGGATATTAATGATATCCTCTTTTCATGCACGAATTTTTAAAGTTAGAAAGAGGTAATCAAATTTTTTATTTAATTGTATTTTATTTTTAATTTAAATCCATAGCGATTAAAGAAAAAAAAGGAATGAAAAGTATTAAAAACACTGATAAATATTGTTCATTCTTCTTCTGTCAGCAATATATTAGAATTTTAAAAAGTGCCAATGTCTAAAGAGAATAATCAAAGTACGCTTAGCAAAGTACACTGCAAGCTAACGTACATTCACAGAAATTTATATCCGTATAGACGGAATTACGTATAAATAATGCTAAAAACTGTTGATGACCGTATTTCGCAACGCAAACATCCATTATACTTTATAGATAAAGCCCGGGGATATTTATATCTGTGGATCGTTCGCATGATTAAAAAACGCTCATCAATCATGGATTGAAAGATTGAATTCGTAATCACGGAGACCAAAATATTTTTAGACGAAATAACGTTTGAAGACCACATCGACTTGACGTCCGCCAATATCACATTAATTTCGAGCGAAACTGAAAAGGCGTGCCGATTTTACGTGAATCCGAGTATGCTGATTAATTATACATACACGCGCACTTATAATTAATCAATGTGCTTGTCAGCAATAATAATCGGTATAGATGCAATAGTCGTGAATAATTTTCACGCGTAAATCTCCACAGAACCGTGTCCCACGAGAGGATGACTGCGTGTAAAAATGTCAATGTATTCCGCGAATCTATGGTGACACTACAGATAACAGCTACCGATACATCTACCTGTGTAATACGACTTGCAATACAGATCTAAATATTAAAAATGTAACAGTCTATTCGTATTCAGGAGAAGGATTTATTTATATGCTAATATACTTAGCAACGGGTCAGAGAATATTTTCCATCTCTTCGCACCGCGTCGCCCGGCGCGAATTGGGATTCTAACGGATAAACAAATGAAAATTCCCATTTTTGAACTCGTACCACAGTCGTACGCAGTTCCACAAAAAGCTTAATTCTCTTAAGCGCTAATTGACTAGCAATGAAAGATCGATCGATATCGAACGTACAATGTACATTGTTCCTCTAATCCTATTACGGGTCTGTCGAATTTTCCTTTCTTTACTTCTACATGATCCATTTATTTCTCTTTTTTTTTTTTAATTAAAAGTTTCAAGAATTTTGCAACAATCGAGATAACTTTATACCTTCTTTTTCGTCCGATTGCATTCCGACGACGGGAGAATCCGTCGGAGCGTCTTCGTTATTCGGGATTAATGTTCGGTCGGTGATTGAATCCTCTGTAGAACCTCCGATTCGGCGGCCGCCTTGTCCCTCAGGACGGCCTCCACGTCTTTCTCGAGCACCTCCTCCCTGTCGTAGATCTGGAACCGGTAGGCCGGCTCGTTGACCAGCACGCTTTCCTCGGCGGTGCTCCGCGCGTCCTCCGGCGCGAGGAAGAATCTCGCGCGGCCCTCGCATTTGCGCCGATAGTCCGGATTGTCCGGCGCCGGGCGGTGACAGGAGTCGCAGACGGTGTCGGCGTGCGTGGTGCACGGATGGGCCTCGTAAAGACCCGGGCCGCATCTGGCGCAGTTCCAGCAGGGCTGCGTGCTGTGATGCGGGCTGTACGTGCCGGCGGGGCAACGTTCGCACACGGTGTCGCGGCCGCGAGCGCAACGGCTAATCACGCCCCAGCCTGGACCGCATCTGCTGCAGTGCGAGCCGTCCCGGTGGTGCCTGATGTGAGGCCTGCTCTCGGCCGCCTGGAAACGCAGAGCGGCAGATGGTTAGTGCTCCCCGATCCCCGAGTCACCCGAGTGGAGGAATCCGTGAGACGTCGCGTCGCGGGATCTTTTCGGATCGGATCCTCGAAATGATTTGAAAAAAAACTGACTTATTGAAACTGGTCGATCCGAAACGACTAATTGACCCCCGAATGACATTTGATAATTAAAAGTCTATGCCTGAAATTGCATTTCTGCGTGCAGTTCCTTCGAACGGTGTAAAAGCTGCTTCTAAGAACAATTCGATTGCCTCGCGAGTACATCGGATTGCAAATTATCGGTCTTGCTAATAATCGGTATTACATTGAACATTGTTTTCCTACTCCTTTTAATACCGAACTGATGAAATGCAGGTTCAACCGTCGAACAACAGGTGCGCCGGAGAAGGTGGCCACCTGACTTCGAGGGAACACCTTGCGCCTTTCTTCCGCCTACTTCGGGCAGATCGAGAGACGCGATATATGAGCCTCCGTACTCTCTCACGCATAAAATGCTGCTTTTAATACGTTAGGATATCCGCTACACTTTCGCCGACTAATTTTCCCGAAATAAATGAAACCCGATCGACTGCCGATCCGTAAACTCTCTCAGCTTGAGACTTTCCAAATATTGAGTAATATTACTCAATTGATTATTAACATATATTACTGAAAAATATATTATTTATATCCCTGGTTGCCTCTTTTCACATATTAATATAATAATAGTTTATTTCGTGTGAGACAAAGGATCTCACATAAATCTAAATTTCGAATTCGTATAAAATCAACTGAATATCCAATCAACTGGATTCATATTACTTTTTTTCAAAGAATACTTAAACTCCTAATCGTCGTTAAATTTTCAACATAATTTATCTCACATGAAAGACTTTTGTCCATCGTATTTTTCGGGACGGACGTTATCGCTTGACCACAGAAGCGACAGGTAAAAACAAGTAAAACAAGAATGAGAGGCGATCCCTTTCTACGGCAGCTGTTGGCAGCTGTCTCGTGCGGCACGCGCCGACGGTCACCACGCATCACGCGAATCGTTAGCACCGGGCCTTAATTTGAAACCCTTCACCTTGCCTCTGTGCACACACCGCCGTCGCTTGTTCGCCACCGCACGTCATGTGCCTGCCATCGAGCTGCTCGCGACGTGGATTATCGAGAAAATAATACTTGTATTTCCTGAAAGCAAGCTTGTACCATCAACCTCGTACGGTGAACGAATACGAGATCTTGAATTTGAAAAAAAAAATTAGAAGTCATAAGATTTCTTCGGCTTGCAAAAATGCTTGTAATAAAATTTTTCATAATATTTTTTTATGCGAAATCATAAATCCGTAAAGTAAATTAGATTAAGCATATGCAGTACATCTAAAGGATAATTTCTAATTTTATTCTATATGCGCTTATACTTTGACTTACATCACTTTGCAGTTTTACGGTTTTATATTAAAAGAGAATTGTTCTTAGGATAAACAGACATTATTTTCTCAATAATTCACAATAGAGCGCTCATCATTTTATCTCGGAAGTAACATGAGTCATCGTCACATGAAAGGATGCTTGCTGTCAATTTACGATCGCGGTTACTAAGGTATGGAAAGGGTTACGACCCTTCGAAGTGAATAACTACCTTATTAAGTTAGTGCATTGGATAAACCGATAAACCATTAAACGTCAAATAAATTTCCCAACAAATTAATTTTCAGAAAAAGGCGAACAAATAAGTGAGAACAAATAGAATTTTGTTCTTCGGAGTTAATTTCAAAGTTTTATCGTATTAGAATTTTAATGGAAGATTGTATTCCCCGTGTCGAAGTGAGTTAAGAACCGAGGAGCTGCAGTGTTGAGGTTTAATTTCAGCAGAGAGCGCGAATACTTCGGTAACAGCGTCAACAAGCAAGAAACATCGATCTTCGGTGCTTCTTCGAAGAATCGCTCCGAGCGGGAGGGACGTTGCAATCGTTGCATTCCTCAATGAAAATATATACCCACGAGGGCTTCGCAACAGTCGAGAAGACAACGACGGTTTTACTCGGGTAAGATTTATTGATCGGGAAAAAAAGCTCGTTTGTAGAAACCGCGGAGCGTTCTTGTACATACACTCGGGAATCGGGACGAGTTCAACGAGTTCGTCGCTCGGAGCTTCGACGCAGCCGCTCGAACAATACGGAGAACTGGACCAGAGAGAAAGAGAGGACTTGCGCTGCGTTGGAAGCACCCTTTGGCAATATCCGATATTTCTTTTCGCTGGCTCTCCACCAACTACAAGCACCTTGCGAATTATGCGTCGTGGAAACACGAGCTTTACGACCCTGAGAAGAACCGCCGGTAAACAGTATTAGACGCAAAAGAAGCGCGTCGAGGAGCTCGGTATCCTCTCGTAAACGCGAAGATATATTTTTGCGATACAACTTTTAGAGGATATCGATACGCGACCGGGCAAAAGCCGGGCGGGGTCTGCTAACGATCCGTAACAACGATGACGGAAGTAACGTTGCGCTCATAGTGCAACGAGTATGAATAGAAACTTCCGGTATGACGAACGGAACGGAAGCGGTAATTGCCGGTCCCTTTTGTGTCCCACTTCTGCTTCTTTTTTTCTTTCCTTTTTTTTTTTCCCTCGTCGACACGTCGATACCGATAAATTTCAAACGAATAGACTGCGACGATAGATGCGACGCGACATAAAACTTTGATGACGTCCATTCGATCGTTCAGTTTTACTAAAAGCTACATTTTCCCGCGCTTTATTATTAGACACTTTTGCGAAATAAATGATAGCGTTTTCTTCAAGAATTTCGCTGGTCAAGCAGAGATTGAAAAATCAAATGGTCCAGAAAAAACTTTGAAAATGATTTTCGCTATTTATTTCGTGATGAGCAATAATTATAAATAAATATTACCATTGTATTATTAATTACTCCGTTTCGTCTTCAAGACCACAAAAATAATTAACGAATGAAAGAAGGAAAGAATTTTTAATGCGCGTGCACGAGCGCTGTGAGGAAGGGTGGCTGAAAAGACTCGCGCGCGTATGAATAGGGTGGCGTCGGGTGGCGAATTATTCCTGCCCGATTCACCTGAAGGAACGTGGCCCACTTCCATTTGTCACCGGAAGAGGCGGATACCTCGCGCACGAGAGAAAAAAAATTGCAGTAATTTTGAAGCTGAATGGAGACACGTTCCAAACATTATTACAGGTAAGGCGTTTCGTGCTCGTCGCCGATGCACGTATTCCAGTACGGATTGAAATCTTTTCGAGTTCTCAGCCTGCCAATACCGATTGTAAAATATTTACAATAAAAATTTTAAACTATTTAATTTAGAAATTACATCAACTGACCAAAACCCATGGTCGAAATTAATAATGTCTCGATGATTGATCCGAAAAAAGTTCTGTGTGAATCCGACAAACCAAGTTGGCTCATGAGTGCACAGTTTTTCAATGTTCATATCGAAAAAGACGTTATATATATTGCCAGTCAGGTCGATTTAAATTACTTTAATTGTTATTCTATGTACTGGCGAAAGAAATTTATCATTCTGAATATTTACTAAATTTGCCAAAGCTTTCCCATATTTGTACAAATTCGTAAATAATCGGGAAATATTAATTAATTGGAGGAGAAAAAATAAAATAAATTATTACATTTAATCACATTTAAATGTAATACATTTAATACGAGGAATTCGTGTACTCGAGAACCGATGGTACAAATGTTCCGGATCCTATTACCATTCATAGTCCTTTGATACATTTGATCCTTCGATACATTCTGATGTTATTTCCGTTTTCAACGTGCTCGAACAAACCGCAAAGTCCCGATATATTTAGAGGAGGGCACCGCCAAAATTGCAACAGGCAAGTATAACCTGCGGAGTCACGCCAGACTGGGTTCCCCTCTTTCCCCTTTCTATAGATATGCGTATATTATACGTGTGTGCGGGTGTGCGTGAGACTTCCGAGCGCGCCAGCCGGTTCTACTTCCCGGAGGAAGACACTGGGTTACCCCGAGGGTGAACCCACAGCCGCAGCTGCCTTCGAGAACCGCGATAATTATCTTCGGTCGCTACGCACCCCATTGTTCCATGAACACTCCGCCCTCCGCGTATCCCATAAATCGGAGGAGGGCACGCACCTGGACGGGGAGGGAGATAAAAGCATATATTCTTGCAACTATTTCGACGTCGCGAATAAGTTGCGTCAGACATTCTCGACGACATGCCATGCGTTCGAGACAAAAGCGGAGCAAACTCGACCGTTTTCGCGAAGAATTTTCAACGCCACGCCGAACACGGAATATCGCGTAAAACGTCAGAATTGATAAGAAATCGCAGCACCTGCGATTAATTTAACAATGTTCATCGTCAAGTACTCGTGATACAAAGTAGCGTACGTATCGCGTAATTGCGCTAACGAGGAGGTAGAAATTATCGAATGAAAAGTCGAGAGCGCAGGAAAACGAGAAAAAAACGGGCGATAATTGAATAGCGCCGGTTACGCTCGTTAAAATTTTATATCCGGCGAACGAGCGTCTTGCGTCTTTATTGAGAGAATGAGAGATATAAGAGGATATCGCGACAATTGCATCATTGCTAAGGGAACCGTGTTCCTCGAGTTCTCTTACGATGCTAATGAGGCCCGGTACCTTTCGAGGCTCCATCAGTCGCACGCATAAGATCTACCTCTTCAGCCGGTTCTACGTGTGCTCTGTAGCGAGTCTCAAGGCGCCGTTCGTCAAACAGATCCTTCCACGTCGATAACTCACAATGACACAATGAAAATACGTGAAGGAGTTCATGCCCTTCCTGGCGCAATGCTGCGCCAACAATTGAACATTTCGCGTCCCTTTCCCTCTCTTTCTCCCCTTTGCATCTCGTCGCGCGACTCGAGTACACCGTATTCTTCTCTAAAGCTACGTGGGTGCGTTACAAAGTACCGTTTCGCAAATAATTTCCTTCTGTCATCGCCCGTCAGGTCACCACGCCGCGCCGATACCGTAATTTACCGATATGCGCGAATCGCGCGAGATAATTGCACATGATTGCGTCAGCACAGAGTAATAATACCTTTTCCTCGCGTCTGCGACAATAGCTTTGTATGCAACTCTCTGACTCTCTCTTTTTCTCTCTCTCTCTGTCTCTCTTTTCCTCTGTCCATTTGACGCACATCGTTACGAACGTTCCCCATGCCTACGCGGAGGCGTAGGAACGCGAAGGAATCAGGGGCCGAGGAGAGCATCGCGAAAATCGCGCTTCGAGCGGAACCGCCGACTCCGGGTTCCCATGCCATGCTAATGAGCCTCATAAAGCACGGCGTACCCCAGTGAACCGAATAACCCGCTGACACACGCGTAACGTGTGAGTGTGGCGGTACGTACGCGTTCGAGCCTCCACACGCACACGATCGCAGATAACACCCGCGCAATCGTACATTTTGCGCTCAACTTTTCGCACACTCTACTAGCATGCACGCGAATCTGCGATCTAATGCGTCGCAAAATATATAACGAGACGTATTTAGCTACACGATGAAAATTTGATGAATTCTGACCGTCTTCTGTAACCGTTAATCGATCCAAGGTTTCTCGATATAGCCGAACTTTTCTCACTTTCTCTCCTTCAACGACATATTTATAGTTTGAAGAAAAAAATATCGATATGTAGTCATTCTAAAGTTACAATTAATTATAATTCTATTAGCATTCTAAAAATTCTGCAATCTAATGCGTCACAAAATGTATAATGAGGCATATTTGAGCTACACAATAAAAATTTCGCGACGATTCTGACTGTTTTCTGTAACCGTTAATCGATCCGAGGTTTCTCGAGATAGCTTCTCCCGCTTTCTTTTCCTCGGCGATATATTTATAGTTCAGAAAACAAAATATCGATATGTAGTTATTCTAAAGTTACGATTAATTATAATTACCTATATTAGTATTCTAAAAACAGCTACTATAATACACAATTTTTATTATTTATGTTAAATTCTATAACCAATAACAGAGAATTATAATTCTAAAGAAATATGAAAAATAATAGACTTTAATTTTTACACAAAGTGTCTAAAATAAGTTAACTAACATTCTTATTTCTTTCAATAAAATTTATGGGAGTTAACCATAAAAGAAGAAATATTATTATTTACGTGCGATTTCTGACTTCCACGAATCATATTTCGTTCAGATAAATATCGCGCAGATATCCGAGCAGTTTTGATATTTCCGGTTAAACTCTCGCGCAAGGGGCAAGCCCCTTCATTTTTCTTTACCATCCTTTTATCCGCGTCCCACTGTTGCGAGGTCGTGCTTTACGGATGTGAGAATTGATTTTATCCGTCAGTGATATTTTAGCCAGGCGAATCACGTAGTAATAATTATCGTGAAACCTATCGAAATTTCTCTGCTTTCGCAGGACGATTGCTACCTCGGCCGTTCTTCCTCATCCTGCATTCGCGACGTATCCCGCCGATAATTAGTCCGATGTCTCGTTTAACAGGGCTCTCGCAACACTCGAAATTACGCTACGCCCGAGATCGTCCGACGCGGAGATTTCACGGAATTTCAAAGCAAAGGTAGAAGGAAAAGAATACCGCCAATCGTTCCCTTTTTAACGGCGATGGTTCTCATTCAATTGTCTTCAAAGCGATTCAAATGTTATTAAAAAATGTTATCGTTCCTGCGGATTACGGCGATGCAATTGAATTTTCCATCGCGCGATTTGGTAAGTATTCTGTCTTACGTTTTGATAAGAAACACGGGACAAAATACTTATCGAACGGGTGCAATCTTCTTTCAAATAAGTAATTCAAGCAAATCGTAATGAGTTAAGATTTATTTCTATATTTAGATAAATCTATTTAGGCACTACTTTCTTGAGCTAATACATTTTTTAAGATTAAGTGGGTGAACATGTTCAATCGCCACGAAAAGAATTTGCGTATACATACCTTAATGAATACCGCCAGCGTGTACGCGAGGACAATTGTCAGCATCACGCATCGATTGCGGATTAGCTTTCTGCGATTATCCATTATATTGTCTTCCGAGTTCTGTTCTTCGTGCTTCGATCTTGCCACTTCAAACGGAATCACTTCTTTCTTTCCTCGAGAATTACGTTACATTCATAACTTCTTCTTCTGCATCGAGGTACTCAAAACGAGGACAATTATTCCGCGATCTCTGATGTTTGATTCAGAGATGGAAAGCGGAATAATTTGCGACGTTTGAATTGACAAACGCAGATGGAATCAATTTTAATCGGCACTCGGAGATGAAATATTTCCGCGCGATCGAGGAGTAAAACTCGTTCAGGTGACCGTCGCTGTGTTACCTCGGTGGAGGTTCAACGTGAATTGAAAGGAGCTGCATCGGTGCAGCTGTTACTGTTGAACACGCGCCCGGTCACGTGGCTCCTCTCCTGTCCCTTTCCGCCTTTAGGAAGTTCTTCTCCCGATCACGCGAATTTTCGTCGTAGACCATTACATGGACAGACTACTGGGTGCACAATTGTAGCACTAAAGCTCTGTTACATTTACGTGAGTTCTTTTACACAAGACGCTCTCTCTGAAAATTTCAGCTAGTGATCGAAGATCAAACAGTGTTCTCGTACGTGCGACCGAATTCCGCGACCGAATTGCATCTTCTTTGATCGGCTGATGTCTGATCTTTAGTTTAATTTTACTAAAACTAAATATTTTAAAAAATAATTCATGTAGTGTGTTATACATATATTTATTCACAAATAAATATATATGCAGCCAATTATGCCGGTAAGAATAACATTAATTTCCGGACTTGCAATAATTTTCATGAGGCTTAATCTAACATTTTTGCAAATGTAAGAAAGCATGTTCAGGAAAATCACGCGATAGGGCGTTTTAAAACAAAATTGACAGTTGTTATTAAATATTAATATTTAACATTACACATATAAATAAAATTTTGATTTAACAGTTAAACTATGCAGACAAATGAAAAAAAAGCTTATCTCTCGAAAATGATACATTCGATTCCGAGAATCAGCATTTACCTCGGTTGTAATTATCTTGCATTTATTTTACCAACAGCTGAACATTTGTGATACATTGCAGAGTTGGGCATTTACGTGTATAAAAAATATAATAAATTTACATCTACGTGTATACATATAATGTAAATTATGTTTAACGTGTCATCTAAGTAAATAATGAATAATTTATGGAGAGGATCATCGAAGATTTATATATTTCGTCAGAAATATCGGAAATTCATATATTTCGTGGTGCAATTTTATTTTTAACGCTATGGCACAATCTTTTAGGATATTATAAAAAATTAACAATGGTTTTAAAATTTTTGATTTTATATCTGTATAAAAAAAACTAAATATTATGCATATTGCGCATGTTGCAACTATGAGCTAAACAATATACTGCTTTTTAACGTTTAAAAACGCATAGGGATCAGCGTAAATAATAATATTTCTCTATATTAATATCATGCATCTCTTATATCGCTGTACAGTTAATAACTAAATTAAAATTGAAATGCGCATCTAATCTAATCTAGTTTAAAACTACTTTTTATTTTTGTTGAACTGTTTGCAAAAGTACAGTTTAAAGAAATCAATCAATTATTCAATTTATAATAATTTACATTGGTTACATCGTCTGGATGAAAAAGGTTCGTGTAAGCATAACATAAACAATCCATGTAGATGTAATCTTGAAATTTACGGCACAATGCACCCTCGTGCATTGCTACTACTATTGCACATTAAAACAAACGGACTGTAAATCAGGTATACGTTCCTCCGCAACTGGACAGCGAATATTCATGACATGCGATTGGGTCGAGAAAATTTTGATCCACGAATAACACGATTATAAACGTAATGTTGAAAAATACTTTTCCAAAGCAAACTGCACAATATGCAAAGGTATAGAAATGTAATAACGTCGATAATGCTCGACGTTGTATAAATAAACAGAATCGTACTGTGTTTCAACCTTAATTACGGCCTTGCTTCGCGCAAAACCGCACCGATGTCCGATAATATAGAATATTTTTCCCAATGTAGAAATATCGAAAAATAATATGTTCTCTCTTTCTTTGGGATTTCCGTTCGAAGCATTCCCTCCGCAACAAATATGATCGAGAAATAGAGAAATGTCTAATTTAGAACCTGATTTCATGTTCTGTTGAACGAACGTTTCCCATACATAAATAACAACTCCCCTGCGCCCATCATATTACATGGCTCCCATTATATCCTATTGTATCAACCACCTATTATACGAGCTATTTTCTCGTTGCTCGACAGCACCAACGAGCATCGACGTGAAAGATGAGAGCGTTGCATCGGGTCACGAGATTTTTTTAGCTGGAATATTAAATAAAATCAGAGATATAGAATTTCAAAGAGTTATGATTTTCCGAGAAAAACAGCTGTTTCGAGAAAAATACAAAAAAAAATTATATTATTTTAGAAAAGTGAAAATTAATGTTAATATGCCTTTATCAAATTCTGAAAGAGTATTAAAAAAATATTCGAATAGAGCCGTTTGTGAGACAAATTTGGGGAATGCAACGGGTAAGGATCTACACATCGTATCTCGAAATGTTACGGATATTTTCTCGGAATACAAGATGAGCACGTACTATTGAAACATTTCTTTTATGTAACGAGTGAGCGAGTAGCTCAAAAGCCGACACTGCCGGTTCCTGCATAATTGAACTTTTAAAAAAATTTGAGAGGGAGAGAATTCATATGCAGAACCTATAATACCTACAGTAAAACAAAAATAAATGTTTATATGACCAATAATAAGCCTAAGGCGATATGAAAAAATATTGCGCGTTTATTCATAAAGCCAAGATTAGAAATCTGGTTTGGTAACTGGTTTGGGGGGTAACTGATTTGGTAACTGATTTGTGGAAAGACTGATACTTCAAATACATCATAAGTCGGTGGCTAGTTGAACTAGTGGCATCCTCACTTCTGGAGAGAAGAAAGTAAGACGGGTTAATTCGCGGTAAATACTTACAATTAGTAAAAGAGGAGCATAAAAATTGATGAAAAGGGGTGACGTCAAAAGCTGGTGGTTCAGTTGCTTATAAAATATGGCGTCACTAACTATCCGCAACTGTCACAAGTTGGGCCTTTATGAAATTCAATTGTAGGGAGTGCTGCAAAATGACTAGTCTTCACATTTTTAGCCAAACGGTCCTAATGTCTCCTTCTCCCGCTGATTTTAAAGTTTGTTCAAAGACGAATTCAACTATATATAAAGTTATTTTATACAAATGCATTTTGAAAAAATGACTTCTTTATCACTGTTCTATTACTATACGTATACTTTTAATATATTTCTACTTTTATTGCTTTTTTGTTAATAAAAGTTTATTGTTAATATAAAGTTCTGATATTTTATATGTATCTCTGGAATGAAATTAATTCCAGTAAAGACACCGAATGACTTGCTGGTACACTGAGAAAAAAAAGTTATGTTAACTTGACGAAATGCGTTCAACTGATTACCATTTTTTAATTGAAATATTTAAGTATTTAAGTCAAATTACGTCATGTTGGTTTAATATGTCGTATTTAATTTAAATACTTCAATGTCATTTGAAACTAATGCGATATTTGCGGTGGAATTGTTATAATCGCTTCCTACTGCGTCAATGCATTTATTAATTTAAATATTTAAATTATAATATTATTACTACATTATAATACTATTACTAAATTATATCATCACACACTACATTATTCTAATTAACTTATTTATCATTTCGAATAAACTTTAATATCTAACTAATATTTGATTTATCTAGTTGACTTTTTTCACTATTTTAATAATTATTATTATGTAAAAATAATCCAATGAGAGCACGTACAAGAAATATATATTTTTTACTTTTATGTATATTATAACATAGCTTAAAGCTCATCAAAATTGATAAGAAAGAACACTTGAGTCCGTTTACTTATCAGAAAATACGATTTACATTCACATAATATTTCTTTCTTATTTAAAAAATATATTTAAGCCTTATTTTGTATGTTCAGAATTATATGTACCCACACAGATGATTCGTAAACGTAAATCAATACTTTATATAGTAGTAACAAACACATTGAATTACTTTCTTGCTATTTTGTATATTAATGTTATTTTATATTCCAGGATAACTTGTCCGAAGCAATTATCGCCGATAAAATTACTAAAGGGAGATAGAAAATGGAAGTGACAAATGACTGTATTCGGCGGATAGAGCAGACAGAAATTACGAATAACAGCAAGTTGGTTCAGATACAACATCACAATACGCAGGATATGATGGAAGAAATTATATCAAATCGAAAAAATCAAAGCAACAATAGCATCGATACATACACAGAAGATGCAATCAAAAACGAATATTATGAACTCGCAGAGGCAAGAAACGCCGTTGAATACATCGAACATTTTGTGAAACAGATGAAGCACATTATCGATCAGAATCCCGCGAAACCGAAGGATTATGATAAATGGACGGACAAAGAACAATATGAACACATAATAAGTAACATAAAAATATATGTGCCAAGTATACCAGACTCCTTATTATTTTTCATACCGGCCGCACAGTATCGGGGAGATTGCGATCGAAATTCGACGGACAAACCACTCTGGTTGGACATGGAAAAGTTCCAGAGAGGTCAAAAGTTCGCGCGAGATCACATTACCTCGATCCTTTTAGCTAACTTGTTATCGCTTTTCGAGCTATTCGCTTTCACGGATGGTTTAAAACCGATGATCTTCAGCCGGCAATCTCACACGCCGTATTTAGCATTCAAAAGGTACGCAATGATTTCGGCAAAATCTCTTAAGCCGCTATTTATATAAAAGCATTTTTGCTAAGGAACTCAGAAGAAATTCGTATTGAGACAGTTTGATAGATAAATCTTGAGAGTCAATTTAATGTTCATAACTTTACACATTTGCAATTGCGATTTAAGCGAGAAACTTAGCCTAAATCCTCTTTTTCGCAATTCAGTAGTTGTCTTAAGTCAAATCAAGTCTTGAAAAAAAAAAAATAATAATAATAATACGTATATGAATTAATAGACCTTGATATTTATCAATCGGATCTTGAATCGGAAAAAATTAAACAGAAAGGAATTGTATCTTTGCAAATACTTTGCTTGATTCTGAATCAAATATCGTTTTATAGCAGTATAAGATAAATAACAGAAATATAAATAGTAGAAAATAAAATAAATAATAGAAAATCTAGTATATGACAGTGCTCTGCGCGAACGTTGTATTAATAGAAGTAATTAAAAATTGTTGCTTCAAAATTCAAATAATTCGATGAGATGTAAAGCTCACAAAGGAATAAATAATTTTCGGTGTGAAGCAGATTCTCTCATGTAATCAGTTTTTCTTCGTCGTATTTAAAATATCTTAAGAAAAATGTCGTAACTGAGCTCTCACATAAATTTAATATTGACACATAATTTACATTTCTCATATCAATAATACATTCTGCGCGAAAGAAACAGCATATAAATATAAATTGATTAGTGAAGACAATTTATTTGACATGTATGCCATTAAAATTTATAAATTATATTAATTGTCTTGCAAAACATAACTTATAATTCTAGATCACATGATTACAATTCCAGAATTTAAAATTCATTACGAGTTTATAGTAATTAATATATTAATTAATTCTACTAGAATTAAGCGCAATAAACATTTTTTCATACTCATATAGCGGCATTTTTCGATAATTGAGCAACAGTTGAAAATCAGATTCGATCAGATGCTACATCCAGCATCACAATGAGTTATAAGTTAAATATTTCTCAATAAATTTCCGATTATTAGATACTTGTCCACAGCTTGCCGTATAAAAAATTGGATGATGGATAATCCTTGGACCGTGGGCACGCAAGCTTACAAGGACGTGCAAACTGTGCGTAGAATGCACCGTGCGATACGATTGAAACTTTGCGAGCGCGACAACGAGGAGATCGACACGGCTACTAAAATTCCGAATCCATGGTGTCCGGGCAGAGAAGCGATTTTAGAAGACTTTTCTTCCTGTCCATACCCGACCGTCGAAAACGGTTGCTTACATCTACTGATCACACCGAAAGGATTGAATCAAGCTGATATGGGAGCCACGCAATTCGCTTTCGTCGGGATGATTCTGCTGCATCCCAACGAGCTCGGTATTGACGCTAGCGATGAAGATTTGGAAGCTTTTTGCCACACATGGAGAGGCATAGGATACCTTCTTGGTATGGAGGATGAGTAAGTACCGTAAATATAAATTCCCTCATTATCGCGCGACGAAAATAGTGGTAATTAAATCTGCGACGTCTAATAATAATTAAGGCTGTTTACGGTAGTAAATTTGATCGATAACGATAACGGTTTTTATTCTTCTTCTTTTAATTTCCTCTTGATAAATTTATGATATATTTAAACGTTAATCTGATTTTATCCAATGCATAATTTCACTTCCGTCTTAGTTTTCATTCATACGTTCTGTTCGTATGGCAAACTTTTTCATCACTCGAGTGTTTTCCTTACTTGTTATCGTCACATTGGAATTCTTATATTTAACGACAAAATAAATGTTTTAGATATAATTTCTGCCGCGGCAATCTGCAGGAAATAAAGCAAAGATCGCGCGACTTCATCGATGTTTGGGTGAGACCCTACTTGCGGCAAGTAACGCCCGAATGGGAACATATGTTGAGATGCGTTGCGGAAGGTGAACGTTATTATATAAGTCGTTTCACATTCAAGACGTTACTATTGTTCGTCACCAATTTATTGAACATTGATATGCCGCGCGTACGACATACGCTCACTTATTTCGAACGATTTTATTTTACGCTTCAACGGTGAGTATCGCAAGCCAGATAAACACAGACGAATGCACAAGTATCCTCTGTAATCTACTGGAAGTTGAGAAACTGATTATATTATTGTAAAAACAAACTTTACGGTTCAAGAACTGTTTCCTGTAAGTGTAAATAATTAAAGATAAAATATTTCCGAAATTTTATTCAATCGACTGATCTAACATGCATCAAAGAAATTTATTACTTAAAGGAATTCATGGAAATCTATAATGGAGAAAAGTTTTTTAATTATAATCGCACAGGTTCAAATATTTGAAAAATTATGCAATAGGCGATCGCGCAATGCATTATATCAAGTCCAATTTAAAGGATATAGAACGCAAAGAATTAAAGTGTGAATAAGAAATTTTATTGTATTTTTATTGCTCATCTTATTTACACCCAGTTTTAATAATTATAATAATTTCTTTCTATAATTTCAGCTTCATGTTTCGCTATGCCATGAAGTTACGATTCGTACGAGTGTATATAAACAAGAAAGTTTGTAAGACACTCGATAAAGCAGTCGAATATGGACAGGAAAAACACAAGTTACTCAAGAGCAGATCTGAAAAGGCTTTAGACAAGGACCAATAGCATTTATATAATGGAGCACGAAGCTTTGCGATGCATCACTTGGGCATTAGTCAATATTAATAAACATTAATGAGGATTAATAGGCATTAACGGGCAATAGTAGATATTAAGTGTACATATTATAGTATAATATTAAAGGTCTGTTATTAGATCGTATTACGAAAGATTAAAAAAGATTTCCGGTACGCTAGAATACGAAATAGCGTCATATAATATAAACTTTCATATATATGTGTACATACATATACATATATTTTTTCAATCAATTTGCAGGGGTAAAATGCAGGGGTAAAAACCACAATGGTGTAAGTCAAATTTTTAAAAATATTTTTTCGTGTGCATAGATACAATTTATATATTGTATAGATTGCATCTATGCACGCGAGAAAAAATTTAAAAAATTTGACTTACACCACTATATGACTTTTACCCCTCCAAATATAAATGATCGGGTTGATAGAGGGAAAAAGATGCAAAATAAATTAATTTCGCTATTCTTTCTTGAAATATTTTATAACAATCATGATATTTAAATATCGCGGTGTTTGGAATACAATTTATTTAATAATAGAACGTTCTTTTACTGATATCTTTCTGGAGCAGCGGCCGTAAATAAAAAAAAAGTAGATTCAAAGTAGATTCAGACTTACTTCAATATTTTAAAGACTTACTTACGTTTTAAAGATATTTGTGAACTTTTGGTCCGATTAAATATCTTAATAAAAGCAATCGATTTATACGCAATATACGCATTTTCTTTACAGATAAGATTTTTTTACGCAAGTTGGGTCATTTACGTGATCTCCAATTTATCTTCAACTTTGCTTCAGAGATATTAGTTCGCAAATTTCTTCGTATTAAATCAATTGCATTCTAAATAGCGATATTTAATTATTATGCATAGTTATTATATGAAATCTGTAAAGAAATAATAAAATATCGTACACGTTCAGCGTGCGCCGCATTGAGTCATATGTTAGAGCACTTATCTATTAACATCAAATTGCTCTCATTTAAAACTATTCTCTCTCTCTCTCTCTCTCCCCCTCTCTCTCTCATCTCCTTATTTTCGTTAGCTTGTTCTGAAAGATGCAATAATAAGTCATCAAACTTATTATTCGTCTAGATATATATATATATATATATATATAAATAACAACGCATAAATTTGTTATATGTATAATAATACCACTGATAATGAGATAAGTATAGAATTACTAATGAAGTCAATAGTAATAAAAAGAAGCGGGATTTTCCGACCGATTCAAATAATTAATCAAACTCGAATCTTAAACTGTTGTAAAAGATTATAGTTCTTTCAAACTGTTTAAGTTTAAGATGTACGTGTACGTAAAGATACCTATTTAAATTCAAAGATACTTTTGAAAGAACCTTACTCTTTTATGATAACGGTTTGAGATTCGAGTTTGAATTGTTCGGAAAATTCTGCGCATTTTTCTCTTCATTGCTAATGACTTCATTATAAATTCTATAGATTATAGATATTTCAGGTTGTTTGGCGTTCCGCCTTGTAAAATAGTTGTAAATAGGTCCATACTTAGTTGTCTTTAAGTCATAATTAGTTACCCTGTATCGTTTATAATTCTCGCGCGAAACGTCGGCGGATCGCGAGCAGTTAAATTATGCGACTCACCTGTCGGTGCTGCCATCGCCCATCCGCCGACGTTTCGCGCGAGAATGGACAGGTGTTATACAACAAATTCATTAATATTGATATATTTAGATCAATAAGCGCATTTGGTATTGCGCGCGTTTGATAAAGTCCTGTCTCACATACACAAAATGACATAGCTACATATGCAGAACATAACACTGTCCAGATCAATTAGCATCCAGCCATTGATTTATACATAACATGCTTTATATTAAATGCTCAATTATCTAGACAGCGTTATGTTCTGCATATGCAGCTATGTCATTTTGTGTGTGACAGGTCTTAGATAAGGTAATAAAATAAAAACACGCGATATGTAATATAAGAGAAGGTAGCAAAAACAGATTCGCGATAAACGACTCGTCAAAACAATCATAATCTTTTATGTCGTATTTTTGTATCTTTATTGCAAATGGCAAAAAAAGGTGATCTTATTCGCTTTAGTTATTATATATCCCGGCTAATATTTCAGCCGTGTTCTCAGTTGACTGTGAAACAAAATTTATGTTTACAAATATGTAATGCATTGTACGTTATTAAAAGAAATAAAAAAAGATTTTCTCGTGGTATGAAGAAGATGAGAAGATAAATGGAGATAGAGTGGGGTATCCATATAGCATTGTTATGCAATTACAGTGGATGCACATTTACACATACAAATCTTAATACACGAGTATACGCAACAGTCTTCTTGTAGCAGTCGTGTGCTATAGTAGGTGCTTTCCAGTTAACGACACAAGTCGACACAAGCGTCATTCTATCTTTGTTGCTCACTAGATGTTGAAAAGAGATCGAATGACGCTTGTGTCGACTTGAATCGCTAAATGTAAAGCACACAGTTTCTCGCGTGATATCACTATCTCATTACGTGCCGAGAGTTGACGGCGTAAAGATGACGGGCAGTAACGATGCGCTTAAAAAGGACGACGAAGATCGCGAGTGCACTTTGAATGACGTGACGGAAGTACGGTCAAACGGAAGTTCGGATGAAGACGAGTACGTGAAGCTGTTGCAGAATACATTCGACCGGAGCTACTTTCCGAGTGACTTCGACGAGTGGACAGTGAGCGAAAAATATAGCTGGATAAATAAGAATCTCTCCAAATTCTATCCGAACGTGCCGGAGTCCTTATTGGAATTCATCCCGGCTTCCTTCTGTCATGGGGACTGCGGTCGATCGCCGGTGGAGAAACCCGAATGGCTTGACATGGATAAGTACCGCAGAGGGCAGAAAGTCGTGCAGGATTACTTCGGCGGAATTACCATAGCCATGGTGTTGTCGCTCTTGCCCGCTTTTTCCTTCGAAAGTAATCTAAATCCAATTATCCTCAATAACCGCGCTCACACGCCGTTTTTGGGATTCAAAAGGTATATATGTCATTCTATCGCTGTTTCTTATGAGATAGAGTGTTCGAGAGTCGTTGCGAATAGTCGCAAAATTATACAATTTCCTTCTATTTGTTGTTATCTACTATAGTTCGTCAATAGATGATTATATCTCTTATTTCTGAAATATCGTTTTGTAACCGTTGCTTTTATTTTCTTTCGCATAAATTATCTACTTCTCCCCTTTTATCACCTTTGTTCTTAATTTTTCAAACCCGGATCTATTATTATTTTTATTCAATTCTCATTAATTTCGAAGATACTTGTCGACCATGCGCCGGATGATGAATTGGTTCGCCGGGGAACCGTGGGTCAAGGGAACACTCGCGTTCAAAGACATGCAAGTTGTACGCAAAATGCACGTGAGAATGAGAGCAAAGCTATCTCAGTTCGACGATCATAAAATCGACGACGCGTCCAAATTCGCGAATCCATGGTGCCCGGATCGTGAATTGCTTCTGAAAGATTTCGCCGAGGGGTGTCCGTTCGAGAAGATCGGACAACGTCCTTACAAGATGTTTGTCGATTTGCCATTCAAGCGCAAGTATATAAACAACGCCGACATGGCGATGATTCAATGCTGCTTCGTAGGCTTCGTTTTACTTTATCCGCAAGACTTTGGAGCGTACGATGTAACCGACGAGGATATGGAGGCCTTTTGCCACATCTGGAGATGTTACGGATATTATCTCGGAATGGAAGAGAAGTACGTGTCGAAACTCCTCTTGGATTTTCCATCCCCGATGGAAGATAAAGCACGTGTATCCAGGAAGTATTTTTATGTCACTAATTAGCTTCATTTGCTTGTCAGATACAACTTTTGCCGTGGGAGCCTGAAGGAGATAAAACAACGTTTGCAGGATTTCTATCAATATTGGACGATACCTAATTTGAAGGAAGTGACACCCGAATGGGAACACATGACGAGATGCGTCATCGAGCCGTTTAATTATTTCCCTTTTATGTATATGTCTTACAGGTCCGCGATATTACTTATCACGGATATATTTGACATAAACATGCCGCGTTTACACGCGTCTCTCAGTTATTCAGACTGGATCACTTATAAGCTTTGGAAGTAAGTAGCTGTTATTACATCACGACACGCAAGTTATTTAGCATAAAAACCAGTTTAATTAAAAAACTGCTGTAATTGCGTTATTCCAGATTTGTGCTGCGTTATGCTTTGAAGCTTTCGAGCGTAAGATCATTGTTTAATAAGGTGTTACTGAGCCTACTGAATCAAATGGCGAACTGTAGCTCGGAAAAGGAAGCGCAACTTCACATGCGATCTAAGAAGACAACGCCGGATTTTTCTGTCACTCTTTAATAGTAAATTAGTGAAGTTTTCCTTATGTATTCATTTACATTTAATTTGTAAAAATAATTTGTAAAAATTAATTAATTTTCCTTATATTTCTTATTTCCCAGATATATATAAAAGAAAAAAAAAATATATATATAAACAGAAATAGTTTATATATTTTATAGTTAATATATAAATTATTTTTCTGTGTCGATCATTCATTATTGAGAACATAACGAAATGCACGGGTAGATAAAATTAAAAATCAAATATTAAAAAATAATATTCTTGTAATATTCTTATTGTCTATTTACGCCGGCCCCGCCGCCCGGCGATGAAACTCGCATTACCGGTGCCGGCTTATACGAACTACAGTAGTCTAATCAAACACGGAGCTATTAACCGGGTCAACATTTCGAGTTTGGGGGTACTTAGTGCCGATCGTCCATTCGCTCACAATGCTCACATTCGCTTGATTCGCTCCTCGATTGGTCCCTCCGCGCGCAATATATATCATACACGCACGGCGGCGAAATGCGCGCGCCGTGCGCTGTGCGCACGTCAATGATCACCAATATCACCATTCACCAATGATCTCTGTGGCGTGGTGGCGTGTAGGCGAGGTCACGTCCTTTTCCTCGCGGCCGCGAATAAACAAGGGCTCGAGTTCGAGCCTTCGCGGAACTTCGGAGGACGAGGAGGATGGACACGTAGACGCGCGGGATTTTTCGTGTGAGATGCGCGAGAGCGCGACGACGACGCGGTGGTAACAAGCGAGAGAGTGGGGCACCCGACACCCGAAGACGCTTCGTCGCGATGCCGCCGAGCCGTCTGGACGCGGTCTACCGGAGCATCCTGCTCACCAAGTTCTTCACCAAGGGCTGGGGCAATCCGCAAAATCTGCGAAGGTGAGTGTGGCTAACCTGGTCTTAACCTGAGCGCGCCCGACGTCACTTGCTGATCACTTCACGCCCCAGATTGACCACGGGTAGATTTCCATTTGTTATCTTTGCGTAGGTGCCTATCTATAAATCACTTGTCGAGCAATAATAGATGGGTGGTGTGACTCAGCGTTATTGATATCCATTTCTACCAATGTAGATCAACTTTAATCTCGGTTTAACTCGCATTTTATTTTCTATAATTCTAAAAAAAAAGGTAAAAATTAAGTTAAACCGAGATTAAAGTTAATCTATAGATAGAGACTTTGTTCTGAAAGATAATGAATTAACTTATGCAGATGTAATTCATTTGGAGCAAGACGTTTGGAGCAGATGTTTATGCCTCCAATTCATTTTTAACCCAAATCGGTCTGTTTTCTATTGCTGAACTGGTTCTGCACCAGTTCAGAGTTTATCTTTTTCCTTCCAACGTGGAGTAAAAGAGATAAACTCTGAACTAGTGCAGCCAGTTCAGCAATAGAAAACAGACCCAATAATAATGTAGATGCTTTTCATTCAAGATTTCTTACTTTATAAAGTTATGTTTTGTAGTAATACTTTTCTCGGTTAATATCAGACATTTATGTTTATAGTATCTCTATAAGCATCTAAATCCCAATATGTAGTATCTAAATATCTAAATAATTTTGTTTCAGAATCTTTGAATTCAGGAAAGTTATGGCAAACCGGGAAGCATGCTACAATATGATACCACTCGATTACCCGATAGAGATAACAAAGGTATTTCATACTTTTCTGATAATGCAGTTATCTCCACTGTTATCAGAAATAATAATATGTGTGTTTCTCCTTAGGATGAAATTTGGTCAGACTGTCATATAATTGAAGGTCAATTTGAGTCGCCTTTCGAGAAGCATCTCCCTGGAATAATGCCAGATAAGACCAAGACGGCTTACTTTCAGATGGTTCTACCACCTAAATGGAGTTCCCATAAGATAAAACCGATTTGTTTACACCTTGCGGGAACAGGCGATCACGTATGTAGCGTTACTGCTTACTTTTTTTTTCGCCTTTCAAAGTATACGATATCTCTATGCCTACCAAGATATTTATGTACTTATATTTTACTTATTAACTAGTTTTTTTGGCGACGTAGAAATCTTATCGCTAAACCGCTACTCAAGGAATCTGGAATAGCATCGATACTGTTGGAGAATCCGTTTTACGGACTGAGAAAGCCAGACGATCAAATGTAAGAACTCTTAATTGGAAGGTTTGTAGAGTACAAAGTTACGTAATCGGCTAAGATTAGTTTTTCTTTACCGCACTCTTCCCTCCTTGCCGTTTTTAGACGTTCCAGTTTGCACAACGTGTGCGACATTTTTATTATGGGAGGCTGTCTGATAATGGAATCGATTGTTTTGTTAAATTGGTGCGAACGACATGGATTTAGTCCGTTGGCTCTCACTGGATTGTCGATGGGTGGACATGTTAGTTTAAAAAAAAAGAACTCTAAAATAGAAGTAAGCTTGTCGCGTTATGTGCATCTAAATATCTTGTTCTTTTCAGATGGCATCGTTAGCAGCTACTAATTGGCCGAAGCCAATCTCATTAGTACCTTGTCTGTCATGGTCAACTGCCTCACCTGTATTTACAGAAGGAGTAATGAGCGCTTCGATCAATTGGGCACTTTTGGAAATGCAATATTTTTCGGACAAAGTATATCAAAATGATCTCGCAAAAATGGTGAAAATTATCGATCACGATGTAAGTACGATTTTTGTAATTCTGTTAAATAATTGTCTCTCAAACCTTTATTTCTCATCGAATATACTTTCAGGATGCTTTTTTAGCCGGCCAACATTTCGCGAAGCATTTTCCCGCGAGCTTGAAGAGAGTAGATAAGTTAAGAAAGGAGTCTAACGAAACTAACGGAGACAATAATACCACGGGTGATGCAATTAGTACAAATTCTATCGATAATCGTAGTGACATTAATGTCACCACCGAGAACGAGTCCAAAAATAATAGCAATCAATTACACCATCAGATTGCAGAAGAGAAGGCGGCAGCCAAAATATTTCCCTTAAATCTGATTTCCAACAGATTTAAATCTAAGGATCCCAAGGCTCTCAAAGGTAGATATCAGTCTCGTGTAATTAACTTGTGTCTGTGTACGATTCATTAACTTGACGTAGTTTGTGAAAGGAAGCGTGTAAAAGGGAAAACGTCAAACGTATATATCTCAGGTCTCATTTCCTTGTGATGAAATTAAACGAGTTCAAATGTTTATTCAGATGTGTTTGTTATCCGTTAGCCCCTTGCGTTTGATGATCCTAGGCAGCATGTAAGCGTGGTTTTTATCCGATTGTTGTCTTTCCTGCAACAGGAGTGTGCTTGTTACCAGTGCCGAAGCATCCGCTGTTTTCAGACAACAAATGGCGCGAGCACGAAGCGTTGCAATTTATGCGCGGCATAATGGATGAGTGTACGCATTTGAAAAATTTCGAGGTACCGGTTGACACTGAATTGATCATCGCCGTCTGTGCCAAGGATGACGCTTACGTACCGCGAGATAGTTGCATGAGTCTGGAAACTATCTGGCCGGGAGCTGAGATTCGTTACATCGACGCTGGACATGTTAGCGCGTATCTTCTTCACCAGAAAGTCTTCAGGTATTGCAAAATTTATTACAATTTCCTATGCCTTCGTCTCTTTCTCTCAATATAGAAAAATTTCACGGGCACGTATATTCTATTTCAGATCCACAATAGCGGAATGTATCCAACGATCTTTGAAGAAGTATCCTGTGGAGGTCAGTTGATGATTGCAAATTTGACTACAATTGTACATTATCTCAGGATTGTCTTAAATTTGATTAGATGACGGGAATATTTTCTCCGAGTTTGTGATCGACTACATCGTTCTACGCTTAAGGATCTCGGTTGTGCGCAAACGTGATCTATTTTTAAATCAATTTTTGAATTTTTAAACTATCTGCTACAAAAGAGTACGATTGTTCAAGTCAATTTAATCGAGTATAATAATTGATGTCATTAGTACATAGAATGAGTTAGTTGTCGATAAAAAAATTGTTCCTACTTTAAAACAATAATATACACGCGACACAATAGACACAATAGTCTTGACACGCATGTACACGTATACGGAGTATTCCATTTTAATTCAAGAAATCAAATGACTCGTAAAAACGGAAAAATGCTCAAACAAATTGCTCAGTTTTCAGGAAGACATAAAGAAGTGATTTTGAACTTGACTCAGTTTCGAGATCACATTAGCCACTTTTTTTTTATTTAAGTAAAACGATGTAAATTTTTTATAATTTTTTAGGATATTTTTACATGTAGAATATCAAGGAAAATTATAGACTACGAAAAAATTTATATGGTTTTATTTTAAGAGAAGTCACTATATATAGCACCTTGAAGATCAAAAGACTTAAAATCACCATTTCATGATAAACTTTCTCAAAACCAAATAACTTTTGTCCATTCGAATTAAAATTGGACACTCTGCACATCTATATGTAAATATATACACAAATTTACACAATTATACAGATTTTCAACGAACTACATTTTTCTGTTGCTGTTTGTAAATTATCGAAACTCAATCTTTATATTAACATTGTATAGTTAAAAGATACTAATATTGAAAGATACTATATACTCAATATATTTTGTATGTTATGTAATTGTATATGCAATAATAAATTACATGTGTATGTATGTATGTAGTAATGTTCTTAAAATACGTACAAAGTAACAGAGTAGAACTAAATGTATTTTCCTTTCTAAATTTCGCGCTACAAAAAAGACGATTTACGGAACGGAGCTATCGTCGAGCGCTCGAGAAAGTTCTTCAAAAAAAAAAAAAAAGCTTCCGCGCTCCAATTTCCGTTTTTCCGGAAAAGCGAGGGACACGATTGGCCCGGGGCGGCGATCGGCGTGGTCTTTTCCACGTGGACGGGCACGCTCGACGCGTTTTCGAAATTCGAAAACGCGCCGGCGGAAGCGTGGCGCGCCACCTGGCGTCCGGTCGGCGTGATCGATCAAACCGGAAGCCGGTCGGCCCGCTCGTGTTCAGAGGCCTCGCCAGCGTTGACCACATGTGTCTCGCGTATCGTTTTCCCGTGGAAAGATCTCCGCCGAAAATGCGTCGCGTTTACGTAATCCGCGGTAACGCGATGCCACGCCGGTACTGGTAGGCACGCGGGCAACGGTGCGGGAAGAGTTGGCGCGATCGTGGTGTCGGGGTAAGTGCTGTCGCGCAGTTAACGCGGGGCCGCGAGCCGAGAAGTGGAGAAAAAAAGTCTCCCCTCGCCGAGAGAGGAGAGACACGCGAGAGACCGACCTGCGCGGGGGTTGCGCGCAAGTTCCTCGCGAGAGGCGCGTATGGTGGCACGTTCCGGGGTGCCCTCCGACGACCGTCCGCGGGCTCGTGAGTAGAGCCCCCTTTTCTCCCCCATCCCCCCGCGTGATCCGTGATCCGCGGCGCCGTTCAGACCGCACCGCATCCGCGCGCGCGAGGATACGCATAAGCCGGGCCGGGCGGACTCGCGGCGGCGGCGGCGGTGGTTCACGCCGAAAGCGCCGAGTCACAACGCGCGCACGCTTCGTCCTAACCCGCACCCGGGGGGAGCACGAGGTTGTTGCGGCGTCACCGGCGACCTCGCGCGCGATCGTCGCGACGACCGGGCGACGTGGGTGCCGCCGCGCATCGGCACGTAGGTGTTACATCTGCTTTGTCCGCGTACCGCGTGCGCCACGCGCGTCCTTGTCGGGGAACGGAAGACTGCCTCCCCCTCGCTCGGGTGACGTGTGCCGGGTCGCGGAAGCGGACCCCCGTCGCGCTTTCTTCGCCGCCGAGACTGCCGAGAGTCCGAGAGACGGAATTTCCCTCTTCAGCATGAAGAGGAGCATGTGAGGTGCGAGGACGCGCGCTAGGTTAGTTTCGCCCCCCGTCCCGTGAATCGTCCGCGAGTCGATCCTCGTCGGCGAGCGCCCGCTACCCCTTCCCTCCCAGCTGAGAGGATCGCCGAGTGCCGCTCGAGGGAGCTTCCGCGAGAAGCGGCATCGAGGAATTCGTGGACCGCGCGGCGTGGTACGCCCGACCTCGTGCACGGGTCCCTCGGCGAACCTCGTGTTTTTGTCCCCCGCCGTTTGTACGACGTCGTGCGCCGCAAGATGGCGGCGAAGCTTGCCAGCCAAGGTGGCGCTCGGAGCGGCGAGCGGCAGGAGGCGGGGCCCTGCCAGTCCTACGCCAGTGTGCTGAATCCGAAAGGTGCCTCGCAAAGTCGGGCGAGCTCGTTCAAGAGCAACAACAAGGAGAACATAGACGATCAAGTGACAGTGTCGCAGCAGCAACTCCAGCAGCAACAGCTGCAGCAAAACTCGCAGCAGCACCAGCAACAGCAGCATCAGCATCAGCATCAGACGACGACAAATGCCAAGGACAGAATAGTGCCGGGCGTGAAGGGCGGTAAGTCCTATCAGAGATTCACTCGGTGTCCGCAACCTGTCGCGGAGAAGCGCGATCGCCACGGGAGCCCGTCGAGCATGCCGGTCGCGCACGTCGACGTCGTTCGCGGATCGGCGTCGGCGTCGGCGTCGGCGTCGGGATCGGTGTCGTCGCGCGAGGACGAGAACGGCGGCCAGCGCGACGCCGAGCGGCTGAACAACGGCGGCGTCGGCAACGACGGCGAGTTCCAGACGGTCGCCACGAAGGGCGCCCGGCGTAAGGAGAAGATGCGCGAGCAGTATCGCGAGAGCTCCCATCGGGAGCGTCACCGGTTACGTGAGAACAACAACCGCCATCAGCCACCACGTGGTGCTGCCAGTGGCGTCGGGGGCGGAGGCGCCGGTAGACGCGGCAGCGACGAGAGGTCGCACAGAGAGCGCGCCGACCGCAATGGCGTCCTCGACCACGGCCCGAGGGAGGCCCATCATCACAGGGACGAGCTGGGCGCAGCCGAGGCGGAGGCGCACCCGGCGTCCCAGCAACCGCACCCGCCGGTCAAGTACGTCGAGGCGCCGTTGCCCGCGGTGAACGCCTGGACGAGAAACCGAGTGACGCCGGCGCCGCAAACCGCCAAGACCCTACCCCCGCTGCAGCCGCAGCCGCAGCCGCAGCCGCAGCCGCAGCCTCAGTCGCAGCCACAGCCACAACCGCAGCCGCAGCCACAGCCACAACCGCAGCCGCAACCGCAGACGCAACCGCCCGACGTCTTAGCGGCATCCACGTGTGCTGACAAGCAGAGCGATAGAGAGAGGAGAGTGCCGCATCCACAGCAGCAGCAGCAGCCGCACTCGCAACAGCAGCAGCAACAGCAACAGAAGCAGCAACAGCATCAGCAACAAGGCGCAATCGGTGAGTTGGAGTCTCAATTCTTGTTGATAAGTTTGTCTAATTAATGTCTAATCAATTTTAGAAATATGTATTGTAAGGACAAATTATTAGAGAGATATATATGTATAATAATATTTGTCATATATTCTATATAACTGAAATTTATATATTGATCTTTTACTTGTCGATTGTATTAATTAAATTCATTTTATTTATTATCATTTTTCAGAAGAAAGTTCATTCATTAATACAGAAAAGAGAAATATAGACACAAAGGGAATTCTGTAAATTTTTTCTTTTAGTCCAAAACTGTAGGTAAGAATTTTCTTCGACCCCATGACGAGAATCTTCGAGAATGCTAAATTGTTAAGCGATTAATTTTACGCATGGCACCTGTCAACACGGAAACGCTCGTTAGGGCGTTTTGCATCGTTAGAGATGCATCACGTGCTGACCTCGGCGTTTTTTCGGCAGGGATAAACTGCGCCGTCGATAAATAAAGCTCCGGCGAACTCTACCGCGCGGCCTTGCGCTTAGCCCCGATTGCGCGAAATAAGCCTTATCGCCTTTCTTCAAACTTTCCGATATTGTTAGCTGTTACCGCGGGAGCGATAACGATTACATAATTATTAACTTGCGCGCGATCTCATTTTATTAACACGCCACTTTACGCTGAATCAGTCTCCGCTGAAATTCGAGAGGTCGTGTCGAAATATCCGATTTCACGGAATATTACCTATTATAATAGATTATAATATGCATGAGACAGTCGTAGAATGACTTCTTTCTCCTTTTTTTTCCCCCTCGCTTTTTCGACGTTCTTTTTTAATGTAAATTTTATCAGATGCTACGCTCCCTGACATTTTACCTTTCGCTACCGAGCATCTTGATAATTAATCTTTGAAGATCGTAACGCAAGCTTCATATTATTCTTGATAAGGAAGAGAAAGGTCATTTATCTGCCATTCATCAGATTAATTCGTCAGAAGCCTTCAATCTTTAATCACTTAACGAGATATTTCTAACGCGTCGAATAATAAATGTTGAAATCATCGGTATCATTTTAATTACTGTTATTTCCAGGCGAAGTTCAGGATGATATTGCGCGCGTTCGTCACGATTAGAATACTCGAAACGCGCTTAAAAACACGCTGCAAGAACGCGGAACGTTTCTGTGACAAATCCCGTACGGGAGGTCTCTGTTTTGGATGAGATATATATATATTACGAAACGAGGCGTGAAAATAGAAACGCGCGAGTGTGCGAGCGTTGAAAAATCTCGAGGAAAGACGGCAGTCTGCGAGCAAGAGCGTCGATCGAGGAAAGGATCAACGTTAAAATGTATAATCGCCGCCCGCTGTTTCCGCGTGTTATCGAACATCTTTTTACTCCGATTCAGACCGATATCTTTGCCCCCCTGGAAAAGAATTCTAGACTCGTACACACGTTTAGGAATCTAATCGCGGAAGAACTTCTACTGCACTTAATGTTAATTTAACCGGAAAATTCCTTCGTTAATAACGCATGAATCTCGTTGCCGTAATCTGTGTGCGCATATTTAATAATAATTTTACGAAACGCAGGCTCCTTATAGAGACTGCGGCTATTAAAGAGGAGAAATTCAAATGGCGTACGCCACTACTTCGGGTGTTCGATAATCGTGATAATAAAAGTGGCAGGCTCGGACCGACTGCCTTCTTATCTCCACGCTGCCGACACGTCTCAGACATACGTGGCATCGAAGTATCCATGTGGCATGGGGAGATCGACGTGTTGCTTTCAGCAATTTATTTGCATATATCGAATGATCCGATTTATTTTTCATGCGGAGCAAACCGATAAGATTTCTTCGTCAAGGAGATCCGCCTGCGTCTCCTAAAGGATATTTATCCTTGCTACAGGATATGTATACATTTTTTTAAGTGTTTCCTAATTATTGCAGAAAAGATTGAACAGGAAAAAAATTTTTCTGCGAAATAACGAGAAAATAATAAGAAAGCTATTAATTTTTGCAAGAAAAGAATTCGCAGGTTTTTTTTCACATTTACTCCAAAGTTCCTCTTCACAGAATTTTATGATTTTCCTTAATATATACGTTCAACTGCAATAAACGCGCGCGTTAACGAAAGAGATGTAGCGAGCTTCCTTTATTTCGTATTTCTCATTTTTACACATTCGCAAAGGTGTGTCCGCAACGATTTAAACGCCTCGCGAAGGCGCGACGCGACGCGGCGTCTCGTTTCAGCGAGGCTGCTCTCTCAGCATCGCTACCGAAAATATAATGTCGTGGCATTTTCGATTCGCGCGTCGACGAAACGTGCACGCTTGCTCCTCGCACGCACTTCCGGCGCGGCGCGTGAAACTCACCGAATCTACGGTACCGCAATTAATCTATTTGTTCATCCCGATCATGCGGGACGAGAGCGCGAGAGAGGGCAACGACATTGACACTCGTTTTGCGCCGCGATAGATGTCTATAGGGTATAATCATGTCTTATATCTTCTTATTAACTGCATGTAAATTAATATATTTTATTATCTTGGTAGGTTTAAAAATGTTTTTATTTGACATAAGTTTCTAATTTTTAACACTTTTTTGGAAAACATTTTTAACATTTTTAAAGTTATTGTTGAAATGTTGAACAATACTTATTATTCGTCTAAGCATTTTTTAAAATAAAAATCAGCACTGCATTTATGTTGCAATGCACAATTATCTTATACTTTTCATTGAATCTATGAAAACAGTTTTGTACAACAGATTTTTTTAAATGTAACACTTTCATATACCTACAATGAATGTCAGCTAATTTATATGTTTGTAAGAAAAGAATGCCTTTTATATATTTTTTTTATTAACATGTTGAAGAAATAATTGTAAAGGTTATAGATCAAGAGAAACACTAAAATGATTATAAGATCTTTTAATAAACTACAGAAATATTTGTAATGAATATTTATGAATATATCGTCCGTAGAAGTAAATACACTATACGAGATGTGCATCTAGTACTATATCTTGGAATAAAATATAGAATGATTCGTGAATAAACAATAAAGTAAGTATCCATCCGTAAGTTAAGTAATACTTAATTGCGTGGTTAAGAAATGCAGTTCTGAAAAGTGGAAAATCTAAACTTGATTTCCGGTCTGGTCATCTTCGCTTGATGTTACTTCATATGCTATTTATGTTTATTTTAATTGATCGATGAGACAAGTAGCAAGTTCCACCTTCAAAAATTTCATTTGATTAATTGAATCATATATTCACACATTATATATTAAATCATATATTTCTGTTTGCGTCAATTACAAGTCTTCGTATTTTTACGAAGAAATTATTTATAGCTAACTCTATATGGAGTATGAATATTGACATGATACAATACACACACACACACACACACACACATCTGTTATGTTAATTTTTGTATACTATAGATGGAGTTAAACATGAACACTTTCTCATGTATAAAAATAAACACAATTGGTTATAACAAGGGACTGAATATATTCCTTCCTTCTAATACATACATCTCATTTTTGGAAGGTGGGGCTTTACAAGCTTTGCTTTTACGCTCCACCAATAAATTATCCATTCCTTTCTAACATATACATCTAATTTTTGGAAGGTGGGGCTTTACAAGCTTTGCTTTTAAGCTCCACCAATAAATTAAAACAAACATAATTTATCATTAGGCGAAAGTGAATTGGCCGGTGGTGAACTCAGATTCTCCACTTGTCGAGTTTTTTCTTAATCACGCCATTTCGTGGTGCCTGTGGATGGACACTTTGTTGTCTCTAAATATATAACAGTTTTTTTTTTACATACAATGAATATGAGCTAATTTATATGTTTATGAGAAATGCTTTTAGTATTTTATTTTTATTAGCATTTTGAAGAAATAATTGTAAAGGTTATAAATCAGAAAGAATTAAAAGGACTATAAGATTAACTATAATGTTTTAATAAACTACATATATGCAATGAATCTTTATGAATATATCGTCCGTAGAAGTAAATACGCTATACGAGATGTGCGCGAGACATTTAATACTATATCTTGGAATAAAATATAGAATGTTTCGTGAATAAAGTATCCATCCGTAAGTTGAGTAATACGTAATTGCGTGGTTAAGAAATGCAGTCTGAAAAGTGGAAAATCTAAATTTTATTTCCGGCCTGATCATCTTCGCTCGATGTTACTTGATATATAATTCCATTTCCTGGCTTTTGTAGCTAAAGTTAAATAAAATCTCTCATACTTGATATACAATTTATGTTTATTTTAATTTATCGATGAGGCAAATAGCAAGTTCCACTTTCAAAAATTTCGTTTGATTAATTGAATATATATTTTTGTTTCTTTATGCCTAACTCCATATGGAGTATGAAGATTGACATGACACAAAACACACACACAAACACACATCTGTTACGTTAATTTTATACTATAGATGGAGTTAGGCATAAACACTTTCTCATGTATAAAAATAAACACAATTGGTTATATTAAGGGAGAGAATATCTTCCTTGTATCTCGGGTTGTGGATTTCTTTTGAAATTCTTTGGAAATATTGTATCTTTAAAGAAGTTAAATTTTTGGAAGGTGGGTCTTACCCCACCAATAAATTGAAACAAACATAACTTATCATCAGGCCGGTGAACTCGGATTCTCCATTTTTGGATTTTTTTTTAACCACAGTTTTTCGTGATGCCGATATGGATTGGTGATACATATTTGCTTATACATATTTAGATCTGTTTTTATCCGACTTTAAATTTTTCAAAGTGCGGTATATACTGCTCACCCTACCAATAAATTGTAATAAATCTAAGTTATAACATAGAATTGGCGAACGTAGGGCGAAGGACGAGACTGGAAATGGAACTCGATTTCTCTATCTTCTAGACTAAATTATTGTTTTTGATTACTTCTTATGAAGAAGAATGTTTTTATCGTTTAATAGTCACAATATATTTGTAATGTATAAAAAAGTTAAAAGTAAAATTCTCCAAGAACAAAATTTTTACGAATTATTTCATTTTTTATTTTAGATATCCATATGACGCGCTTCTTATCTAATAATCCACGTGTTCGAACGTTCGCACTTGCTCGGAGGATTAAATCGGTGCGTTACATTTCTAGAAACTTTCGATTGCATTCTACAATCAGATATCTTACTTATTTCCTCCGTGTGTGTGGAAGAGGAAAGGAGAGAGAGAGGGAGAACGCTATTTAAATAATTTCTGCCAACGACACGCTCGATCGAGCTCCGCGAAAAATAGAACGCGAAATAAATCTGCAGTTTAAGTGCATTTTCGGAATTAATGCCTCTTGATTTTCATTCCCGTCCAACATATTAGGCCGGAATTCGCTTATCGAGACGGGCATCGGTTTCCAATCTCGTGCACCTCGAAACGTAAAAACCGCGCGCGACGCGTTAATGAAAAGAGATTCGGCGCGATCGGAGAGTGATCGGACGTGTTCAGCCTTTAAACGCGCACGGCGTTTAAATGTCGGGCCTTGGTCTTGCCGCAATGGACCAGTCGCCTCACCCCCCCCCCTCCCCCTCCGCGTTCGATCCACATTAAAATATATGTCGCAGAAAGTGAGAGTCGCGAGAACGGAAACCTGTTTCGGAACGGTCGGACTGCCCCGCGCGATAATAGTTAGACCGGCAAATATCTCGCGATCGTGCGCCTCGTGCGTGCTTTTTCGAACCGCTTAGAACAGTGCCTCCCGATTTAACTTGGTCGCCGAGGCCTCCGTCGAGAGGCGGCCTCCGTCAATAGAAATTCTGCATATATCGCACAATATCCTCGTCTAGAAAGATGTAAAGAAAGATAGACCCGAGATAGGATAACGAAGAGAGGAAATGAGATTTTTTTTTTAAATCGAATCTTCGTATCTATTTTCTTTGTATTTTCTTACGTATTTCCTTTGTGTCTCTGGGGGATAGAAACCACTTCGGGCGATCCACGTTGAAGCCACCGGGACGAGGGTATTCGTGTTCTAGGCCGTCGTTTGCGGCTCTGTCGTCGTGGTTCGCTCCTTGAGAGATCAACCTGCTCTCAGTAGCTCGTCGACGTTCGAAATCGCGACTTCAGGCATCGATCACGATCACGTTGCATCGCTTACAAAGTTACTTTTACATCGAGTCCGGGCCACAAAGCGGGTTCCGTGTTCCAATTCGCACGGACCGCGGACGTTTGACTTCGTCGAAGGACGAAGAATGAGGAATCTAATCGTTAATCCTTTATAACTGTTTTAATTATTCGTTGAGAAAGGCGAGGCGCTCGCCTAACGGACCTCGGACGCTGATCTTCGCGCGGAGTATCTGTGAGGCATTGAAATGCACGGAATTTTTCGTTTGCGCGATACCACCTGTTTACTCTCATTGCTGATGCAATTGAGAGCGCAGTTTAATTAGACCCGCGCGACTTGGGCGCGACAACGGGAGCGGAACGGGTTGGATTGTTAAACCGGAGAAGACCGAGAGGTCGCGTACGAGCGATGAAGATTGACGAGAGTGAAAACGTTGCTCTTAGTGAGTCGATACCTTCGCTGTCTTCCTCATATGCAAATTAGATGTAGTTTGCGATACAAATGTGACACCGCAATGGTGTCTGAACCTTTTATAATATTTCTTAATCTCTTTAGGGATGAATGAACTATAATTCGATCGTTCCGGTTTTAGAAAATTATGATTTTGCCAAAAATTATGGGCAGTCAGAGAACTGACTCTTTTTTTTTTTAAGTTGTGATTAAAAATTAGAAAAAGTTTCTTTAGAAAGAAGCGATCAAGAATCGATCAAAATATAGCTTATTATATGAAGAAAAAAAATTAAATAAAGAAACATGATTTGAATATGTTAATATGTTGATCAACGATGAGAAAAAGGACCATAAAAATGGATAATTTTGCTTTATATGATTTGGCAACTGTATCTTTCTCTTTAAGTTAGGATAGTCTACTGAGATTTACGAAATACATCCGAACTGTAATTCATTTGATTTATTTTAATTGTTCACACTTCGTTGCGTGCAAAGCTTGTTAGTTGCGTATTCTCGTTGCTCGTGGACGCCTAAAAGCGCGTTTTTGTCTGCCATGATTGTGGTGTTATCGACTCGTTTTATCTACGACTCGACTAAATCATTAAATTTTGCACTCGTACTTTACGAGTGCATTTTTTTTTAACTTTTATCGCCGGACAAGAATTACGAATGCGAATATTGCGTATTGTTCTGTAACTTCCGGTTAGTGTTCGGCAGTATTCCGCTGACATTCAGATCACGCCGAGTCGTAGATAGAATTACGCGGCGTTATTGCACCTCGTGACACATATTATCGCATCCTAGCAAACGTAATTTCCAACGGAGACATTTAAAGTCGGTCGATAAATCGCGCGGCCGTGCCACGCGGACTATAAATATATTTTATAATCTTCGTTTAATCCTCGAACAGCGAAAGCCTTATTTTATCTTTATGTTTTACTTTAATTAAAGACAGTCTTTTAGAAGTAAACGCAATTAAAGAAATTATTGAAGGAAGAGAGTAAAAGTAGATTCGCACAAAAAAATCACAAAACAAACTTTCCGAGGTTTATTATTGAGCATAACTAATTAGTAAGCTCTCAAATAGTTTGTTTCGTCGAAAACAAGGGTTTCATCTTACGCTCGGCCTACTGGGAGAGAATGCTCCCAAATCGCATTTGAGCCGTTGTTTATTATTTCGAACGCCCACATCGTACGGGGCAATTTGCCATAATTATCCGGCTTCGGCGTTCTTTGGCATAAAGACAAAATTAAGTGTAAATATTAATCGTAAAAATAAAATCAACTACAAGTAAAGATTCAGTGTAAAATGACTGCGTGTAAAAATTGAGTGTAAAAATATAGTGTAAAAAAACCAACTTCGATTCGAGTTAAAATCGCGAAAGCTGTTGACGTTTTATTTAGATCTTTGGACCTGTACACCGAACTTACTTCAAGCCTCAAACGTGATGCGCAGAACTGCTAAAGAGAATCTAAAGTGATGACGCATAATTATATAGGTAGTATAATTACAGAACTCACACACATAAATGTAATAAAAATGCAATTCTTTGAGATAAAAAATAAATCACGAACGATAGACAATGTACGATAAGAAAGGGCGAGAGAAAAAGAAATAAAAACGAGGTCCAATTATAATTTTTGACGGATACCATATTCAATTGTGTTAAAAGCGCATTGTGTAACATTAACATACAATACGAGCTCACCTCATTATTCCCGGCGATATGGTTTACAATGTTATAACTTATAACGTATTTGCTTTCTTAATTACCGGTGTATAAATTTAATTCTTACTCTAATGACCCTGCCTCGATTACGAGTGCATTGTGGCTCCCCGAACCTATCTCTTTTGATATTTATTGCAAAATCAAATATTTCGTCCACAGCGGTAATAATCGTAATAAGACCTACAAGAAATTTCGTCAAAGGAGAGAAAGATATAATTAATTGGGCATACAGCGAGCCAAAGTGAATGGAGGAGATAAATTTTTGTATCGAAATTTTTCGTTCGGCCGCTTGCATTTACTCCGCCTCCCCACCTCCGACCCGACGTCGGATGTCGCAGATAAAAATATTCGTGAAACACGCGCGTCTGCGTGTGTGCGGTAAAGATAATCGAGGTCACGCGGTTTGGAACACAGGTTACGAAGGAGCCGATAAAGATATAATTATTCGGAGACCGCTTTCGAGGGGGAAAAAAAAGAAGATGTTCGACACGCTATCCTGAATTATTAGACCCGAATCCTGCGCGAGTTCTGTAATGCAAAATTCTTCACTGCTACCGCGAGCGCCGTCCGGTTCGCTAAAATAACTTCCGTGTATCCTTTTCATTTTTTAAATGTTGGAATAAAGATTCATTATTTATAGCCCTTTATCTATAGCCCTCGAAAATATATATTTTCGTTGCAAAATTTATGATATTAATTCATATTAGTAGAAACGTATTACGTACAATTTTATATAACTGTTGTTTTTTTTATATTTAGGTAAAAACGCTTCTTTTTATTCGCAGAAAATGGCGTTGAAAGCAGTGCCCAGCCCACAATTGTCAGAGCTCCCAAAGATAGGAGGAAATTCAATCAAAACGTACGTGATATATTTTTTGTTTTTATCTTCTCTCTTATTCATTTAGTGCGCGTGTACTTATCTAAGTCGTCTAAGAAGATAAGCAATTTTATAGCATGCACGATTATGCCGTAAGCTTAAAAGATAATTTTTTATTTTTACGATACTTTGAGAGATATATGCCATTTATAATGTAACATAAACAACTAAACGCAATTGTTTTCGAAGAAATCCACTAGAATGATAAAAATAGACATTTAGCACTTTAAGATGTCAATCGAATCTTTAAAAGAAAGGTTTTTACCAAGTCAATGATGAAATATATTTTATCGCGTATTTTTTTATTTAACAAAATGTACGTGGTATAATTTTTAATTATATTTCAATGCTTTAAGAGCTGAATTCAGAAAAAGGAAAAACAAATGTTTATATAAATATAAGTTATAATAAATTTAAAAAAAATTGAAATACTTAAAGTACTTATTTTCTGTAATGCACACGCTGCAAACATTTTAAAACATCTCAAACATTTTCTTTAACATATATATATTTGTTATATTGCGACAGGCAAGCGATTTTACGAATATTGGAGACTGGCCTACTTTAGGAACACAAGAGGTGCGTATTATTATTTAATTTTTGTTTAATAAACTGCTATTTTCAACTTTAAGTTATTACTTTAATGCACGTGCGTTCAAAAGTGTGCATATGTTAATAAGTTAATTAATTAGAATTATATCCTTGGATTTCATCCATTTTAACTGCCATAAACAATACTTCTTATTACGTAGTGAACTATGCAAAATCTAGAGCTCGCAGATGATCTACGTGCATCTGCAAGTGTAGAAATTTTGCTAGAGAAATATCGAATATTATGTCACCTCAGATAAAAATTTCTATGTCTGAGAAATGTTCATTATTTGTACACATGCGTATACCTAGGCCATCTTTTATTTCTCTTTTATGCTTTACTGCTTTTCATTTTTTATGTTTATACGGTTTAGACGATATCATCTTCTCTTTTAATACAGAGGAAAGCAACTGTGTCTCCTCCAAAACAAAATGGTGTGCTCAATGGTGAACCAAGTACTTCCAAGGCGTCCAACACTATCGAGAGCAAAGGCAAGGAGAACAAGGAGCAAATTCACTATCAAGACGATAGCGACGAGCATATGGATAACGGCGAAAAGAAAAGGAAAGGTGAGGAAGTCGGTCTGTGCATTTGGAATTCATTATGATAAGATAATTGCGTACAGATAATGTAACAAATGTCTCGTAATAACTTAACTTTCAAATGGCTTGCTTCCATTTGAAATGTAAATGAGAGGTGTTATTTTTCAATCTCCATTCCGATTACCGTTTGTACAGCGAATAAACAAAAATGGGTCCCGCTTGAGATTGACCTGGCGCAGAACCGTGGGACTATGCGATCACCGAGATTTCAAAATCATAGGGAAAGAAATGGCGAAGGTAATATTTGTATGCATAATATGATATGTGTGTATGTTGAAATTGCAATATGCTCATATCGCGATAATAGAGACAAACGAATATAAATGATAATTATGATTCTCTCGTGATAAACAGCGAACGACGGCGAGCACTGGCGTGAAAGGGACTACGATAGATCGACGGGATATAATTCACGAGGACGTGGCGGGAGAAATTACAGAGGTAGAGGAGGACGGGGCGGGCGCGGACGCGGTGGTTTTAGACACCGATACGATCAGGAGTATACGAATTATGCTACGGATGTACAGGTAATTTCCTATTGATATACGTAGCTTAAATTATTATCGCGAGTTGCAATTTGATGAAATGATGATCAAGCGGGTACTTATCTGACCACATTCTGATGGATAACAGGATAACAGGATAGTAGAACTGAAAACCTTCAAAGTTTATTCATTTGTACTTTCCACTTCTTCGCGATAGATATGGCGTAACGTTTCCTTTCTTTTCTTTTTTGCAGACCCAAAAATACGAATCTACGGATTCTGGATATATGATACCTTATATGGGAACATGCTATTTTAATAATGCAAATTACGTAGATCCTATCACATTAAAAGAATATATACGAAAGCAAATGTAAGTTTAACCTTTATATTTTTTATACCAATATAATTTGTATATTGTATTTTACATGAACTCTTCATTTTTTTGTACAGAGAGTATTACTTTTCTGAAGAAAATCTTGTGAAGGACTTCTTCCTACGTCGTAAAATGAATGCTCAAGGATATTTACCTCTCACTTTGATCGCATCTTTTCAACGTGTACAACATTTAACGATGGATATAGAACTGGTGATAAGTGCAGTTTCAGAATCTGATAAACTGGAGCTGTTACAAGAAGAAGATGGATATAAGGTATTAAAAACATATTTTAAATAAATAAAATAGCGCGTGGCGCGCGTTGTCTGACAAAATCGATTGTACATGTAGCACATATTTTCAAAAAAATCTAGCATGTTACATATGTGCTAGATAAAAAATTTGTGCTAGAACAAATAGAAGAGGATTCGCTGACACCATTAGAGCTTATTTTAAGTTCAATTAATGGGGTTTGATAGTAGACCTCTTTACATATATAATTATTACATTATAATTGTTCAAACTTTTGTGTATACGTTCCTTACGTATGTGCAATATATAATAACGAATTTTTCTAATAGTATACATTTTTATTTTTCAGATTAGAACAAGTTTCGAGCCGTCAAAATGGCCTATCTCGGATATAGCCAGTAATATTGCCTTTTCAAGTCCCTTGCTACAGCTTGTCCCATTTCAAAACGAAGTAATTCCTACCTCTGAAACTACATTTTGTCCTGTCGCGAAGCCTTTACCTACAATGCCTGCTCCCCCAGTACCTCGTGTGTTTGAATCTTACAATTCCATTTCAACAGTAAGAAGACATAGCGAATCAGAAATAAATTCTTCGTCGATAAACGAGATTCTAAATCCCAATGTGCCAGAGTTTATACCGACAACAGAAAGAACTAATGAATTTACTGCTACAAATAAAAATAATCAAACGAACAAGATCCGCGATAAAATAAAGGAAACATTGGCAATGGCAGAAATGATGAATCTTCTTCCTAATAATAATCCTATGAAGACAAAGGAAAACAATAAATCACTGGCTACTATAGATTTTACTATAGACAATTTATCAGAACGACTGAATGGAGAATCGGATTCATCAAGCGACAATACTTGGAAAGAGGTAACTGCCGTTTTATTTTTTATTGTATCAAACTACAGGAATTTGCGAAGATGAAAGTAATTTGGGATACATGGAAACGAACTATTTACAGGTGAAAAGAAGAGTCAAACATAAGAACAGATCAGAAGAGAAAGAGAAATCTGAAATCGTCAAAAATGCAGTACGAGAAGAACTGGATTTTCAATTTGATGAAGAACTCGACTCACCGCCACCAACTGGTCGACTTAATGCTTTTTCAGAATGGTCAGTTGATATTGAATCAATATTAAAATGTTTCAGGGTATTGGTCAAGTAATATGATTCAATTTAGGTCTTTATAAAAAATTTCTACTTGTTGCGGTAAACTTAAAGTCTTTATTGAAATCTTAAAAATTTTTTATAGCATGTTGAGAGAAGAGCGATTACTTGGAATATTATTTTATCTTTTAACACTTAGTAGCAGATTACTGATATTTCGATTACATATGATCGTTACAGGACCGATGATGATGACGATAACGAATTGTCAGATAAGGATATTAATAAAATATTAATATTCACACAAATCAGCCCCGCGTCATCTAGAATCCCGAAGCACGAAGGTTATGATAGAACAGGAGATTGGACTACAAGAGTAAAAATGACTCAAGAGTTAGTACAGGCTATCAACGATCAATTACATTATTTCGAGGAAGAATTACGGAGACAAAATTTTCAAAGAGTAAGATTTATAACTTTACTTTCTTAAAATTATTGTTAGAAACAAGTAGACTAAGAATATTAATGAGTTAATGTTAACACACAGTACGGCTCCTCTTCGTCTATTGGGAGCTACAAAACGGTCAATGTGGTCAGTCAGGAAGATTTTGAGAAAATGGCACCAAAAGCTCCAAGAAAAGCGAATCCGGAAGTTCCACCGCCGCCTCCTTCCGCTATAGAAGATTTTGAAATTTCGCGGTCGGCTTCGTCATTACAGGTCTTTCAGGTAACTTTTGTGAGATAAAAAATTGCTCGTAGAAAAATATCACATTTGAAGCTATGTATTCGTTCAATAGCTTCCAAGTGCAAGTCCAGATAGGAAGGATCACAGACCGGAAAAGAATCGCTGGAGCGATAAACTGTGTGCCAGAGAAGGGCGAAGAAATGCTGCGCCTCGCTTCTTCGCCGTTGTGAAAGATGGACCTTCTGTTGATGAGAGGACGCCACGGAAAAGGAAGACCCGTCACAGCAATAATCCTCCAGTGGAGCATCATATCGGCTGGATTATGGACGTTCGAGAACATCGTCCCCGAACATATTCCACAGGGTATGTGATATTAGTTTGCTATAAATTTCGCGGCTCAGACCAAAATATACTTTCGATTCCTCGGTATAAAGAAAGATTTCGTTACTGACGTGTAGAAATGTTAAAAAACGTAAAAATTAAAGTTATAAGGAAACAATTGCTAGCCTCTATGGAAATACACATAGCTTGTAAATTAAAAGTAATATGACATTATAATCTCGTAATTATATATATTTTTTCCATTAGTTTTCATTAATTTATATTAGATATCACTAATGATATTTCTACTTAATAAGAAATACGACGTGATGAATCCATTTATATATTGTCTTCTTTTCCCGACTGAAGAAATTACTTTGTAGAATGGTTTTAATCTGAATAATGATCAATGGAAAAATGAAAATTTACGTTCGCTTTGCGTATATGCTCTAAATTTGTTTTCTATTTTGTTTCAGGAGTAGCGCAGGCACAAGTCCTAACGAGGGTTACCTTGCTAGCAGTTACGGAAGTGTTCCCAGTATCTGCGAGCATCCGAGTCACGCTTTGTTGAAAGACAATGGATTTACTCAACAAGCATATCACAAATATCATTCGCGCTGCTTGAAAGGTATCAGCAATATAACGATATTTTCTTAAACCATTGATTTAAACGGTTATAAGATGATGATATTCTTTTTTTTGTCTTCTTTTCCCGACTGAGAGAAATATCTGTGCGGAGAAATGCTTTTAACTGACTATTACTTAAACAAATTGTATGATTATATTGAATCAAGAGTTTTACTTATGTATCCGTATTTGTGTCTTTTCAGAGCGCAAACGATTGGGTATCGGACAATCGCAAGAGATGAACACTCTTTTCCGTTTCTGGTCGTTTTTCTTGCGCGAAAATTTCAATCGTACTATGTACGAGGAATTTAGAACTGTAGCCAAAGAAGATGCCTGCGAAGGATACCGATACGGATTAGAGTGCCTTTTCAGATTTTATAGTTATGGCTTGGAGAAGAAATTTAGACATACGTTATATACAGATTTTCAAATGGAAACAATACAAGATTACGAAAACGGTAAAGATTAAGATTCTATTATATGCCCTTCTATTTGTCACGAAGTAGATAAATCAGCACAAAATAGGTTGTTTAGCTATGTTATCGTATGATAGTTAAACGGTAGATTTGTGCAATAGCAAATCAAGTGTTTTACTAACGTCAAAAAGATATTCTTATCCTAAGACTAGATTTTGATGAGTAATTCCACGACAAATTAGAATATAATTTGACATTAAGGCTTATATACGTAGATTATATTAATATAATGTAATATCATACTAATATTAAATCAAATTGTTTGAACCAATAGGACAGTTGTACGGATTGGAGAAATTTTGGGCGTTTTTGAAATATTACAAGAACTCTGATCAGCTTCGTGTGGATCCTAAATTGCAAGAGTACCTATCAAAATTCAAAAGTATCGAAGACTTCAGGGTAGAAGTAGTGAGTATTATTGCAAAAACAGATTCCTATTTGTCACTCTTAATTGTCTTTTTAATAGCATTTATAATAGAGCTGGTTTCTATAATACATAATATTTGTATTATTCTTTTACAGCCTCAAATATGTGAGATGCTCCAAGCTGCAAGAATACGTAATAGAAGTGTTTCTGAAAGTGCTAGAGAGGATACACTGACAAACAGAGAATGTCTACTCTCAGACGACTGTAATACACTGCCAAACGCGCAAGAGTCGCATTTATCGCAGCTTCGAACTAGGGCTGGTTCTTTTGGTTCTAAAATGTATCATTTTCGGCGACGGAATGACTCCACGTCGTCTAGCAGCCAGCGAGATCTCAGCAAGCAGCAGTCTCGAAATCAGAGGCAGAGTTCCGGTTTCTCCACGAAGCCTTCTGAGGCGAGCAAATCGCAAGTCACTGCCAGAGAACGAACTCAAGTCAGTTCCAAGTCCGAAGCGAGCAAATCCGTCACGATTAAGACAGAGGGCTCGTCTACTTCTCAAAAATGAAGTCGTGCGACGACGAGATTTCGGATAATCTTGTAAAAGTGGCAGAAACTTGAATCGCCCTCAAGACGAAGTGGCGATAGTATTTTTGGTAATACATGTTATTGGGAAGCAGTTTCGTAACCGCAAGAGTGGAAATCATACCAGGTCCTATTTGTGTGATCTTAAAAGATTATCGCTAGGGAGTATGCAAGTCTCCACAAGGTAAATTCTTGATCTAGATTTAGAACCGTGATTTAGTGTTTAAGATCGTATCTACCGATATTTAAACCCCTCGGCATGGTGGCGCGTTGCGAAAGATATTTTCACTAGCTTCTTATATTGTTTGCGCTGTTTAAATACGTTACGAGATACAACTAAAGACAGAAAAACGATGAGAATGCGTGTGTGTACATGGAGCAAATAATGATGGGAATGTATATATCCTAGTTCTTTCAGTCAACGCTTTTATTTCATATATCTTAACGTGTATGCAATAGCAACGACTCGAACAGATGAACAGTATCGTACATGTGCGGGAAACGTGCCGTAAGATACTGTTTGCTCAAGCGAATTTGTTTGATGTACAAAAAGATGAAATGCTACCTTCATTCAAAAGACAGCATAAAGACTAAATAATGTATTTAACGAATAAGCGCCTAAATATTACATTACATTTGACTACTGTATTATGTAAATTCAGAGACTAATCGTATAATTCGTAAACACTTAGTTGTGTAGACATATATCTATGTAACTGATATTGAATTTATACCGTCTTTTCTGATTATCGAAGTCACTTGCTCCAACTTTTCCGCGAATATTTGACATCTTTTATTGGAAGAGGCGCTCTTTTTGTTTTTCTTTTTTTTAGCAGAATTTTTCTTTTTATAGGAGACAATTACACACGTCCTTTATATCATTGAAATATACCAAGAATTTACTTGGCCTCGAAATGGTAGCAGTTAATTGTTACATTCTGAGCTTCTATTTTAAGACTCAACGTAATCGTGGCGTACTTCCATGTAATAAACATAATATCTATATATTATATAAGTATCTATATAATATATACATATATATGAACTTTGCCATATATATTTTTCATAAAATGTAGATCACAGAACATCCATGTGAACATGACACAGATCTTACAGAAAAGTTAACGTTGTTACATTGATCTCCGTGAATTTTTTTACACTCTTCAATTCAAAGCCATCCTTTGGAATCGAGCTTTTAGAAATCACTTAACGAATTCTTAATATGCTATTCGCACTAATCAAGTTTGCATATATTTATACGTACGCTGTCTACGCAATAATTATATATAAAAAATACATTTTGATGAAATGAAAGCGTTACGAAGATTGATTTATCGTATTTATTTCACATCATGAGAGGGAGTGATGCGCTCGTCGAGTAACTTGTAAATAGAAAAAAAAATCGATACGCACTGGCCGTTTTTATCAGTCGATCAATCAAACGAATTTTGTAAATTGTATCGATGGTTGTTCTTTATTCCTTAAGAAAATCGACGATCGATCACGCTAGACGCTGTTTGTAAAATGCATATTCGAAAGGATGATGAGACGCTTTCGTGCGAACGCAGGGGACTGTTATACCGTTCGTATCCTAATGTCGTCCTGAGCATACTAGTCACGCATCGAGCCGTTACGTACTATATTACACATTGTTTACAGGATTTATACAAAAAAGAAAGAAATTAAGATTACCGCGATAACAGTTATCACGGTATGAGCAATGACGCTTGAGCGAAAGTGAACGGTGGTAGCGTTGATTAGCAAGAGAATACTAGAAAGGAAAAGATGCCTTTGTGAAACGTGAAACGGCTGTAATCTTCGTCGTTTCAAGTAGCTTCGATTATTTTTTTTTCCGTTGAATATGTTATTACGTGAAAAATCTGTATGTTTAAGTAACAGTCGTGTAACGTTACGCACGGCGGACACACTTCTGACCGCGATACCGAATGTTTTTATTCGTTCGAGCGGCACGCGTAAAAATGCCTTTCAAAAACGTCTCAGTTGCACAATATTCAACATTAGCATTTCTCGAGACCGAGTAGAAAAATGAGGGAACAGATTTTGCGTAACGTTAATCGCAATAGGCGGACGGGAATAAAACGCAAAGTCATTCGTTTCGAACGAATTGCATTTCCCCGTGTAATCTTTTGTGGATTTTTTCCCGTCTCTCTTCGTCTTCCCATTGTTATGCCAACCGAAACTTTCTTTCGCTGTTAGGCAGGGCATAATACAAAGAAAATCTGAAATTCTACGAAGACGGAATCGGGCTTCGTATAGTATCATCGATCGAGATTACAAATTAGAGTATCGATACACCTTTATGGACGACACTTAAACGTTGATAGTAATAAAGAGTTAAACGCTACAATATCACTCGTTAATTGACTTTTGATTTTGTGAATATAAATTACGACTAGAAAATTCAGTAGGACTGAACCGTAAAGAATAAAATGCGTATCACTCTTGAGAGAATAAACGTTTATTCTTAACTAACAAAAAAAAGAAGAAGAAGAAAGAGACACGCTCGTCGACACGTTGCTTCCCTGTGAGGGCACAGTGATAGCGAAAGCTGACGATGATTTTTAAAAGAGGCGACAATCGAAGGTCTCTACGTCTGTTCGAAAACAAGAGCTCGTTCGCAAAAATGAGGATTCAACGCGCGATCGCGTTGTCCAATTTGCAAGCAAAAAAGAATCAATTATCAGCGCGATGGACTCGTGTCTCGTCTGTATTGGTATATTTCGGATGTACAACGAAACTGCGCACGTTAATGTTTATCAAGTTACCACGAACCGAGAATAAACTAATAAACGCGAAGACGAGAGATAATAAAAGCGTTTTTGAGCTCGGGGTGAGAGGGAAAGAAGGGGGGGAAGAGAGAGAGAGAGAGAGAAGAATGATTGTCGAACAGACGAGGGGCAAGTTGTTAGCACAAATAATTTTCCTATCGATTTATCAGTCGCGATATAATAAATGTGTACAGACGAGTGCCAGGCGAGAGAGTGGAGATAATAAAAGTAAATCGGAACTACGTGCTCATTGATTATTGTACATATTTTCATAGTTCGATTTTTAGCGATTTAGATGTACCTTGTAGGTTTTTAAGCCAGTGACCATAGTTTTAAGCTATATAACACCTTTATATAGCGTACGGTTAAACGAGATATAAGATCTTAGTTCGATAAGTTTACAAGCTAGATGTATCGATCGGCTTACAATGTTATTACAGGCTTGTTTCTCGTGGCGTGCTTTGGCAATCGTTAAATACGGGAGGAGAATACGGGAATACGCTCCGAAGTAAAACGTCGATGTTCGATTGGAGAAAGGGAAAAAAAAGGAAGCAAAGAAATCGAGAAGTAACTCTCGGCGCCGATTTTTCTCACTGTAATTGCACCGTTTCATATCTGACGTACGTTATGCTATCACGCAACGTTGTTTCCCCCCCCCCTTTTTTTTGCAGAAGAGAGACAGAAATGTAACATAATGTACATAGTTTTTACCCAAAGTTGGTGAACAGCCACGCCACGAGATCGACCCCAAATGTAAAAAAAAGATTATTATATATACATATACATATATATGTATATATATGTATTACATATTGCATATATATATATGTATATTATAAGTTCTTATATTGTTACTTATATACCGCTAATAAATCTTAATTTTACATTTAAGGCTTATGATAAAGAAAGTGGGTGGGGTTATTGGTTTTTGATTTTAACTTTAAGAAAATGTATAAAAAAAAATATTTCATATAAAGATTATACACTGCTAGATCGCAAGAGATGATTATGTTTACGTACCAGTGTGGAGATGTGGTGCGTTTTGAGGAGGGACCGTATTATAGTAATTTTTCAAATCATCGGTTCGTTTTTCACTAAACTTATCTTTCCTATCTTTATTAACGTTCTTGATCACGGATTCAGATCTGTCGCTTCAATTCTGTGTCTCTTTAATCTTTTTTTCCCTTTTTTTTTTTTGTCTTTTTCGTATCGTTACATAGAGTCTTTCAACGATTTGAATAAACTCGCACTTAACGTTACGTTTCGCCGAACGAAATAATCGATTAAGACGCCCTTTCTCGAATAACATATAGCTCTATAAATAGAATTATATTTTATAACGTTACCATTTTTGTAATAGTGCCATTTTTTTTTATATACCTTGATATGTAGCTCTCGTTTTTTTTTTTTTTTTTTAATTAGCGACACGTCGGCGAAAAAGAGAAAGCAAATTAAAGCGTCGACTTTGGAAGAGGCAGAATTTGTTAGCGAGATCCCTCCTTGAACGAGCACAGGAATGTGAGTGATTTTTACTGAGAGGCATCCTCGGCGGTGAGAAGAGACGAGCGCAAAATTACATTTTACACAGAGACGAATCCGCGCGTTTTTTGCCCTCGATCAATCGTCAATCGCGATCCGATCTCAAGAGATAACGTTACTTATGTTACGCAATATGTTACCCACGATATGTTAATATCTATCGCTAATGTGTCATTTCTCACTTTATCTCGGTGTCCGTTTCGTACGAGGTACAGGGAAATCCTGCTTGTACCGTTCACCTCATTAACTTTTTTTCTACCTTACGTGTGCAGTCATTAATTTTATTGTAATTGAATCGGCGTTAACCAACGAGATCGGCGTTGCGTTTGTGCGAAATTATTCTATACGAAGTCTAGTCGCTTTAGCCGATTGCTCTAGCCCCGGTATCTCTCGTTGGGAATTTAAACGAGACCCCTGGCTTCGCCCGGGGACAGTACCGAACTCGGAAAGGGCGTAACTTCCTTTTCGGGCCGCATTTTCGTTCCGCGTACAATAGTGCCTTCGAGAAGAACTTGAACTTCCGGACTGTTATAAAAAGTCGCAGTTACTCATGCATTTCCAGATGGTGCACAATAAAAAGGAAGAAAATAGAGGAGGGGGGGGGGAGGAAATTAAAAGAATAATAGCGCCGCGAATTTAAGGTAGGATAACGTTTTAGAGGATCGCTAGGGAGAACTCTCGTAGCAACCAAGGGTCGGTCCTCGGGAAGTGCGAGGCCGCCTAAAGATAAGGATGAAACTATCAAGTCCAAGCCTTTCGTTGAAGATACGATGCCACATATTTTTTCAAATTCCGACACGGAGCCGCCTGGATCGGCAGGAGATCCTCTGGGGGGGGGAGGGGGGAGGGGGGGGAGAGGCGAGAAGACAACCCCAGGTCGACCATGGTCCACGTGGCTTCGCGGGACACATTAAGCGCGCATCGCGCGACGACTGTAAATAAAGAAAAAATAATAAAAAGGATACTTATATATAGATATACACGTACGCTTATACACACAAAGTAAATTACAGACGAACGCCGGCTTAGGGATTCGGGAAGAGAATGAAGAGATTATAAATCCGTACGCAAAGGGCCCCTCCTCGAGAGGAGGGGCCCCGAGTGATAATGTATTGTATGACGCGTGTAGGGATGGCTTATGCGAGTGTGGGCGCGTAGTCGACAGTTGTAACGTTTGTGAATACATAAAATAAAACGACCAAAAAAACCGAAGATTTATGGAGTCCTTCGTACCGTACCCTATACCTCCCATCCTCGGAGGATGATATCCTAGACAGCTCTTGACTGTTCGCTATTTTTATTAATAATTATTTCATTATTAATTATTATTTATGGTGAAACTGAATTTTGAAGACCACATCCTGTCTCCTCGAAGACGAACAACTGTGTATTGCCGTCTCTCTTATAATATCAACACATTTCATATATAGGTAAATATTGTATATCGTTTTTCTGTCCTTTCTTTATCCACGAAGTAAGTTTGTCTTACTTCTGTAACGTGTTAGTTTCATATTTAATTTATTTGTGGTAGTAGTTGATATATTTACCGTTATTGAAGTTGATGAAATGTATAATTGCTATAATATTTTCGAACTTGCGTAATGAAGACGTATTCTTTTTTACGTGTAAATTTATATTTAAGATACGTTCTGTTAGATTGGAGCATTGTAACTGAAGTAACATTTAAAATATTAAAATAACATCCAAAAAAATGTTCCTAATATAAAATATAAAAATATAAAAATTTTGTTGTAAATGATTTCGCTTGTTAAATTAATCGTCGATTAAGTTAATCGGAATTTGGTCGAGTATTCCCCTTATATTCCAAGGAGAAGATACTATATGCAAAAATCTTTAAAAAACTTTGATGAGATTTCAATAACAGAAAATTAAACGTTTTAATTTATAACGTCTCTAATTGTTCGTATTTGAAAAAAAAAAGAAACTGTAAAGCTACTATTTCTATTTCTTGCTACCTACAGAGATATACTCAAAGTCTTCAAACGCTGAAGCAAGAATGGGACGCGAGGCAGACGCGAGGCGATCTTTCAAACTCGTTAGAGCATGAAAAGATGTGATTATAATTAATTTATATAAAGAACCATGGTTGAGTTAAAGGTAAGTATCGTAGCATCAAAAATATTCAGACAATTATTATTATGTCACGTTATGTGAATGAAATTCGAGTAATCTTGCCCTAACCTAAACGTTATATTTTGTTTTATTAATTAGTCACATTTTTTCACGTCGTGTTTAAAATACAAAAGCATTTTCTTTCTGACTGTTCACTCGAGTGGCTCACGAACTCTTTCTTCGCAGAGAAGCAACACTTGGTGCGTTCCATCATTTGACTGCGAGCCTGTAAACAAGCCTCTGCTGAAGCGTACCAGTAACGCGGATTTAGACAAGACTCTTTTCGACAGATCATTTACGCAGAGTAATTTCAAGAAAAGAAAGAATGAAACCAGCTTGTCGAAGCTGCTTCAGGCATGCGAGCCGCAGAGGCCCTCCGAACTGGCGATCAGCAGGCAGAAACAGAACGAGATCCGTAATTGGCTTCAGTGCAAGGCGTTAAAGGGACAGCCTTCCATGCTGATCCTTTCCGGCCCTTCTGGCTGCGGCAAGACTGCAGCTATGAAATTGCTCGCCAAGGAAAACGGTTTCGATGTCATGGAATGGATCACGCCGGTCGATCCGGCTGAAGATGAGAATAGTAACAAAATCACCGTTTCCAAATTTAGGCTATTTCCTAATATATATAGCTTGATTCTTAATTTCTAATTATTTTCAGAACGCATAATGCGGCAAGGAGACAGATTCGAGGATCACCTGATACGTGCGACGCGTTATCACTCAGTATTGAGCGACTGTTCCAAACAATTGCTCCTCGTTAAGGACATCCCGAATGTCTATCACGAGGATTGCAAAGGCTTCTTCACGCTCCTGGAGTGAGTAACGTTACCGCTTTATAATCGTTTAGGTCCTGTCCAGATCATCGCGATATTTTTCTTTACACAAATATCTCTCTCTAGAAAATATTTCCAAATAGGAAGAGAACCTGTGATATTCGTCTGCACGGAGACCGGAAATTCGAGACTGTTGCACACATTATTTTCACCTGACACAAGGGAGAAGCTCGGTATTGATCTCATCAAGTGAGTCGATCGTAATTCCAGATAAAGACTAACAATAAGTATTGATTCTCAATTTTAAACGTAATTTATTCGTTGTACAGTATATACGCTGCCACTCCCACCGCAATGAAGAACGTGTTGAAACGAGTGTCCGGCACATTGAACTCCATCGCCGGCGACATGCTGCACGTCTCTCAGCGACACATCGACGAGATACTGTCCAACAACATCGGCGACGCGCGCAGCGCCGTTCTAAATCTAATTTTCATCTCTCTCAGAGGTATGCATTGATAATAATCGAACCAGTAAGCACGAGTCTGCATTGTTCCTATAATGATTAGTGCCCGAGCAACGGCTGAAGAGCGAGTGCGGGGTACGAGAGGAAACCTTGGGTCTGCTACACGGCATCGGAAGAGTCACGTATCCGAGAAGTAATTGGATTTCCCTTCTGTATCTACCGAATTCATTTCATGAATTAATCGCTGAATTAATCGATTTATATTTATATTTTAGAAGAGCCGCACGGCGACTCCTGCAAGTTCGTACACGATCCCGAGGAAATAGCGGCGTTCTTCCAGTCGCAGTCGGTGGTGTTCGTCCAATTCCTCCAGGAAAATTATCTGAATACTATAAGAACCATAGAGGAAGCCGCGATAGCGTCTGATATATTGAGCCTGGCTGATGTTCTAAATTCTGAATGGCGTGTAAGTCAGATTAAAACGTTACTTTTGTCTACGTAAAATTTATTATTATTATTATTAATGTATTCCATATTACGGCAGGATCGCAATTTGAGCAAAGTTGCATTGTCGTACAGCATCCGTGGCTTGATGCTGACGAACGAGAAGCCTGTAACTGGCTGGAACCCAGTGAGAAAACCGCGGGATGATCACAGTAACATGCAAGCATCAGAATATATTAATTTTTTTATTATATTCCATTGCGCCGACTGTGTATTTTATATTTCATGTCTATTTGCAGACGAAGGTGTTTGGTGACGGCAGAAACGCGCTGTTACGAAGTTATAATTAAATCGACTCCGAAGGAGAAGACTGAAACATTGGATAAAGAGGACAATGAGGAGACGATTATCGAAGAAGATTAGAGCGCACGTTGAATTAAGTTTCCCCTTCCCTTTAATAATTTTATTATAAAATGAGAATAATTGGAAACACTTTGCTTATAATGGAAATTTTAAGTTAACTTATTTCTTTTTTATTTTTATCGCGTCAATTAAATTTAAGTGCGAAAGGTACAGTGTAATTTAGTAATAAAGAACAAAACTTCAATTTGCAACTGAACCTTCGGTACTTTTCGCCTCTTTTCCTTTTCTCTCTCCAGTCTCTCCTATGTCGAATTGCGCACACCCGTTCCAAGTGCAGAAAGTGTAACAAAACCGCGTGGTCCTCGTACTCCTCGTGTTGTATCGCTAGGTTATGTTAATTCTATCCTGTTGAGCTTGTCGCACGTGTACGTACAGTGCGTCTGCACATTTCATTTTCTCACTTAAAAAAGAACTCTCACTGCGCTATTGAGACATGTATATCGCTGCGTATATCGTATTATCTGACTGATTAAAAGAATTTGTGTGAAAATTGGTATAAAGAATGGCAGTGAGGAAAAAACGCGGACGGCGTGGTGGCCATGCATCACCGCGAAAAGATGAAACGAAGACACCGAATATCGGTAGCGAGACGCGAGCCAAGGATACCCAGGACAAAAACAAAAAAGCTCTGGTCGTCGCGCAGGAAATTAAGATCGCGCGATTGTTGGCTAACAATGACAAAAAGGTTCGGGACAAGGTGCTGAAGAGGCTGAATAAATGGTTAACGGTACGATCGCAGAGTTCGTTCGGTAAGTCAACTTGCGACGCTTACGTAAATAATTAACACGTAATTAAACGTGAATGTATCTGAACATAAACACTTAGTACCTATTCACAGTGTTCACGAAAGTGGACTTCATGAGCTTGTGGAAAGGCCTGTTTTACTGCATGTGGATGTCGGACAAGATGGTGATCCAGGAAGAGCTGGCGGAGTCGCTCAGCAAACTTGTACACTGCTTGAATTCAAGGGACACCATTGTACTTTATACTAGTTGCGCTCTACGGACACTCGCCACCGAATGGTTCGGCATAGATCAGTATAGACTGGACAAGTTCTCCATGGTACTCTCGTCATTTCAGATACATCTTGTAACGTACATGCAGGGAATACTTGAACACTCAAAAGCGATATAATCTTACTTCGGTTTTCTTGCAGTTGGTCAGGAGGATCCTTCGTCAGACGTTTATAGTCTGTAAGAACCAATCGTGGGACATGGAATGGGTTACAGAGATTTCACGGATGTTCACGCAACTCTTTTTACATGCGAAAACTGGTCTAGGATTCAATCTGCACGTGACGGAGATATATCTGGAGGAACTTGCCAAAGTAAAAAAGAATGGCAAAACATTCAGAGCTAAATCACTTCGTCTAACTTTTAATAAGAAGTTGTCATTTATATTATTGCCACGTAGGTTAGCAATGGAAATATACCGGAGGATGTAGTCCACGAACTTATTAAACCGTTTGCTGAGTATCTAATAACCACAAGTGACGAAAGACAGATGGGACATATCATGAAACACATTTTTAGACGCTTGATATTCCAATCGGATATTGGTTTAGACTACATGGAGAAATTCGAAGCTTGGAAAGACGTAAGTATATATCTAAAACGCAAAACCATATTTTAGTATGCAACATAACGTATATTTGTTAATTTATAAACTTATATGTGTTTTAAACAGGCTGGCTTTCCCTGCGCACGTATAGACGACATGCAGAAGATCGAGATATCTGACACAGAGGAAAATTCTGACAATGAAGGCAAACAGTCTTCCGAGACTGAAATCAAGAAGCCTTTAGATCCAAGAGCGGGTAGAGTGGATGTCGAACTACCGCAGATACCTTTTAATGCCGCGAAGATTGCCGAGTTGCTCTCGACGTATAAATTTCATCCGTCGTCAACGGCAAAGTCGCGCAGACAGCTCTTGAGACTTTTTGACGAGTATGCATTTTATTAATCTATCGGATTACAAGTTACACTTGATCTATTATACTTTCGTCTTGAAAAATAAAATTTATATTTTCAGATATACAGAATTGTCGCAGGGAAGGATGCCGCTCGGGATAAAGAGAGTCAGGAAACCAAAACATCCGAGAAAAGTGACGGATTCGAAAAAGGCCGCGTTGCGTCTCATTCGGTTTGAGAAAAGTTTGCTTTTCGGCAAGAAGAATAAAAAACGAAAAAGAGAAAATGGAACAGCGGTTTGTGATCAAATTTCTATTAATCCAAAGAATGGAGATGCTTCAGATCTAGAGTCTAATGCTATTGACTCGGAAAGCAAACTAACCGATACGACTGCAGCCACAAAGACCGATTTGAAAGATACAGATGCAAATACAGTACCATTAAAAAAACGGAAAAGAAGTAATTCAACGTGTGATATACCTAGCCCTAGATCTGAAATTATTGAGAGCAAGAAGAAGCTGCGAAAAGAAACTTCCAAAAAGATTAAAACTACAAAAATTAAATTAAATAAAAAAGGTAACAAATCTATGACAGATAAAAATATAAAACGTGAAATGAAAAAAGCGGTAACTTGTGACGTACAAACATCTGACAATATAGATCAATATACTTCTATTTCGCCAATTTCCAGCAAAAAATATCAAGTCACAGTAATTAATCCTGTAGCCAAGAAAAAAATATCGAAAAGCAAGCACCGAGACGTGCCATTAAAAAATGTAAATACAAATTTAATGTTATAATTAATACTGTTATCGTAATACGTTATAAATTATACGATCATTCATTGTCTTGTTACAGGAACTACCATGTCAGATAAAGAAGCAAACCAATTTAAATAATTTTTCGATGGAAAAGAAAAAGGTAATATTCGGGCTCTCTCGGAATACAGCGCAACATACATCCGAGTATCTTCAACAAGTTCGTAAAAGTCCAGGTATTCCGTTTGACGCAAATAAAAAACCGTTGGCCAGCGTGCTGAAAATGAGTCCTATACCAAGTCCACTTAATCCATTTTACAAAAAATGATGCAAGAGACGTCACGGGATTGAGCCTTCCCGTGAAACTGTTTGATTAGAAAATTAAGTTCAATTTTCAAGTAATTAATAAGAACTGGATGTAAAATTCTTTGCTTTAGAATTTTGAGCGAGTTAATCGAATTTTGTTAGCAGTGCAAGATGCGAAAAACTTGGCTCTCCTACTGAGAACATTTTACTGAAATATCAAGAAATTTATACATATGTTTGCAATTAATAAAATCGCAGTTAATTTAAGATTATCTCTATACATTTATTTTAAATCCATTATTTTTTAATCAAATGGCACAAACAGTAGCATAAATATGTACATTCTAAATACGATCGTTTTGCAATAGAACATAGATTTTTTATTCGCGGGTATTCATTTATTTTCAGTTTGAAGCGTTCTATTTCTGCATTTTGTTTATTGCACAACGATCAAAGTAGGATATACAGATTTATACCGCTCGAATACATATACAACTTAATACACCACATATAACATTACAGTCTTAAACACTGTATACGACGCAGAATATGCTGTTACATAAAGTATTTGTGTTACGATATTAGTAATACACGTAACAACTTTAGACATTATACGCACTTCACATCATTATACGATAATCTAATTAACATCTATTTGCACAGAAAAATTTTAACACATTTCACTAAGAACTCGCTTAATTTACCAATTTATAAGACATTTACTGGACATCATTTGTAAGACAGAGAGATTATTACAATCAATTTATAATTTTAATTATATTGTTTGTTAGAGCTATATAAAAGACAAATGATTAATTTTTCTTTTATATCGAATATACGACATTCCAGGTACATTACAATTATGAAGAAAGTATCCCTTTAATAATTTTTTTTTTAATTACACATACGTATATGAATTTTCTACAGCTACACTCACTGCGTGAATGAACTCTTATAAAACTATTTTGACTGCTTATATCACTTTGGCACGTGAATTCACTTTTAGTTATGCTCGAAATTTTTCGGTAATTAATCTACATTTTATCGAGACTACTCGAAAAAAATAAATATTTTCTAACATACTATCAACTATACGAGTTACATGCGTAAGTACTCCTTTAAACACATTTAATCATAGATTACAATACTTGATGTAACGTGAGATATTCCACAATAATTAGACCTTTAGTAAAATATTTTTTTTTATGTCTGAAGAAGGTAGTGAAATTAATTAAACACAAATTTTCCGCATCCATTTGAAAGTCATATCAATTTAGATCTCCGAATTCATTAGGAATCATTGGTTACAATATTAAAAAAAACAAAAGAAATCTTATGTAAAAATGACATCGAAATATGGAAAATTACATATTGAAGATGTCCTACTAATCATAATATATCTTTTCGAATAATTTCTTAAACGTTTTATTCTACTCTTAAAAGTAACGGAGATATTTTAAGTAGTAAAGATAAATGGACCATCTTGTGTATATGTTGTTTGTGTGTGTGTATCTTAATATTCAATTTATTTGTATCAATTTTTATTAAAAATTTATTGGAGTAAAAATTAGTATTTCTTTCAAAGCGTTATTATTTCGTCAGTAAGTCTCTGAAAAATTTATATATGTTTTACAAATATAGACATTTCCATGAAATATATCCCTGTTAAAAATGCATTTTCACTTTAACATTAATGTCAACACAAATCACCAATGTTTTGTACGTGTGTGTGCTTGTGTGATTAGAAATGCGATCCTCACTTAAAAAGAGAGGCTGATAAATACGGCTGATTACATTTGCTGGAAAAATTGAGTGCCGAGATATATAAATTCAACAGTGATTCAATTACAACTTTGATTTCTGTAAATCAAAATCGATAACAGAAGTGTCGCTTGCATACCGGTGTTCTCTATAATTTAGCACGGAACAATGGGCTTCGATTATCAGAGAACTATATACTCTTATCTCTTATACGCTACCATGTTTTTAAAACGCTGCGACAATGAGACATTATAAACGTAAAAGGACTCCAAATACATTAAATCCCGTTAGATACGAAACTGTCGAGTCATTTCGAATATCATTCGAAGCCAAAAGATGTCTGAAAGTCTTGAACATTTCGAAAATCTCGAATGTATCAAAAATCTGAAAAGTCTCGAGTAGGTATTCTGAAAATATATCTTCTCTTTCATGTAACATCGTTACTGTTTCAATCTACTTTCTGATTTATATTTAAGAAAAGCAATTTTAGACATCTATAATATAGATAATTGTTTCTTTTAAATTTTATACATTTCTAAGAACAAGTGTCTCAGACATTTAAAGAGTTCTTAAGACTTTCAATTTTTCAAGACTTTCAAGAGTTTCCGATTTCAAATAGCACGGAATAATATGTAGAAGCAATATCTTTATATGATCGAACAGTTTGGAAACTTTCAAGAGAAGGATATCCATCGCTGGACACGATTACATTTAAATTGCGATATTGCACAAGAGTCTTGAAATTACATCTGCTCTTCTCCTAGCATTATACCATCTTATATACAGTATTATCACAGAGACAAAGAGCTACGCGATTCCCTAGTGACGTTCAAAACAAAAATATATTCTCGATTAACTAACATTTATAGCTCAGAAGGAATAGTTTTTCCAGCGCCAATACCACCCGATCTCAATCTGATTGAAGCACGTGTTGAGAATCGACAGGCCGATGAAAAACAATGCGTGAATCAGGGTCCACAGCTGGAAGATCGGAGAAACGATGAGTAGAAGCACCGTCATCCCTAAAAATAAAATTTATCTTTCGTTATCGTTTCCCGCGGATGACGGGGAAAGGGTTTTTATTCACCCGTCAATATGCTCCAGAACCCGAATGCGGCTCGTAACGGCAGCGTCTTCGTCATCGGCCAGATCTGGCTGGAGAACGCCTTCCGCTCGTAGAATCCCTTCAGGATCGCCTCCTTGTCGGACCACCTGTCCTCCAGCCACCTCCTCAGGGTCGAGTCATCGTGCGCCGGTATATCCGCGGACGATATCCGTCTTATGTGGAAGTGCACCTCCCTCGGGAACTTACCTCTGATCAGATCGACCTCGGACTGCGGTATGTAGTCCGGATACGCTATCGTCAGATCGTACACGGCGTCGAGGTAATTCGCGCGCTGCAGATGCTGGACCAAGTAGGCGAAGCCGGTCGTTTTCGGATGGAGGGTGTAGGTATAACGAGGCAGATTATGCTGCAAGGCGTACTTATCCGACCTTTCCCTACTGGTCTCCGTTAAATCAGTGCCTTCAGGGAATATCAGTAGCTGCGTGCGGCTATCTAACGCGATCAGGTAATCGAGCGTACGCGACAATCGGCCCCGATCCTCTTCCCAACGTCGCGTTATGTAAAGGAAACCATTCATTTGCATTATCCATCCTGTTATAGACGCACGTGTTACAGACGTGTGGGAGCACATATACGTAATACACCTTCGTAAATAATCAACGTAAATAATTCGTATATCGCGTTTGGTACGTTACCTGGGCCAGGAATGTGCCGTATAGGATCCTTCAAAATAAACTTCAACTTATGACACCCGACACTGGGCAGGCATGCTTGGTACATCGCCGCCCATAGGAAGTTCCAGTCCACTCTCGTTCTGTGGTTCATCACAAGCACGGCCGATTCATTAGGAGATATATGATCGCCAGACACATAGATCTTTACACCGAACGCCCTCAATAGAGCCTGAAACATTTATAATCCTATTACATTTACAATATAATGACAAAACACAAACTTTCTAGAAAATCTTTCCTTGGAAGTTTTCTAACATCGGAGATGTTAAAATTCTTAAAAAAAAAATTGTTATCTACTGTATTAAAAAGTAGATAGAAATAATAATGTAAAGTGTAATATAAGAGAGGAAAGACGCACGTATCTTTAAAACATTCAAGAGACCTTTAAATACATAAAAAGTAAATTTTCATGAAGTGTAATTTTAAAGTAATTCGGTGTGTTTCTAGGGCTTTTATTTGTCGTTAATTAAACCGCGAACAATCTGTATAATTATCCAGATTTGCAGTACTTACAGTAGGATAAAGTTCCCAGCACGAGAATAAGAGCTCTCCGCATTTTCGAAATCTCGGTGGACTGAACAACAGCAATGGCAAGAGCGGGCAGGCGATAAATAAAAAGCCTGCTACTATACTACCATACCACAGAGCACAGTACAATGTACCACGTAAAAATCCGCGCATTACAGTCTGGGGATGGATATCCTGAAAATGATACAGAATATACCAGTATGAGCGCAAAAATAATTAATAATCGTGAATTTAAGTGGCAATTTGCGTTTGTGCTCGCAAGAGGAGAGGACACGGTTGATTACTCATCGATTTTGAAATATTTTCACATTTATTTTTAAAGCTTTATAAATTTATACATCCGACTTTTTCTTAACAATGTTGGAACACATATGTTTTGTAAAGATAATGGCTGCGTTCGGGAAGCGCGTTAATTAGCGCTATTGCATCATTCTATCTTTATCGCTCATCAGGTGTAAAACAAGGATAGAATAAGCAAATAGCGCTAATAGCGTCTTCCCGAACCCACCCAATATAACGTGGGACGTAAAACACATTAACGCGATAAAAAAAAAATTATTATTTACAAAGCATTGAACGAAACTCAAGGACGCCCTCGGACGCGGATCAATTTATTTTCAACGTAGATTCATCACGTGCAAGGGGATCAAAATCGGCGATTAGTCAAAACGTTCTCCTCCCGAGGCCGATTGTTATAATAATAATTTTGCAAAAACTCCGAAAATAATACTTAGCATCCGATATACAGGACGTAAAAAGATAGATTTAATTTTACATTTTTGCGCTAAAAAATAGAAATTATAGACGAAAACGATGTCTCTGTGAAACTCACTTTCACATGTGCACCGTGCAATTGAAGCACCCTTCACGGACATCGGATCTTGACTGTTTCCTCATGAAACGCTGTGTCTTCACTGGCTTCCTCCGGGTTCTATTAGAGGGGTTTCTCTCAGCTACCCCTTTCACCCTCGCTCTCTATCCAGCCTTTGCCACCGAGCTGGAGGATGCTGTGCCGGACCATTATTGATCTGTTGAGCGTAGGGGCTGTACGATCTCAATGGAGAGATTGAAGAGTCCTGTAACTGATAATTAACTTACACATCTTACACGATTAATATATTTTTATTCCATTTTAGTTTTTTAGTGTCTAATTTTAATATATTTATTTTCCACATTGCTAAATATTGTGTCGTCAAAAAGATGTTTATTCACATAAGTTAGGTATATTAAACATATATACAATTTTTGGTACAAAGGTGTCGGTTGTTTCACTATATATACCTGCGAAATAAAATATTATATTTAAAATTATATGTAGGGGAGAGGGAGAAGGCAGAGAGAAAAGAAGGGGAAGATAGAAAGGATGGAGAGAGAAGCTCCCCATGCACTGGAGGGAGAGAGATGTGTTCATTGATGAAAGTTTTTAACCATAAAATAACTACGCTCAACGGTGCTTATCATGTTGTATCATTTATTAGGAAACAGACAATAGAAAGATAAAACCAACATAATAAATTTGTAAGTCTATATAACTGACAGAATAAACCACGCTAGGCCCAAATATTTATACAGTAAAATGGCGATTCTAAAATGTATTTTATCACAAAATTATTTCCTAAAACATCCCACGCCGCTTCGTATCTTTTTTATTCTGAAGACAAATAGCAATCACTTTATACAGTTTCATATAAAAGTTTGTTCAGGGTTAAAATTGTGTACCTCCCGCCCTATAATTAGAGTAACTTATATACGCTTTTCTTTCCCCTCACATTCACCTGCGAATCCTTTACGTTCATCGCGCGATTAATATATTTGTAATATATGGAATGGATACATTCTCAGATCTATAAAATTTAACGTTTCCGCTATTGATATCCCGAGTACTTGGCGAGGAGTTGACGCGCATCGTTCTGTATTCTTTCATCCTCTTCGCTCGTAACTGATAGATCGCAAATTTTCTCCAGCCACTGACAGGCCGGTTTATAGTTGCTCAGTGCTATGTAACATTTGCTCAGAAACAGCCAGTTCTCCAGATTTACTTTGACCGAAAAGTCCTCCGCCTTCTGGAAGCTATCAATCGCATCTTCGTACGAGGCACTTGGCGGCTCCGAAAATAAAGTCGCAGCAATCTGCACAAGCAAAAAAAAAATTAATTATAATACTCTGCAAGTCTGCTTCATTATGTGTAATTTCTTTGAGCTGCAGGGTTCTTTAGATAAAAAATTTACTTTCCCTCAAGTAAAAACATTTCCATATTATATATTTTGTGACTAAGATTGAAATTAAAATTCCATTAAAATAATTTACTTGAAATTGAAATATAATCTTATTATTTATTAATTTAAAGCAGCGGTCGGTTTTAATTGCAACTTTTGGCCTGATTTTCGTCTATTGTCCTTTGTTGCTCGCGTCTTAATTAAATGCTCCGTTTCTGGAGTCATCCGAGCTACGGTGAAACATGTTGTACCTTTCTCTCTAGCCAACTTAAGTTGGCCACCTCGTATTTGAATCTGCCGAGTAGATGATGCAGGTCAGCATCATTCGGACGCATCCCCAAGGCTTTCATTACGTGCTCTTTGAAACGGTAACCGTTCTTTATCTTCTCAGCTACCGGCAAAAAATCACCGTTTACGCCAACGAGTATGCCGCACCATTTGTGCAGATCTGCGTTTGGTACGTCGAGAAGCTTTTCACAGGCGTCAATTCCTGAAACGACAATTCGTCGCAATTGAGTGACTCTGTTAAACGCGCGACCAGCGATACCATCAGTTACACATAATTTCGGTTATATACCTGCACAAATAACGGCTTTTCTTACATTTGCGTCAGTGGTGCAATTTGAATATTTGTAACAACTTCTGGCATATCTCCATACTACGTCTACACTATCTGGATACGTGTCTACGAGATTTCGTAGTTCAAGATAATCATCCTCTTCGTGTCCACCCCGTTGGTGATGCGCATCGAGAGCGGAGAAGTTTAATCCAGGGCAGGTGGCTTCAGTTGTCCTGCATCACTAAGCGTATAATCTTTCCCGTTTATGTTTCGAGTTATAATTCCGGATAAGTATGATAGAGACAAAGCAAAATTTCATGCACATATAATTCTTTTGAAAAGAAGCCTGTGAATATTAAACTTGTGTGCGCAAATAGAAAAATCTTCGATTTAAAGTGCGGTCAATTTAATGTGCAATAATGCTGTACGTTTCGTTAAATCGAACTTGCAACCGCGATACGTATGAACGCCTAGATGTTAAACTGACCTGTTCTCGATGTCACTTATACCATTATCGCTGTCCGAACAGTCGAAAAATTCTTCGTCGCCAGCCGTCGAGAAATCCACGTCGGTATCATTGTCTGTTGTAGCGTACGTAGTATCGTTATCGCGTTTAGGATTAAGCTTCTTCTTCTTTCTCTGTTGATTTTGTTGTACTCTAAAAATAGAGATTATTTATCGTTAACTCAAATTAGACAAAGATATAAAGTATTCCTGGAAAATATTCATTCGAATTTTGTCAACTTGCTCTGACAATCACCTTGATAAAAAAAAAAGATACAAATATAAATTCGTACATGCCTTCTTCTCAAACTATTGATGTTAACAATAGTTGGACAACAGTGAAGGACTTGTAATGTCTAAATAAATTAGCATCTAATCAGTCATGATGACAGAATAAACTGCAATTTGGCCAACTTTACGAGCATCCTATACATCTTGAGCAAAGAGGAAGCATTCGCTGTACCTAAGTCTTTCTAATTCTGTTTGGAGTTCGGTGAGGCGACGATCAACTTCATCCAGATGAGCGTTCTTCCCGGCATGCTGCTGCTTCTCCAAGACCTTCTGATAAATAAAGATACTGGCCGCACTGATGACGCCGATAGTCGCACCGATCGCGGCGGCAATCAAATTGGTTTGCAGCTGGTTGCTCATCTTGTCCGAGGAGAGGCTCCAGTAGCCAGTATTCTAGAAATATAGAGACAAGCTGGAGTTACATCTGATGGCAAACAAAGAAAAAAAAAACGCTCTGAAATCAGTGTTGATGTACTCAATGTACATACCTTTTTTTTTTGCAAAATGTGACCTGGTGACGGTGCGAATTCAAACGACGTCTTTATCGAACGTCACGACCTTCCGCCCGGGCACGGTGTACCATGTTCCGATTGTGTTCTACAGCGACGGGGGCCACCGGGGTCTCGCTCGTGCCTTCCTCGAGAGGCGCCCGTCAACCGGTCCCCGACGAGGTCGTTTAATCCCAGTGATCCGTGTGTCGAGGGGAAACCGCCTCGATGACCACGTGCCACTTTTCCTCCTCCCGGCAACGGTGCAGGCGGAATGATAGCGCACGTACCTACGTGCGTATCGCGGCCGAAGGGCAATCGTGACAAACCGTTTCACGAGCGCGATATAATTCGTTACGTTGTTACATCATTATCTCTCTCTCTTCTCTCTCCTCCTTCCCCGAGAGGTCCGCCGGTGGCGTGTACGAACCTCCCCGTTCTCGTGATAGGTCCCTCGACGGTTTCGATTTAAATCCTTGGTCTGAATAATCCCTAGCTCTCCTCCGTCTTCCTCTCTTCTCGCCGCATGTCTCGCTTCTCCATGTGCGCCGATTTCTCGATCGGCGAGATCCAGGCGAGATCTAATTCAATCTTAATTTAACGCACACAAACGTCGGCCGGCGCGAACGTACATACGTGTTGCCGATATCGAGAATTGCTGCAAGTCATCCCCACGGCGCCGAGCGGGCCGCGTCGATAAGTTACCGCTATGATGGCCCGATTTCGCGCTCGGCGCGTATTCCTCCCCCCCGGTCGTCGTGGATGGGCGGGGGTGCGACCGGGCGTTGGAAATTTACCGGACGGAACGGCGACGTCCGAGAATTCAGAATTGCGGGTAGCGAGACGTGTCCCGGTTAACATCGATTTACACGGCGTTCCTTATTCGCGATGCATCCGTGGCGAAAAACCAAGCGACTTATTATTTTATACTCGTTATTTAAAATTATATATTATATTTAAAACATGTAAGATGTGATTTAAATATTAAGATGTATATGTAGGTATAATATTAAGATACATTACATTTGAGATTATTTAAAATTAATCTCAGTATATACCACAACTCAATATATAAACTTAGAAGACTTAGATAATTCTCTTGATTATTTTAAATTTAGATATAACTTAAATAATCCCATTGTAGGAGGCACTTAAAGGTTTTATATTAGGATTTCTATCAAAATTTTTTTTTCTCTAGTTATAAGTTATAGAATTAATTACAAGACATTAATTGCGATAACATAAGTAAAAAAAAAAAAAAAAGAAACTGAATATCGATCAAGCACGATCCGAAAGGGAGGTATATGTTTCTATCGTATATTTTATCATACAGTACCTTTCTCGTGTATATCTGTATTACGAACTTAGGCATTTACAGAGAAAGCTCTGTATAGAAGCAGTTATAAAATTCAACGTGCATAAAAAATATGAGGATCGATCTTCAGAGAAAAACTGTATACGCGGACAAGATTCCTTTCGAATTCATGTACATTAAGTATACAAGCATTTGCGGCAGGAACGAACCCTTTTTTCGAAACCGTCCTCCTCGCTATAAAGCCAATTCTTTTTACACTTTTTATACATTGTCTAACTAAGTAATATTTTAAATCTTGATTTATTCGCGCCGCAGATTCTCGAGTCTGGCCTGTAGATCCGCGTCGGCGTCCGGGAGATTGCCCCCGTCGCCATCGTTGCCCGCCGCGGCGGCGACCGCCGGCTGCTTAGAGCCGGCTACGCTCAGCGATCCGGACGCTTGTGGTAGCCCGGAGAGTTGATCCGTCAACTGCAGACCCAGCTCGTCCAACACTTGAGCGACCACAGCATCACTGGGAAAATAAAACGTCAATGTGTAGATGTTTTACAATTTTTACATATAATTTTTTGAATCAAAATTTGAAAATTCAATAATTATCTAGCGATTTACACGTAGAATTGATGTATACACGTAAAAAATGCTCGATACCTTTCTTCCTCGTCTCCCTCATCCTCCATCGCGTCGTCTATCGCGTCGTTCATGATTTCTTCCTTCATGTCCATTATCTCCGACTGCTTTTCGAATTCTTGTAATATTTTCTGTATTTGTGGTAGGTTTAATTGTCTATAAAGAAATCAGAAATTAAATTAATATTTCAGGACATGCTAAAATGAATTATTAATTAGACTTTGATTCCAACGAACGCAAGAAGATTGTATAAACAATGAAAACTATTGACACGCTAGTGTTGCACTTACTTGTTCATATTTTGCATCGCTTTGGTCACTCCTTTCATCGCCTGCGCCATCGTATTCTGAGAACGTAGGGTTTGTATCTTTAACGACACCGCTTGAATATTTGCCTTCATCAGCATAAACTTCTTCACGTAACGTCTCGTCCTGACCAGATCTTTAGCCATAATTTTCACGGCGTCCTAAAATCCATATAAAAGAGATCGCAAGATAGTATAAATAAATACGCAATTGGACAGAAAAGTCGTGGATTTACCATTTGCCCGTCTTTAGCGAGTTTCTTTATATCGACAATAATTTTCTTCTCCTGCTGCTCCATCCTCATTTTTTCCCGATCCAAATCCCGCATCGCCTTGTTCAATGCTCTTTGGTTCTTCCTGAGCATTTCCTCAGGCGTGATACGCTTGCCGAATAACCACTCCATGGTGCTAGAAAATCATAGCACGTCGTACGTTAAACAAATGTGACACAATACAAACTTACAACTGTGTCAAACAAACTTAATAACACAAGATACAGTACTTATTCGTTATACAGGCGCCACTTGTAAAATAAATATAAATATGTATGTATAACAGTAAATTTAGGTACCATTACTTCAATAAATAGATAACATTTTTTTTGTTTCCCTTGGATGAGGGGGAGTAAGGTACCTTCAGCTCCTCCTTAGAGCTACATGAACACAACGGAGTTAACAATTTAACAAGTAAATAGGTTAATGATTGCTGTACTTTCAAGTTTCAAGTAGAAAAACATATAAGTGGCGCTCGTATACAAGTTCCCAAAATACACATAAATACATGAATACAAAACGTTATCTCAAAAAACATACCTTGAAGACACCTCGTTACTTCGGATGTCGATATCTCTAATATTTACCCGTTATTCGGGCAGTGACGCATAAACGTCAGAGCCGTGGAACCTGCGACTTCACCAGATATTCCCGTTGATGCGTATCTCGTTCTACCTCGAGGAATTCACGCGGACCTCAGGCGGCACCGAGAATGCGCGAGAATGACATCACGAACGGCGTTATAGCGCTCTTTTGACAGATTACTGCAGATTACGTACAATACATAGAACACCGGCGACCAATAATCATGGATCAAGAAGTGACTGTCGTGACTGGATTGGATGTTTCCCGAGAGATTTAGGACTCTAGAGAGGTTATCGTCGCAGCGACAAACGTAAGGGCAAGGGGAAGATGCGCCATATTGCGCACGACCGTCGGTCCGCGAGATTTAATCGCAGCGTTACAAAATTAAAATAAATATATAATTATGGAGTTTATAATATCTATAAAATGCCTATAAAAATGTAATTGCAAGCATTTTGTAAAATATATTAGAGATATTAAACTACCAATCCACAGAACATTATCATCAGAAAAAAATAGAGGGAATAACGCGAATTTTAATATATTCATCTGCAGTCGTTTAAACAAACAATGCGATTACTGATACCAATTTGATGATATATACATGAAACAATATGTTTATGTAATGTTTAAAATATTTCTATTGCGTCCGATAAGAAAAGAGACAGCTCGATTCCAATAATTTCCCATGTTGAAAGATATGCAAAACACAACAATGTTTGTAATATGTATGTACAGGTTTGTGTATATGTAGGGGGATTATCCCATTTTAAAAAGCAAACCTAGATAACTTCGAAGAGTTTTGTAAAAGAATTTTTATTTTTCTACATACGATGTGATTTTCGAGATTTTTCTTACACGATAACTCTTCCATTGATTTTTTTCTAGAGTTATTTAGGTATGAGTTGTAAAACAGGGCACCCTGTATATTGCACAAACAGTAAATTTATTAGATATATCGTAAGCATATAAAACTTACATATATAACTTGCATCTTGTGTAAAAGCACGGTATATATGTAGATGATTTTATTTACGTAAATAAATTGACATTCGGAGAGAGAAAAATTAGGTTTCGTAAAATCATTTTCGCTACAACGAACTAGTTTTAATTGCTCTCTTCCTCTTTATTTTACAAGTATTCGCTTTCAATCCCACGCTTTCACACGAAGCTCCGGTTCGAGAATCGACCAGTTCGGCGAATGTTTCTCACTAGACAGCCAATTGAAGTCGTCGATGCAGTTCCAATTGTTAATCTTTGGATCGAGGCCGGCTAGATTAAAGTGACTCGTCTGATCTTCGTAAGACCAGTTGTAAGGTGCTACGCGTATCTTCGTACAATCCTCTATGATCGCCCTACTCGTGACGTGCAAATAAATGGTACAGTCCGTCGACGAGTGCAATCGCAGCTGTTGGCACGCGAATGCGAATACACAGTCACTGCAGTCGTGCGCGAAAACGGAGGACGTCACCGGTCCGACCAGTACAGTGCACTGCTTCAGGTTCACCATGTGCAGGGTGCTCGGCGTACCGTATATCCGTACGGTACAGCGAACCAAGTCGGAAAGTAGGATGTCGTTCTTATTTACATTCTCGGCGTCCAGTACCATTCGCTCGTTCACCTTGCCCAACAGCATGCAGGCGCTGTCCCCGTACTTGCTCGACAATTTATTCTTCTGCTTGGTCGAGCCGTTCACAATGCTCTCGGATATCTTGAGGTCCTTGAAGCCGTCCGTGATGTCGTGCCCCTTGTCGGTGGGCTTCTTCACGATTCGACGATTTTTAAAGCCGAACTTCTTCTTAGGCAGGAGCTTCAGCTCCAACTCGGAAGCCTGGTTCTCCAACGACTGCAGGTTCTCCTGCGCGCGTCTTATATCGTAAACTTTTAGAAACATTTTAGATTGCGATAAATAGTTCTTAAGCAGCTGGATCTCCTTGTTGGATTTCTCGAAGATCCCCGGCAGCGCCGAGGACGGGCTGCTGGGCGCGTCGTCCAGCATATCCTTGATCTTCTTGCAGGTGGAGTAAAACGTGTCTTTGAAGTAGCCGCTCTGCTCGGATTCCACGGCGAGCGACTGCCGTTCCTCCCTCCGCCTCTCGATAACATTCTTTCGCTCCCGATCCCTCTTCGTAAGACGATCCGACAAACTTTCCTCTATAAGCTCCGCGGGGTCCATTTTACGTACACAAGTGCTATTTCTTAGGATCGTTCACGCTGCTCTGAGTCTTGAACTCCTTGAAACTAACGTTCGGCCTTTCTTGGTTCATAAATTTCGCCGACTGCCCGTACGATGGTCTAAAAAGACTGCGCTGCTCCGACGAATACGGCGGGAGATGCTGAAACAATTCAATTGCAAATAAAGAAAAGATTTAAACCATTTTTTTTTTTTTTTTTTTTTTCATTAGACTTAGATCCCTCAAATAAAAATGTAACTATTGTGAGAAGTTCTGCGAAATTATTTTTATAACAAATATTGACTGGTTTTCTTTATTAAAAAAAATATTGTACAATTGATGAGAGGAAGAGTGCCATCGCCACCAACTTTTGTAAAAGAAAACGTATCTATTAGCGGCTTGGCGATTACATAACCATGATTACCTTCACAAGATCCGATTCGTTGGTCGAGGCAACTTTCAACAGAGCGTATCCCAATCCACCGCCGAGAACTATCGACGACACGTAGTACTTCAACGCCATGAAGATTTAATGCTCATCGCGCTCTCCCATCCAGGTCTTGTAATCAAACGTCCTCAGATTGTTGTTGCCAGACAGCTCTTCCCCGATAAGGTAGTAGCCCTCCAATATAATTGGAAAACGTTGGCGCATGTAATACCTGAAATCTAACACACATGGAATATTATTATACGTAAGACCGACCTGCTGATTCGAGATAATAGACAAGAGATAAGCGACTCGGGGAAGGTCGAGTCGTCCTTTGTGGCACCTATTCGCGGGGTTTTCCTTGCCGCCCTGGTGCAGAAAGATCTCGGTAATCAGTCACATTAACACGCCAGACGCTAAACAGGGAGTAATTGAGGAATCTTTTTCTCAGCCGTGTCAATCTCCCGCCGTTACTCCGTTCACGTCAGCCTCGCTCGTTTCATCTCGAAGGCGCGGATCGAGGATAAATTTTCGGCAAGGGGGACACGGGAAAAGTAACGTAACCCGTAAAGGTGGAGCAGCCCGGGTACGGCGAGGCTCTTGGTTCCTTACTTAGGCTAAGCGTAGCGATTCACCTTGCGATGTGTTGAGGCAACGCCAGAGTCCGTACGAGCCGAGGAACAGCGCGGTCTCGAATATGAGGAACGCCTTGATACCACGGCTGAGCGTTCGCGTGAAACCCGGCCCCGGCTGTTTCGTGATCATACTAAGGTGAAACGGGGGGATTTCCTAAAATGGAAATTCATCAATACTGCGGGATACGGAACTCGTAACGAAACATCGCGCAACACCGCGAGAGGTTGAGAGCGCGCCGCGAGGGGAGGGAAGGCACGAAGAGGGCGCTCCGCGCGGCAAGAAGCAAGAAGCTCGTGCCCTGTCGAGTGAACTCGGCCGATATTGGCCGATATTCCAGCAGCTAGTCACGTGTTAGTTGAAAAATATTCGAAATTTAGTTTTTAGATGACAATTGAAATCCTTTCAATTAATCGGATTTGCGATATATGCCGAGATTTTGTATAAATCTTGAAAAATAAAAAAAAAGTTGAAGTTTCCTCGTACGATAAGCCCTGTTCGGTTCAACGCGCTACTTCCTCTCCGAGGATAAGAAGCAGAACGTTCCAACACACATTACTTTACTTTGACCAATACTCTCGCGCCCATCGTGAAGGGATCAGCCGAGGCTTCCTCTCCCTGAAGCTCACGAAGACGACGGAGGATAATAGCCAGAGAGGTTTTAAGCTACGGCACTTTCTGCCACGGGTCCAGGGACTTTCCTCAGAGCGATGAAAGAGTCATTGCAGACTCCGCTGGTGGCTCCGCGGTGTTTCCCGAGGGAACTTCGATAGTGCTTCCTTCAGGAGGACGTATATATAGCGAAACGCGGCTCGACCAAGCGCTAGCGAGAAACTTGGAAAATGAGAAAAAATGTACTTAGGTGTGCAGCGACATACAGGTCAGTGTGACGGGTTGCCTAGTAGTATATTTCAAAATTTGTACTTGGGAAACAAAGTATTTGTTTTTTTTTTTTCAATTATGATATTCACCATTTTTACCTGACGAATTTCAATGACGTATAAAGGCAAATAAAGGTTTATATAAACATTATCGCTTCTTGTTTACATTTGTTATACATTTTATTGTTATACATTTTTATTGTGACACACTTTATTGTATTCCCAGGGTTTGACGATGCGAGGGACGCTGACCGTCGGTCGCAAACAAAGAATATCCCCTACAAATTTGTCACCCCCCGGATCATCCCCTCGATACCGACGACGCTCGGCGTCGCTGGGCGTCGCGACGCCGCGACGCGCATAGTCGCCATGGTCAGAGCGCAGAATCCGCTCGGAGGTCGTGGACGTCGGCTGCTGGACGGAACGGGACGGTCGGTCGGTCGACAGCAGCGGGGGAACACGAAACGATATCGCATCGCTAAATATAATACGAGGCACGCGGTTCCGCTAACCGTCCGCCACGGCACGGGAGGCCGCATGACGGCGACGGCGACGGCTTCGCGGTAGTAGTCACTAGCAGTCACTAGTCAGTGGTAGTCGCCGTTTGAGACCGTCGACGTCGACGCTTTTGTCGGCGTTCGTAATCGCGAAAGTTACCGTGTATCTCACGTCTTCGACGACCGACCGTGGAAAGCGTGAGTGGCGAGCCTTTCCCAGGCAGGTGCGTCCGCGAACGAGGAACTCTTCGAGGGGCTTGTGATATTTCTGACCGGAGCTTCTTTGACCGGATCGATCGTCGCCAAAAGCCGTAGGTGAGAATCTCTTAAAATCACACCTTGACACGAGAAATTTATGTACGTTTAAAGAAAACTAAGAATTACACGTTATAAAACTGTAAGGAAATGTTCTTTAATAAACCTCAGTTTCGAGAAAAATTAAATTCAAGACTTTCAGAGATCGATTCTCTTTAATATTTAATAATTAGTAAACATTTTTAACAGCTTTTTATTTAGATTCAGTTTGTGATTATTTAATTAATATAAAATATAAATTTTTTTTAGACGTCAAATCAATTTAATCAAGAGATTATTTTTTTTTTTATTCACTTGTTAGACTTTTCACGTTTTCTCTTTCCTTTGTAGCACAAGTTTTGTTTCCATTGTTATCAGCTACAATATCTCTGCATAGTTCCTTAAATTATAAAAAAGACCGTGCACGACCACAAGAAGTCTTAAAAATACCCATTGATCCATTGTAACTGCGACGTATTTCAAACCGAGGCAATGTAAATTCTACGATTGTTCACTGTTGACTCAAAGTCGTTTGCTCGTGTTGTGTCTCTGTTTTCAATGCCAGCCTCATAGCTGCAAATATATGTGTCGCTTATTATCGTTTCGCTGAATGGAGCTAATCAGTATAGAGTAGAAGAGATTTCGAATGCCATAATTAGCAGTATTTTTTTAGATGCACATTTGCCTTTTACAAACCTTTACAAAAGACTTACGGAAAATATCAAAATCATTAAAACTTATTAAAAGATTAAGAATTGTTATTACGCAATAATTAATGATTAAAATCGTTAAAAGTAAAAACCATTCGGTCCATTTTTACACGAAGCAGAGAGGAAGAGAATTGAAAGACTAAAAGCACGAAGGTAGATTTTAAAGACATGGAATTTTTGCCTTGAGAATGTCAATATTACGTTTGATGTAATGCACATGATGTAATGACAGCCGGCTTCTACGATTATTGATCGGCGAACATCGCAGGTATATTGTGCCCGGGCGGTAACATTCTGCGCGAAACGATAGATACGCAATAATGAAAAATGTCCCGATACACACCCACTCACCCTTCCTGTACATTCTTCCTAATGTGCCAATACACAGGCGCAATATGTGCATCCGTCCGGACAATATTTATATATTAAAAAAGTCGAACTTTTTAAATCACTTTAGTAAGAAGAAATACAAATATACTTTATGTGCAGAAGAAAAAAGGAATTTTTTTGTCTACTGTTATTTTATAAAATCATAATTTAAACTTTATTTTGGACGGCATGTAATTTGGGACACTACATTTATATTTAAAGTAAAAGAAAACTGTTTTAATTTTCCGTTCAATAATTTGTTAAGTTCTGAGTGTCCAGGAGACATGGACTTATTGATGTTTTGTTTCAGAAAAAAGTTATATGGAAAAGATATATGTATAATATGTAACGTCCGTGTGTATGTGACAGAGATGAGTATCCAGAAGCCCGAAGATCGATTGCTATCGGTTGTCATATCAACCGAACTTCCACCGTCTCCGAATTCTCGACAGCTGTTTATAAATCAAGATCAACAGGTGCGTTCTTCACTGTAATTGTGTAATTCAATCTTTATCTGATCGTGGTTTGTTATAAATTACAACCCTTTTAGTTTAGCAAATTTCTTTGACACATTTTTTGAAAGATATAATGACAATGTAGTATATTTATGTATATATTTAAAAAGCTGCAACAATACAACACAATATTCCACAATTATATCGAAGAAAAACAAATAGTGCTTTCCTTACACGAGACTCGTTCTGAGAACTTTGTCTCATGCGTTTAATAGGATGAAGAAGCGTCCGATTGTCCCCTATTAACACCAAGTCCACCACCTACCCAAACCGACGGGACTCTCCAGACGCCGATATTCAATGCTCTGGAAGGAGCTCCATTAGAGATGATACCCACGCGGACGCTTGAGAATATTAATACGGAGGACGGATTCAACTTCATGAACATAGTGAATAGTTCAAGTAAACCTTTAAACGATGGTGCGTACTCCTACCTATTCCAATGTACAATGGAGCACACAATTAAGCACGCATATATATACATCTTCGATATATACTTTGCTTTCAATACATGACGTTATTTGGTCTGCTTTATTCCTCTTTCTTTTCATTATTGGATTATGGATTCATTATGGATTATGAATGATTTCGCGTTTAATTTATAGTAATAAAATAGATTTTTACGATAATATAAAAGAAAGAGGAAGAAAGGAGAAAAAATATACGAATTAGCGTCAATTTGGAGGAATCTTTTCTTTAAATATAAAATGTTCGTTAAGTGGCTCACGTTCTTGAGCTGAAGTGCTTACGTAATCTGCTGCTATGTAACGTCGACGCTCGTTTTGATAGGATCCAGTTTCAATTTAAGTGATAATCCATTCAGCATTCCTACACGCAAACTAGTTTTTTATCTTCCTACGTTTGTGGTTAAAATCGTCCAAGTTAAAAGAACAACCATTTTTGGTTGCGTAAAATTATTTTAAGATTTATTTTAAAGGATCTCTATTATAAAAGTATAGAAGCATGACTATTCAAACACACAGTTTAATCATATAATTAGTTCGAATCTGATCTTGGTCTTTTTTAATCATTTTCGCAATACAACAAATAAGTTTGCTTCGAACGTCTTAATAGCTGTTCTATAAATGGTTCATTTCACGCGTCGTGTTTCAGAACCGAGTTCACGTGATCCCATGGTGGAATCTACTAGCAGCGGTAGCAGCAGTGACACAAATGAACCCGTTTGCGCACAATTGTTGACACAATTGAATACTGCCTATCAACATCTCGCACCAGACGCTCAAGCTTTAGTAAGTATCGCAAGTGGGACTCTGTGTTCTTTCGAATTTTTTCGGGACCATGTATAAAACAGAATCGATATGAAGATAATTTAACAGCATTCTAATTCGAGGGTTTTGAATATCTTAAAATCAATTTTTAGATGCCAGTGAGCCGTTCAAAATTATTAAAAATTAAATTATTATTTACGTCTGTGCATAAAATCGAGAATTAAAACATTCAAAGCTTTTGAGACTTTCGATGTGTTCGTGACTTTTTTCGAGGTATCTCTTAGTTCTGGAGTATTAGAAACGACTCAAAATTTTCTTTATATGTATAAATATACATATTTCAAGTGATTTAACGCACCTTGTGCTTATCACTATATTTGTACATGCATATGTGCCTATTGTGCTTAATGTATTGTATGTCTATCATTATAAGATTCATAAATTCCGTCTGTCTTTCACGAAAGCGAAGAGAATCTATGCTGTTTCATACATTACATTATATGTTTACATTTGCTTGTCATAGATAAAGGATATTTTGTCGAATGTATTACTATAAAGATTACCGCTTATGATCGCATTCACGAAATCGTGATCGTACTCACGTACTCACGTAATCTATACTTTCTGACGTCCAACTAAGTCATTAATCGATTTGCTCAACGATTTGTCATCTCAGTTGCTTGTATGCATAGAAAAAAAACCCCGTACAACTAGGGTGACCATGCGGAATTAAACAAAAATTAGGGAAGGCCGTATATGCGATAGAGAGAACTAAAACGTTAACTTTTATTACACTTTTACTTTTCAATAAAATTGGATAAAAAAGATAGATACTACTTACGTATATATAAGCTATAAATTTTTTATATTTAAATTAATTTAATTTTTATTAATTCTTTAATTGCGGATTTTGAATATAAAATATTAGGCTGAACCTAAAGAAACCTGCGAAAAACGTCCGAGGACTCCTTGTGAAAGAGGATCTGTCTTCGGGAACGGGAATACCTGGTTCCCGGATCTGGTCACGCTAGAATTGACATTGTGTTATTGTGTCATCGGGGGTTTAAAAGAGATGCAGGTATTGTATACCTCGTGAATGTTCCCTTCGATTTACGTGGCTTGGCTGTCCCACATTTGAAATGAATCTGAAAGGGATAGGATTACACAATGATCTCACGTTGACTAATCCATTGCTTGCCGCTTCCTAACAATCATCATACATATTTATGCTTGTAACTGTTTAGTTTTACAACCAGGAGAACGGTGGGAAGCCACCGCTCGTTGGGATTCAATTGGTGGTGCCAAAACCGCCTAAAGATTATCGCTTTATGAAGTGGAACTGGCCGTTGATACGGAAGACATGCTACTGGTCATTGATGTCGATCTTAACTGGATGCGCCGCTCTCGTTATCGGCATTATCGCCACAATGCCTAAGAAGTATGTGTACACACGTTATGCATATTTACGTACATGAATAAGAGAAATGATAAAGATCGAGGAATGCGATTGCGATTCCTGAATGAAGGGAATTCCCGATAATTTCAGTATAAGGTGATTACGAATTTGCTAGATAGCAAAGATAGTTGAGGTATTTTTCTAACAATTGCGAGTATTTTGCATTAAAACGCATTTTGTCACATTATATAATTATATAATAAATTTATGTACAATAAAAAACTCAATTTCAATTTCTTTTTCTTAAACATTACGAGTAAAATAATATTTTACTTAATTCAAATTTATAATACATAATATATATAATATATTTTTCGTATAGTAATACAAAAACGCGCATATGAATACAAAGATAAACATTTTATCAAAAGATTATATAACGTTTTAGTAAGTATAGATGATTTTTAAAACAAATTGTATGTGTGATTTTACTTGAATTATTTGCACGTTAGATGCGACCCGCCGGTGGAATGGTGGCAAGGCAGCACCTTCTACGAAATATTCCCGGCGTCCTTCCAGGACTCGACGAAGGGTGCCGACGGGATCGGCGATCTGCGAGGGATAATCATACGGCTGGACTACTTGAAGGAACTCGGAGTGCAGGCCGTCAGATTGAACTCGATATTCCCGGCGTCACATTACCCGGAATATTACTCGAACATTAGTAACATGACGGACGTGAACAATGAGTTGGGCACGCTGGAGGACTTTGCCGTTCTCGTGCGCGAGATTCACAGGCGAAACATGAGCCTAGTCCTCGATTTACCTCTGTACCCGTTCATGAAGCGCTCGAGCGAAGCGAAGACAAACCAGACTGAACGTGCGCTTCGAGAGAAACGTGATCTCACGAGCAACGCGATAATTCCCGACGTACTGCCGTCCGCGCCGTCCACGTCGGTCGAAGGTATCCGCGACGTTCTGTCGTCGCCGCTGCAAAAAGTGAAGAGACAAACGACTCGTCAACAAGAGCATCCCGTCAGCGAGGCCGTCAGGATCTGGCAGGAGCGAGGGGTGGACGGCTTCTATCTAAAGGGACTGGAGCATTACGTCGACGAGGACACGTTTGCGAGCGATCTCAGATACTGGAGGTCTCTTGTACGCCCGGGCGGTATCTTCATCTGTCACGTGGGCGCCCTGGATGCCGCTACCTCCGACGCCGTGAGGAACTCTATTCTGTCCAGGATAGATCTGATCGACGTGACCCTTCGTCTGACGAACGGCACAAGGGACATCAAGGCGCAGATCGAGAGCATCACGAGGGGTGTGATGTTCGACAAGGCCGCCTACCCGTGGATCCACTGGTCCGTAGGCGGCGTGGACACCAACAGAGTGGCCTCCACTATGACCGTGAAGAACGCTAGCGTGGCTGCTTCTCTTCTCGGTATGATGCTACCTGGGACAGCTAGTATATTTTACGGAGATGAGGTATGAACTTCAAAAAATATGCAATTATTATCTCTTATCTGTGCGTTTTAATCATTTTTTAATTATTAATAGCGATTTGACGTTTCAGTAAATATCTCTCTTTTCGGGATAAATGAAAAAGCAATTCAATCCGAGGAAGAGCTATTTGTTAATCGGATTTTTATTCGCTCAGATAGGTATCGAAGATTGTGAGTGTCGGGATCATAAGGATTTGGCACACGTGCACAATTTGGTTCCTATGTATTGGGAGAAGGATGACGGCCCCGATAGCAGTTTCTCGCCTTCAGGAGTTACCGCTTGGCTACCAGAGGCTGGGAAACCTATGGAGACCAGTTTGAAGAACACTGTTACAAAAATGGCGAAGCTAAGGATGGAAGCGACACCGATTTACGTCAAAGCGGTGTTAAGAGAGAACCAATCTACTGCGAACTGTGATGTTAGGTAAAGTCTCTTTGATTTGCTCGAGTTTCCGGACTTGTAATTTTCCTTAGGATAATAGAAGTAAACGTCTTCAACAGTGATTTAATTTAATATCCTTTTAAAAACTCGAGAAATTAATATTATTTTTTCATTTTGCATGCGACTATAATATATTTCTGTCTTGAAATGGATTAAATTGCATTTTATATTTTAAATTTTCGACAAATGTATAACGACTTTGCGAAATGTGACGAAATGTAATAATATGATTTAATATTATTCTGTTTAGGTATGTAGAAGATGAAATGATCGTGATTGAGCGGTGGTACCCACGAAGAAATTCTTATGTATTTGTGGCCAATTTTGGCAATGAAACGCGCATAAAGGATCTGTCATCCCTTTATTATGGTGGTCACGTTGTAGTTGGACCAAGTTACAGAATGAATCGAAATGTGTACTTCAAAGAACTTACCGTCCCCCCCGGAGAAGCGTTTGTTATAAAATTAGATAAGTGAGAGACAGCCTTTTTATTAAACCTTATATAAGTTCACTTGTTGTCAGATTATATTTTTATTTATACTTTTGTCATATGAAACGATCATCAGTCATTTAAACACCATCAGAAGTTGGATGGGTACCTTACAACGAAATAAAATTTTATAAAATGTTACTTTACGAAATTTCAGGGATAAAATAATTCTTCAATTATAAACGATCGAAGATAATTTTTTGCGAGTTCATGGTTTAGGGGTACAAATAAATAGAAAATTATTTTATTTTTATTTAGTTTTTGATTAATTGAGATGAGGGAGAAAAAAGAGACAGAAGAAGAAGAATGGTGTGTGTGTGTGTGTGTGTGTGTGTGTGTGTGTGTGTGTTGTCGAAAATTAAGGAATCAAAAAAGATGGCGTCCAATAAATTTTTCGGTTAATACAAATAATATGTATCTCGCAGTATTAAAAATGATTAGTATCATAACTTATCTATCATACAAAAGATTGGATCTTTACAACGAATTTTAATGCATATCGATCACGTTATGTCGATAAAACCAATCTAATGCGGTTGTATTTAGATTGCAATTTTACAACACGCATCTATTATCATATTTGTTCTGGCCCCTAAAATTATCGCAGAGGCAAGAAGCTTTACGTTTTTATTTTATACTTCTTTTGATAATAGAATTAAAAATTCATCATTATTGCGACGATCAAAATACAGCGTGTAAAATCTCTTCGTAATATATAAAAATGCTAATTCAAAAATATTTTGTACGATATGACAATGATAATAATCGGTTTGGCTACTTATACAATATTGTTTAATTATATATGTCGTTGGCATCGAATCATACAATTTACTCGTACAATTATATACGATTTTTTTTATAATTATATATATTAGGAATATAGAAATGTATTGTATGTATTATTGACTGTGTGAATGCAAGAGATTTATGTTAATAAAATTATCTCTATGTATTTACACAGACAAATAAAAAAATTCTGAATATATTGCTATATCTTTATTGTATAATAAATAACGAATTACAACAAACTTCAAATTAATAATGTAATGACATTTATTTGCTCGAAGAAAATCAATTAAAATTGGGTTTTTAATTGTTTTATTTCTCTGTATAAAATTATGTGTATAAAATTTCATTTTTACACTTTATTTCAAACTAATGTATTTTGTTCTGTATATCACGAGTCTAAAAAAAAAATCTTATAATTTAAAAAAAAAAACGTAAAAAATGCAACAGGCGAACACAACGTGAAATACAAGAGAAATTAACAGAAAATTTTTGTTAATGTAAAATGTATACTGTATACTAATAGATTATATAATAAGCTCATCGTTGAACGCGATTGCGTAGAATATCACTTTGGCACATAATCGTATTGAAAATTGTGATTATCTGGATGGCGACCTATCCTTTTTATAGAAATTCTGTAAAAGAATCACAATAACTTGTTAATAAACAGTTTGTAAGAATAATTTAAACATTTAATAAATAATTACCACTAAAAAATAAATAAAATATTAAACTACAAACACTTTAATGTTTCATTACAATTATTATGTAACATAATAATTATTAATTGCAATTCTATCATTAAGCTGAATTTATTGCTTACTTTTTCAGCTATATCAATAAGATGCTCGGCCATCGCAGTACCAGTCTGCTGTACCATATTATAAAAATGTCCTTTCCTTTGTAAAAGGATATATGGATGGTCAAATTCCTAAAATCAACGTTTATTATTTTGTAAAATGCTTTTATTGGAGGAGAGATTCCGAAAATTAAAAATTGCTGAGCGTCAAAATTATCGGAATCGTGTTTCTTTTTTTTTTTTTAATTGTTCAGCTTTCGACTTGTACTTACCACAAGGTTTCCAGCGTCCATCACGAATATTCTATCGCTGTCCATAATGGTGTTCAATCTGTGAGCTATGGTGAACACGGTACAATTTATAAATTTCGTCTTAACCGTTTTTTGTATAAGGGAATCCGTGTAGGGATCGATGTTGGCAGTTGCCTCATCCAGCACCATAATCCGATTGTTCTTGATAATAGCGCGCGCGAGGCACAACAGCTGTTTCTGGCCGACGCTGAAGTTCGACCCCTCGTCGGACACCCTCGTGTTCAGTCCGGCGGCCATCTCGGAGATGGTCTCCTTCAGCTCGACGTCCTGGAGCGCCTGCCACAGCGCGGCGTCGGAATACTGATCGAAGGGATCGAGATTCCGTCGGAGACTTCCGGTGAACAGGAACGGCTCCTGAGGGATAATACTGATCTTCGAGCGGAAGTCGTGCAGGGCGATCGCGCCGGTGGACACGCCGTCTATGAAGATCTCACCCTCCACGCAGGCCAGGCGGAAGAGCGCGTTGATCAGGGACGACTTGCCCGCGCCGGTTCTACCGACGATACCGATCTTCTCTTCCGGCATGATGGCGAAGTTGATGTTCCGGAGGATGTAGGCGCCTCGACGATTGTACTTCAAGCTCACATCCCTGAATTCAACGAGACCCTTCGTCGGCCAATCGTCCGGCGGCTTGGTCTCCGGCTTGCCGTCGATCATCGGCTCCTCTTCCAAACGGCTGTACTCGAGTATTCTCTCTATGGAGGTCAGCTGGCTCTCCAGCTCGGCCGTTTGTCTAATTCCCCACTGCAGCATGTTCGTCAGCGCCATGATTTGCGTGATTACCAGACCGATGTTACCAACGACAGCCAGACCGTCGACGACCGTGAAGGCTATGATTATCGCCCCGATGTAAAGCTGGCAGATGACGTCGATGTAGAAGCCGAAGGCTCGAGAGGTGGACAGGAAGAGGAAGCAAGCGGACGAGTGGACATCCTGATGACTGCACAAGTCCGTCATCAGCATCTCCTCGGCGTTAAACGCTCTGATTGTCGTCAGACCTTGCAAAGACGCTCCGAGGTGGTCGAAGATCGGCGAACGTGCTGAACAAATTGTTATCGCATTACTTATTTTAATTCCTGTTTCGCAGAAACGAAATCTAATTTCGACGAAAAGAACTTTGAAATAAATTCGTCTGGACATATGTAAACGAAGCAGATTCGGAGATCAAAAGTAATGATTTCTCGTTGGCTACTAATATCGCCTTTTATAAGTATATCGCATAGATAGATCACTTACTCGTCCCTTCGAGGCGTTTGATGCTGCGAGCGGTGCAGATGTATATCATACGGAAATAAGTAAAAATGCAAGCGCAAAGCACAGTGGGGATCGCCAGCCATGGGTTGACCGCTATGATCATAACCGCCACCGTGATCGAGATGAGTCCGATCACTATGATGTCGAATACGCACATCGACAATAATAAGTCGACGATATTGATATCTCTAGCAAACCTAATAGTGGGAAATATTTTTCTTCTTTAGATAAAGCTATCAAAAGTTGGAAAAAAAAGAAAGAAAATAAAATTCGTTTTTTAGACAAATCAGTGAACAATATTTCTGCATGAAATTATACGACGAGACTGTAATTCTTGCAATTTTTATCCAAACCATTTTTCAACTTTCTTTTTGAAAAAGTGGGATTCATAATTTTACTTTACAGCAGAATTTAATGAGAAAAATTGCACTTGTCAATATGATACTTTACAAATAATCTCGCGTTCAATTATTGTGCCCTTCTGCACTTGCCTGTTTAATATACGGCCAGCTGGATTAGTACTGTAAAAGTACATGGTTGCGCGCAATATGCTGTGAAACATAGCGGAGTGCAGATTCACCGAGGACCACATGCACACGCTGAAGTACACGAACGTTTGGAATTTCCACAGCAGTATGATGGACACTATCATAGCGCTGTACAGGTAGATCATGGAATCGCGGGGTAGCGGACCCTCCCATTGAAATTCCAGGGTGGCGTTGTCCATCTTGTGCCACGAGCTCGACTCGACGTTCACCCAGAACGCGACGAAGTAGTCGCTACCACCGGATATCACCTGATTCGCCAAGAAGATCAGCATCATCAGCGCGATCAAGACGGGCCTCTTGCTCGCCTTGAAGTAAGCGAAGAACATTCCGCGAGATATGCTACCCTTCGCCATCGTCTCCTGCGTCTCAATCGGCGGGACGTCCCCGTTGTCCCTCGTCTCGCCCTTCATCGAAATTCGACGCTGAATCTCGGATTGCCTTCTCTCGGCCTCTTTGCATTTCGTATCAGCCGCCTTCACCAGCTTCATAAAGTCAAGGCCGAGCTCTTGCAACTGATCGAACGTACCCTTCTGCTCGATACTACCGTCGTTCATCACGATAATCTGATCGGCGAGTTGCAGATACTGCAGCTGATGCGTCACCAGAATCCTCGTTTTCCCCTGATCGGCAATTGTTGAATGAAATAATTAAAATTTGGAATCAAGAAGCTATACCTGAGAAAATCATCTTAAATTGAAACAAATTTCTACCAAAATTTTTTCTTGTCAATCACAAATATGAATATTTTGCTGCACCCTGCGACTTTTTACCTTTAGATAGCCGCAGATGCACTTGTCCACGAGACGTCTGCTGACGTGCGAGTCCACGGCGGAGAGAGGATCGTCCAGGAGATAAATGTCCGCGTCCTTGTAGATTGCTCGCGCCAAGTTGATCCTGGCACGCTGGCCGCCGCTCAGATTTATCCCCCGCTCGCCCACGATGGTGCGGTCGCCGTGAGGAAACGAGTCTATGTCCGATTCCATCTGACAGACTCTGATCACCTCGTTGTAACGCGACTTGTCCATCGCCTGCCCGAACAGAATGTTCTGCCTCACGGAAGACGCGAAGATCCACGGCTGCTGGCTGACGTAGTTTATCCTGCCGCGGCTCTCGATACTCCCGCCCGACAACGGCAGTTCCTGAAGTATCGCTTGCAAGAGGCTGCTCTTGCTCGAACCCACCTGGCCCACGATGGCGACGAAGCTTCCAGGTGGCACGGTCAAGCTTACGTTACGCAACGTCTCATCCTTACCCTCGCCGTGCCACTTGGCGTTTACGTTGGTCATGCGAAGTGCGAATGAATCAGTACCCGTCTGACATGGGTTCTGTTTCGTTTTGCTGATCTCATCGTGCAACATAAATCTTCGCAAACGACGAATACAAACCAATGCCTGTACCAATTGATGGAGACCTACGGAACAAAATTAAAAAATAAAAAAATAAAAATAGAATGGAATGCTAATCTTCAATGAGCACTAAATTCTGTCATCTTTAAAAAGTCGTTAAACTTAAGGTAAAGTAAAATTTAATTATACCGCGTTAATTATATGTAAGGCTCTTTATATTTTATCTTTAATCGCGATAAAGCTATTAAGTCACGACTTGCTATATAAGGATTAATTCTCAGCACGTCATTTATAACATGTCAATTGTTAAGTTTTGTATCGATAGTCTTACCCATTGAAAAGCCAAAAATCATCGAGTTCCGTAGAACGTTGTAATATGCTGTTACCAAGTACACCCTCTCGGCGTTAATGTAATTTCCGAATGAGACGTATGCCAATATCGCGACGAAGAGACTGAGTCGCGGCACATAGCAGTCGAAAGTGAGAGCTAATTGTTTCAAGATAGAATATTTCTTTATTACGCTCATCTCACGCCTGGAAATAATTAAATTCTAACGACAGTTTGGTAAAATTTCTAAAATCCTCAATCGAATAACAAGAGTCTGTATTAATTTAGTAGAAATAAGAATACGAAAGAAATTCTTTAATTAGCTATAAAGAACAGTAATGCATAAAAATACAAATAGCATATGAAATAATAAAAGAAGACTAATGTTTTTAGTTTAAACAACATTAAACTAGTTAAAACTTTCGAGGTACACTTACTTTCTCGCCTTTTCCACCAGATTATAAAAAGGAATTTCCCAAACGTACATTTTAATCACTTGCAATCCGGTGATTACTTGATTCATCAGCCTGAGCCTGTTGTCTGTTTTTTCTGCTAATTTAAGCGTTAAAGGTGCAATTATCTTCGCTAAGGCCGCTGAAATAGTACATGTCATTTCGATACGTTGCAACGAATCCGCTCATCAAATATAATGTTCAGTAGAATATTTATTACAGAGACATATTAACCGCGTGATTTTTATAATAATTTATTAACTGAAGCACGCCAGTACCTTGACAAGGAATGAATAGTAAAAATACCGATATTCCTATCAGCGCTGCCCATCCAATTTCGGTAAACGTAATGTACGTGATCCATATGATTTGAAGAGGTGAGATCCAAATGTAATGTAGATCTACCAGGGATGCTTCCAACCTAGTAATGTCGCTACTTAGGAAATTTACCATCTAAAAATGTGGTATAAACTCATAAAATGCAAATTAATCTTTTAGTAAGCATTTATTAAAATATTCTCTTGAATAACTTCAATAGCTTCACGTGTAATTCATTATTTTTGCGTAATAAAATTATCTAAATTTATAGTAGTACACAGTATAAATAATAAAGTATAGTGGCAGATGGTATTGCTTATTTGTAACAAAATTATTTTGGTACAAATAATCTTTCTATGTTCCCCAATTTCTGTCTTCTTTGCCTTGTGCTGCTCCCTCTTCACATTTGCCACGTAATTAAATCATAGGAAATGAATATTGAGTTTGTATCTCTCACCTGTCCAACGGATGTCTCATTGTCCAGCACAGAATTGGGGAGCTTCAATATCTTTTGATAAATTAACGACGTACAGGCTATCTTAATTTTCAATCCTAGGTGAAACAAGCAATGTACGGAATAATGCGAAATAAAACAATCCATGATGGACAATAGAATTATACCGCCTGCACTATAATACACCTCGTCGGTCCATTCTTTCTTCTCGCTCGCGAAATAGCGTAACAAATTAGCAAGTAATAACGGTTGATACATTCTGTAATGTAATAAAACGCATGATGAGAGAGAAGAGCAACATAAAAAAATTGACTGTTATAAAATCTTCTTAAAATGTAAAATAATGATATATGTTGGATAATTTAAATTAAATTTAAATCGCGAGATAAATAAAAAGAAGTTATTCATGTTTAAACATATAAAAATACAAATTTTACTCAATTTTACAATTTTCAAAAACTATATTTTTGAGAATTAAATCTTACATGGAAAAATTTATTCTCTATTGCAATTTGGATTATTAAATAGGTAATAATCTTTCTTTCTTTATCAATTTGTGTCACCACAGCATACAGAAAAATAATTATTACATATCCAATTTGTTCTGCTTTATCTTCATTTCTTTCGAACGTGTCGTATTGATATATAATTCGTTTATCTTTATTTGCTAAACATACCTAGAAAACAATTCCATAATTGCTTCTGCAATTCCAATTAGCAGAAGCGTCTTTCCGAAACAGCGCAACAGCACCCTGAGCAGTTGTGGCTTACGGCCATTTTTCTTTTTAGCGCACGATTCTACTTCTTTTTCCCAAGCTTTGCCTATGACTTGGCCTAAATGGTTGGTTCTGTCTTGCGTAAGAGTAGCGTAAAGATCGGTCTCCTCCAAATCTTTTTTGTAGTAGCCGGTCCGAAAAATTCTTCGGGTCCACCTGTATGTATTAATTGTTATAAATTCCTTGAATTAACATACTGTTTATTACTTAATTATTATCTTAACTCGCGTAAGTATATAGATATTCGCACGTACGCATGTATGGCACATGCAAATGGCGAATACTACAAGCAATCTTGACCGCGCATTAAAATCTCTTTCGTACGTAAAGCTTCAATAGCCAGGCGTCTATATTTCCAATAAAAAGATTTTCAACATCTGTATTTCTTCATTATTAAACCAAATTAATATATTACAATATAATATTTTATAATAAATGTGCGAATACTTTTTTATAAGTAACTCAATCACGGTACCTAATTGTTAATTCTATTTTCGATCATATGTTGTATACATTTACTTTTGATTTAGATAGCATTACAAGATATAATTTGTAATACTTACCAAAAGGTGAGGAGGGAAATGACATTCGCATTTTGCCCTGGATTTTTTGGATATTTCTTTTGATCGTCGTTTATCATGGTGACACATTGAACTTTTATTCATCTTCAAATATCTTTCATTTTTAATATAACACCAATTGCCTATATATTTTTATTAATTATTAAAAAGAATAAATAATTAAAATAATATGATAAATGATAAGATGATAAGATAAAATAGAATTTTTATTTGAGGAAAGTATAAAAGATGTCTTAGATCAGACGTGCTTTTACTTTATTTGCAATTTTTTGACAAGTTGTCGTGGAGAGAGGAAGTCAAGGGAGACCATTTTGCTTATCTCAAATCTCCAATTTCCAATATTATATATCTTAATAATTGAATAAAAATTTTGTTTTCTCTATAAAATTTCTCTGACAGTAAGTCAACTAAAAAATATGATTTTGCATTTAAATAAAATTCAATGCGCAAAAATGTCTTTTTTCAATTACTTATAACTGACAAATTATTCGTATAGGCATTTCTGTTAAAAAAATTATAAATTCTTAATTTATCAAAAAGTCTGTCAAGTTAAATACATGAAAGTCTTATATTAATTACATTAATAAATATTTTGGATCTTTGAAGGGCGAAAAAAGGGTAGTTTACAGGATTAATTTCAAAAGTCAAATATGCGTATTGCACTCACCAATTCGACGGTGTCAAAGACCATTTCACCAGTCGTCTGAAAACAACACGATCGAGTCTGTCAGTGACACTTTATCAAACCGCAACCACTTTATCATATTTCCTTATATATTCTTATCGTGAGTGAAATATACACAATGCAATCAAATCTCCGAGAAAAAGAAGATACTTCAAAGATATAACCAATTACCTCATTCAAGTAACGAATAATACTCTAACGCTCTTCTCACGAGATTATTGGATTAATTGTTATGTACTTTTGGCGTGAGATGCTACTGTGTCTACTGTGTAGTCTCGTTATCCTGATGCTTAAACGATTGTAAATTTACTGATAGCACGAACTCCTCTTTATCTGTTTTTTTTTTTTTTTTTTCGAAAGGCGCCAGTTTACGTTTTCATTTAACGTAAGATCTAGTCGGCTTAACTTAACGACAAAATTAGCCACTTTCATTTATATGTCTCGCACTCTTCTGCGTTGTTTTAGAAATTTTTATTATTTTTAGGAATATTTATCATTAATAATTAATAATTAGGGATACTTATCATTAATACTTAATAATTTAGTAATTTTCGATTTTACAGTATAATTTATTTTATTTATTACATATCTATATATATAAGTAAATATATATTTTATTAAGTGAAATAAGTTTATGTCTAATCTGAAACTAGTTTTAGCAACTCAAACGCGCACGCAAATTTATCACTCGTAACATTAAATTCAGTACTAGCTAGTTGCGCACTGAAGAAATTGTACTTCTTAAGTATTTAGATCGCGAAATTCTCAGTACGAATGAATATGATACGTTATACGATACTTTCTTTTTTTTTTTGTATTCAGAAAGTAACATCTGGCGAATAGCTGCAGTGAAAAGAAACGATATATTATTACATGTCGAGGCATGCCAAAGAACTCCCGTAACACACGGGAAATAAGAGAGCATTCGGAGGAGAGCTATAATTACGGCCTGTCTGCGATATTTTTGGCGAAATTCTTCTGCGATTCCGCTTTCGATGTCGCATGTGACGAGACAGCGAAAAAACGATATGCGCGACTGGCTTATTAATCTTGCAAGAAAATTGATACTGCAAAATTGATGTACATGATATTCATTTTGCATGAATGGCGCGTTCCTCTGCATAGTCTGCATTTCCCAGCATTTGTCTGGGAAAGTTTACCTCGGAGGTAACACGATACATTTATCGTCAGTCTGCCGTACATCTTCGACTTGTGTCGAAGTCGAGAAAGTCATGCAGGTATTCGACAGCAATATAAAGAACGTCCCATTATTTCGCCATTATTTCCGAAGGAACGACTGCGAATTCCTGAACACGACCTGATATTTCAATTTTCAGTCGGCTGATCTCGCTCGAGCGTCAAACATACTAATTTGGAACAAACGGTTCATGTCCTTCTTGGGCTTATGGCCGTGCAAGGTGAATCAGCCTTTATTCGTATTCTTCATCGTCTACATAATAATTTACTGTATCATGGCAGCGGGCCATCTGATGAAGAATATCAATCAGCTGGAGCGCGTCGTGGCGAATTTAACGGACAACATTGCTTTCGTGATGATACTGGGGAAGATGTTTATATGCAGACGGAGCTGCGAAATAATGGCCAAGTTTCTGAAAAGCATCGAGATCGATTTCTCGACAGAAACGTACGATAATGTCCGCGAGAAAATGGCATATCTATATTATAACGATATCGCGGTTGTATTTATCAAGTATACGACGTTCCTGACAGGGGTTTCGTCTATAGTGTATTACCTCAGGAAATTTCTCGGAAATTGGAACGCAAGTAAGTACAATTATACGTCGTCGTCACGCGTAAGACTTACAGCTATATTTCATGATAATGGCTTAAAAAGCATTATCAGGTTGTTCATGAGTCTGTCATAAGTCCGTTAAGACGTTATTTGCTCCCAAGGAGGCACCGAGTAGACATACCGCGCTCTAAGTCGATATTTTTAGATACCGAGATCTGGGCACGTATTATGGAATTTTTCGGAATGGATTTCAATCGGAATTATTCCGTTTTCTAATGTGTTTAGAAAACACAATAGAAATCTTGGAAAAACTAAACAATCCCGATTGGAATTTATTATTCTGAAAAGTTTTATAATGAGTGTTTAGACGGTGGTAATAAAAATTTGATTATTTCTTGAAATAATCAATACTTTTAATAAAACAATTAAGTAATACGGTACGCACTGTCCTTTATTTTAATAAGATCGTATATCGCGACGTTACAACTTTCGAATACTTGAATATCTCAATTCTATTTACACGTTAATAAAAGGCAGCAAATCTGTAGATAAAGATAGAGTTAATTGGTCCTTTTTCGGATCAGTCTGATCGATGACTTACGCATATTCTAATTAGTAATAAGGGCGATATGGGAAAATAAGTAACCTGATGTATATAGTGGCGACCGGTAATTTTTCTGATTTTTCGTACGAATTGCCGTGTTCGGTTCATCCCTTCTTTGAGATCAAGGACACGTCCACGTACATATGCATCAGCATCTACCTGTTGCTGATCGTGATACCGATACTAGTATGCGGTTACGCTGGACTGGATGCTTTCGTACTCAGCATGGTTCTTCATGTTTGCGGCAAGTTTGCCGCTTTATCGTGCAAGATCGACAATTTGCTGAGAGACCATGAGAACTACCATCGCCATATCAGTAACATCATATTGAGACATCGCCATCTAATAAAGTAAATCCCCTATTCGATCATATCAGCACGTGTATAACTTCATAATTATTTCAAATACGTTTGTATATAATGTGTTGCTCTTTATAGATTATGACAAGCTAGTATAGCTATCACCTTAGTGTCTGCAGGAATAATGCGACCGTGTTTTAACGATGCACCCGTAATTCCAGATTAGCGGAGATCTTAGAAGACAATTTCAACCTGATATGCCTACAGCAAACTCTGGGCACTGTATTCTTGCTCTGTTTCACTGTGTACCATATGATTACGGTGAGTTTCATGACTTGAGAATCGGAAGATCATTCGCCTCGCAATTCACGTGCTTCTCATACGTTTGAGGAAAATGTTGATACTAAATAAGAGATTACTATAGCAACACTTCGTAGTATCTTAATTAGTAGAAAGAATAGGTGGCATTAAATTTTTAAGAAATTTAAAAATTTATTTTTCGTTCAAGTTTGTTGCTGTTTATCAAATTTCAAAGTTAAGCATTTTATCAATATACACGCATAATTCTTTTATAAATTAATTAATGTCCGTAACTGATATCAGAGAATAATGGTTGGTTAAATTATATTTCAGACTTTGGAACATGCTGAAAAAGCTACTGTTATAAGTTTTGTACTATATGTATGCGGCGTACTTAGTACATATCTCGCTTATTGCTATATAAGCGAGTGTCTCATTACTGAGGTAATTATGAAAAGTAGAATAATTTATCTTAGCACTAAAATATGTAGGTAGTCAATTTATTTATGATGTCTAAATCGGATTAACGCCAGTGTAAAATTTGTTGTCTAATTTAAAATATTTCATCTATTTTAATTACATTTTACTGTAGACAAAATTATATATTTATTTAGAAAATGTCAAGTGCGTTAAACGTTTAACGGTTCGTGTACGCACGAATTATTCATCATTTGTGAAGACAAATTTAATTTTGCAATAATATTGCTTATTTTATTCAGAGTACCAGATTGCGCGAGACATTTTATAATTCCGATTGGTATAATAATCCACCATCGCGTACAAAGTTAATCAGCATTTGTATGATTCAAGCTGAGAAACCAGTGACGTTGACTGCCGGCAAATTCTACATGCTGTCATTGAACATGTTCACGAATGTGAGTCAACAAATCACTATATTTTTTTATCGTTTTGTTATTATTCTTAGAACGTATTCCGTTTACAGATTGTGAAAACGGCGATGGCGTACCTGTCCGTGTTACGCCAATTTATGTAAAAAAAATTTTGATTTGAAGTACTTCGTCGAAATTTATCTACGAAACACGGAAACATGTATAAATAACGATTATTATAATTTATAATAACCGTAATTATTATAATTTACAAACTTAATGCTAAATATATATGTATATATACTGTCTCGATAATAATATATGTAACAAACGAATAAAGAAAGAGGAGAGATGCTGAGATATACCGAATAAAATTATTAGTGTTTCTGATATTTTTTACTTCTTGAGAACATTTGTAACTCGCGAGTTTTTCGTAGAAACTGATTTCCATGCTACGCGAATAAGTTTCTTCTTCGTTTTAGACAGCAGAACTCTCGGCTCAACTACCAAACAAAAATAATTACGAGCAAATGGTTTTCAACTATGGCCACCGGGCTTATAGCTGTTTTTCGCTGATACAGAGAGGTAAGATAATAGATGTATAAAGAAGATAATATTGCGCAAACTGAAGCAATATTTTTGACTGAAATTACAGTTGTGCTTTATAATGATTGATATAATGATCGACGATATCGATCGGCTATAGTTATATCGCGACGCGAACAATTCCGTTGACACCGCCTTTAGCGGTTTCAGTTCCGAGTAAACGTCGCGAGAAACAATTTTATCCAACCAATTTAACATGAAAGTAAGATACGTAATAATACATTCCATTTTCGGAATTAGTTCAAAAAATGATTGTGTATTCCCAATTTTATATGCCTGTTTTTGTTATCAATTGTATAATAATTTATTCTCGGGAACAGATTTCTTATACCAAAATTTTGGAGCCACAGATATATATAAATTTCATTTTACACAACCCTGCATTGTCTTCCGTCTACCGATATTATCCTCTTCGCATTAAATCTAACATATTTTTTACTCCATTATTAAATTTTGTTTACTGCCCCGAGACTACTCTTAACCCCTTAGATATTTAAATATATTGAGTAAAACTCATATCTTTGAAATAAAAGAAATTAAAAGATACAAAGAAAAAAATTTTTTTAATTGATGCAAGACATGATAGAAGAAATAAAATTTAGCTCAGTAGGTTCAACACGAGCGACGGAAGATTAATGTAAAATATGTAATTAAATCATTGCCGTGAATAAATAATTAGATTTTCTTTCCTTTTATTGTTATAACAAATAAATGCAATAATATTATGCAATATATATAAATTTTTATGGTAAATTTCACAACTCTTTAGCTATATTAAATCTTGATTAAATCTTATTATGATGTAGATATATATAGTATTAGATATATGATATATATATATTCTTTAAATGTACGATTTAAATGTTTACATTAACGACTTCTATACCGAGCGTAATATTGCAGAACAAAGTCGACCATATCGAAGATTTATTAATTTATCTGAAACGGATCTTTTCCATCGGAGGGATATGGCCATTCGAACGGTCGTACGTCCGTTTTGCGATTTACGTCGCGTATCAAATTCATTATTTCGTTATGGCGTATACCGAGTTTTACAACGTTTTCGGTAATCTCGAGCTGATGGTGATGAGCCTCGTGGAAACGATAGTTTACACCTCGACGTTCGTGATAGTGTTGCTGATCCGTTGCAGCAGTTTATTGAAGATCGTAATCGACGAAGTGAAGAGGGATTTGGCGGAGCAAGAGTTTGAGAATTCCGAGGAAGAGATAATTTACTACGATTACAATCGCATATCCAAGATATTTACATACGGTTCGATCGTCGGCATGGCCATCACGTTCTTGGTGCTTTATTTTAGACCGCTTGTGTACCTCTTGATCACTAATCAAGGTATGTGAAATTTGTCAAACTCTTTTGTACTCTCTCTCTCTCTCTGCTGTTATTTTATGCTATTTAGTCTATTTCTTGTGTTATAATTATGTTATGTCGTATTCTTGCCCTTTAGCTATGCTTGGGCATAAATATATCAATCAATCAATCAATCAATCAATCAATCAATCAATCAATCAATCAATCAATCAATCAATCATCTCTCTCTCTCTCTCTCTCTGATAATTATATATATGTTGCACCTGTAATAGAGAGATATTTAAATCATATTGCCTCATTACTTTAATATTCACTAAACAATCCGCCATTGTAATTATAGAAGTAAGTTGCTCCGTATTCTTCCAAATACTTTGTTATAGAATTCGTTCTTTGTCACTAACGTTCCTCTAATTTTTGTTCCAGGGTCAAGTAACAATACGGAGTCGTTTATGTTACCCCATAGAATCCATACATTTCTCGATACTAGTAACACTCGTACATATGTGTTGGTGTATCTGTACGAATTTCCGATGCTTTACGTCTCCATCTGTCACATGGCAGCGATTTGCCTGGTGGTTGTCTTAGTGTTTCACATTTGCGGCGATTTGTCCATCTTGTCGTATCGTATCAGACATTTTGGGGAGAACTCGCAGACCATGCTGGTAGACAGGATTCGTAGTATCGTTCGAATGCACCTCAAGATAATATGGTAAGAATATTGCACACAATTATGTGTGAACTAAAGTATGCGTAATAGGTCTCTTTGCTTAATTTGCTCTTTTATTCTTTTTCATGTAATATTATCGGAACATTATCGGAAGGATGGCGAAATCCATAGATGATGTTTTCAATTTGGTTCTTTTGGATGAACTCGTTGGCAATAGTGTTGTACTGGCCATCTCAATGTATTACGTCATAATGGTATGTCACATAATTGAATATCGTTATTATTGTGAAAGATTTAATTTAGCAATATCACCTAGGCGATAAAATATATATTTTTATGTATATTTCTATATTTTAAAATATTTATGGCATTCACTTGGCACATTACACTTTTTAGTTTTTCTCTACAAAGTTATATTAAAATTTTAATCTAAAAACGAGAGAGGCCATCGCTTCTCCTATTTCCTTCTTCTCATCATTGGACAAAGATATTACTCAATTCTCTATTGTCCTTTTTTACAAATGCTGATTTCTTTCCTTCAATGGCAACACGTATATACTACATTTTTTGTTAAGAGAAAATCAATTTTAAGTAAATTGTTCAAAGAATATCATCGAAATTATGGATTGGATCATGCTATACTATATACATACATATATGTATCTTTACAAATGACACTTTCCGTTTTTTAGAACTTGGAGATTTCAGAAATAGCGACCTCCGGTGCCTTTACATTTTTCGGCACTATTGCGCTAGTTATACTCTTTGGATATTGTTTAATTGGCGACCAACTAGTTCAACAGGTATTATTAAAAAACAACAGCAAATAATGATGTCAGGGAAACGAATCCTTTATGTCTGACATATTTTTATAACAAGAATTTATCGCATTTACAGATCGCAATTTTTATATATTGAATGTTTACCATTTAATTGTTTTGTATTTAGTGCATAAGCGTGCAGGAGGCATACTATCAGTGCAATTGGTACGAAATGCCACTCGGTTGCAGGAAGTGCTTGCTAATATGTATGATTCGGGGCCAAGTTATGCTTTATTTAACAGCCGGGAAATTTTATATATTTTCTTTAAACAGTTTTACGGACGTAAGTATGCTTATGTAATATTTTCATGAATAAAAATAATGAAAAATGTAATTTATCAGTTTGGCTTAATAAACTTGCGATTGTGTGAACTAGTTATTACAATCGAGGAGCTATTTAAATTGTTTTAAGTACACATGCCGTATTTTTAAACGTGCGAATTGGAGATAATTGGGAAATAAGCTGTTCAATTAAGCTTCCCCGAGAACTTTTTATCAAAAATTTCTGTTAATAAAATTTTATTAAAAATTATAATAAAAAAATTATGTAAAAGTAATATTGTATGTATATATTGATGCAGATTATCAAAACTTCCATGGCGTATTTGTCGATGCTGCGTACCATGTTATAATAAAGTAAAAAAATTAGATATTAGTAAGAGTCACAATATTAAACAAATTTGTATAATAGAGAAATACACTTAGACTAAGCTTACATTTTGCGTTGCAATGTATATATTGTAATTATCTTAATTTAGAGGTACTATATAAATTGTCTCAAAAATTGTAATAGAAAGATAAAACAAATAAGATAAAAATTGTGTGCAAAATCTCTTATAAAATCGATTAAAAGAAAACATAGGAAAATTAATATATATTTTTACCGAGTAAAAAGTGGTAAAAATTGAAAATTTACAATATTTTATTATTTAAGCTCGGTTAACTTTTAATATATCACGCTACTATAATTTAAATCAATTTTATTTATATTTATAAGCAAGATTTCTTTGTTTGCGCTCTGAAATCTTTTTGAGCGCGTGTCTTTGTGCACTAGAATACCTGTTAAAGATTTAGTTAAATAATCAAAAATGCACAGATTCTCTTCATTATGACGGGAAAATTATCGTTCCGAGGTTACGATCACACTGCACGATATTTTTGCGATGGAAATTCGTGGCGCTACATTTTTTGCACGCGCAGTCTAGAACAAACTGATGGCAGCAATTTGTCTTGTGACCGTACAAATCTGTCGAAGAACAAATCGTGAGGGGAAAAAGCGTTCGATTTTACTTTTCTTGGATCAAAGGCACAGGTGGCTTCGATAACACGCTTATATGCAATTCATGCTTAATTTTGGGCACACCTATTGCCCGGCGTATCGTCCGTTCCCAGATTCTATAGACAGCACTAAAACAGAGATTACTTGCGCTCCCGCATTTGTATATTTGCCGCAGTTTCATGCGAGCTTTCGAGGGAGGAACAGCATAAGGCACGATGCAGGTGAGTTGCAGATTCTCTCTCGTCGATGTGTTACACTCTTTACAAATTTTACAATACGCCACGAAGAATTATAAGGTATTACATTATTAACGAATTAACAAATTAATTATGGAGAATTTATGATTTTCTCAGGATCAAAAAGACTTGGATCGTGCGGCCGAGGTGTTGTCTTGGAACAAACGGCTAATGTCGATGCTGGGTCTCTGGCCCTTTAAACCTAACACTCTTATCTTCTCGATTAATTTCAGCTACTTCAGTTTCCTCATGATTCTGGAGTACCTAGATCTCCTTCTTTTCACCGGTGACCTCGAACACGTGATCATGAATTTGACAGAGAATATGGCGTTCTCGCAGATATTTGTGCGAATGAGCATGCTACGATTGTACAACACTCAAATTGGCGAGGTCATAACGGAGGCCATGAAGGACTTTGATGGAACGAGTTACAAAACCACCGAGGAGGTGAAGACAGTCATGACGTACAACGCTAGATCAAAGGTCTTCGTCAAGCTGTTGATGACGTTTGTCGCGCTGACAGCTTCCTCGTATTATTTGACTCCAATTATTATTATCCTCGGAAGTGGCGGTGAGTTTACTGTTTCGTATAATTGGCGTATCCCAGGGGAATTACATGAACCGTGTGAAATATGTGAAACACGTGAAGAAATGGAGCCGCGTAGATATATTGGCTGTCTCGCATTTTTATTATTACGTAGTTTTACAAAACGAGGTTTCACGTTTTATTAAAAAATAATTTTTTTACCCTCAATTTTTCAAAGTTTAGTATTTCTTTGAGTTGAGAAAAAATGTGCAAAACGTAGAAATTTTATGTAATACGATTTCCATTTCAATACTATAATGTCAATGTCATAGTTGAACATTTTCTCAGGGCTCCCCGAAATACCGATCAGCGAGAACGCGACTCAAATAATTTATCTATTGCCTTATCGCTTTCATCTGTTCTACGCGGTGGAGAGCATGCGCACGTACACAATTACGTATGCTTTGCAAATGCCATTCGTCTTCGTCAGTGGTTTCGGACAAAGCGCCGCTGACTGTATCATGGTCACCCTTGTCTTTCACATTTGCGGTCAGATGTCGGTTCTCGCTTTACGGATTAACAATATAGACACCGAGGTCTGCGACTGCAAGGGTGAGGTGCGACATGTGGTGCGCATGCATATACGATTATTACGGTGAGTTCAATGCACGAGGGAGCAATAGTTGAGAATTGTTTGCGTTGCTTGTTAAAAGCTTTCCTTTAGCTTTATATTCCGCTTAAAACTGAAAATCTTCAAGCTTTTTCACTTTTGCTTAAAATAAAGATTTTTGGACAAGTTCTTCGTTTTTCCAGCTCTTTGCTTAAAGTTGTTTTCCCTGACAATTGAAATTTTAAATAAAAATGTCTGTTATTAAAAATGTCTAATTTGAATATTTTTTAGGATGGGACAAATAATAGGAAAAGCATTCAGTATGACATTGCTGGCTCATCTTGTAGGAGCTACTTCTCTCGTATGCATCCTCGGTTATCAAATTTTAACGGTGAGTCAATATTATAATGATGATTATGCGGACATAATATTTCGTACATTTACGTATCTAAAGAGTACCTTAAATGCGCAATTTTAATTTTAATGCCGAATCATTTGGCTACTTTGAAGTTATTTTTTTCATAAGACTTTTAGTCCCTAAAGCATTTTGGATTATGATATAAGAAAATTATATAAATTTTTGTCTTGATGTACATATTGAAATAAACTCGCATATCATAACTTTAATTACAATAATTCTATGCAAAAGTGATATTTTTGTAGCATCAAAAACACTATTCCTAACATGTTTTAAGATAATACCTTTAAAATATTCACATATGTACTTATAAATATTTATATTTTGCATTTAAAAAAACTCTAAAATAATTAAGGAACCAATTTAAAGAATTTGTTGTGAGGAGAATCAGCAATAGAATTGCATAAAATTTAAAATATAAGTTCTTTTATAAATAATATTAGCATGTGAATTTTTTTGAATTTTATCATAAAAGTTTTTAAAAACTAACTCTGACGAAAAATTCACATCCTGACATTATTTATAAAAGAACTTGTGCTTTAAATTTTATGTCACTCTTAATATTTCTGATTCTTCTTACAATCTCCTTACATGTTTCCTATTTTATATTAATTACAATCTATTATTAGTTTTTTATCATCAACTTTATGTGCGCAGAATTTTGCTAGAGGTGAGAGAGGAGTGCTTGTTACATTTTTGATATTCCAATTCTTAGTCCTGCTTATACTCTACGCTCATTGCACTGTCGGTGAAAACCTTTTGACGGAGGTAATGTTTTATGGAAGAAAGATAAAAATAAAAAAAATGCAGCTGGAATTAATATATGTATATACAGTGAAATTTACGTTTGTATATCTACGTGCAGTTCTGATCGTTTTTCCATAGTGCGTGCAAATATTTTTTTCACAGAGTGCTAAAGTGTGCCAAGCGTTTTATGATTGCCATTGGTACGATATGTCGAAGAATAATGCGCGAATGATAATACTATGCATGGCAAGATCGCAAAAACCGCTCTGCTTGACAGCTGGCAAATTTACTATCTTTTGCCTCAGCACTTTGACCGACGTAAGCTGATGATTTACATGTATTTATGAAATTTTTAAAAATACAAAATACTTCGCCTAACTTTAAATATCTGTATTATCGTCGTTGTTAAATAAGAATACAAAAACAACATGGTTCAGAAATAAGTCGTTTTAACAGGTTTTGAAAACATCCATGGGATATTTATCGGTGTTACGTTCTTTTTTGTAACGTCGTTAAAGAGCAATAATTTTCGGACGCGTGTGCAAAGATAAATTTATAAATTAATAATACTCAAAATAGAGATAAATGTACAATTTATAATAAAGAGAGAGAAGATAGAGAGAGAGAGAGAGAAGAGCGTTATATTATCATTCAAAAACTATGATTATCTCTATATAACATATTATGTAAAAAATATAATTATTTTAAACAAATTTTATACATTTTATAAAAAACAAGCTCATTGTTTAAGATACCGTTTGCGTGTCATACAAGGAAAAGATTTGCACAATTAAAATTGCACAAGTAATATGCCTCAGTTGATTCGCGTTCAATTTTAAAAGAGGTTGCTCGATTTAATATCATCTTATATAATCTCAATTTATCTCCGGGCACATTTCACTACTATTATTACGACTACTACGTGTCTTACAAGCCTAAATGCCAGAGATTATCACCCGAGGTGATTTGAAACTAGATTAACAGGTCGATCACGATTATCAGGTCATTAAAAATGAAGCAGAGAAAATTGATAATTAAAAAAATAATAACCAAAATTTTTTCTCGTTTCACCGCAATATGAATATTTTGCTGCGACCGTGAGACTCTTACCTTAAATTTGGATAGCTGCAGACGCACTTGTCGACGAGGTGTCTGCTGACGTGCGAGTCCACGGCAGAGAGGAGATCGTCTAGTTCTAGTAGATAAATATCGGTATCGTTGTAGCGTGCGTATCTTCGTTCGGGACAAGTTGATTTTGGCACGTTGGCCAAATTTATCCCTCTCTCTGGTTCACGGTCGCAATGAAGAAACGAGTCTCTTATGCCTAATTCCACCTGGCAATCCCACTCTGATTACTTCGTCGTAACGCGACTTACTCGTTACTTGCCCAAACAGAATGTTCTGCCTCGCGAAAGATTTCAAGAAGATCCACGATATGCTGATCGTAGTTAATTATCATAGTTAATTTAAACCATAAATTTTGATGCTTCCTCATCAAGAATATTTCGCTTGCAACAGATCTTTTCCATTATGCGAATCCACTTGACTGATAATAACGACGAAGCTTCCGGATGAAAAACTTTACTACGAGTATAATCACACGCCGAAGATATTTTCGCAAGTGTCGGTGACCGGATTCGACGATGCTTTTGTATCTAGGACCATTAATACATTTTTTTCGTTTAAAATTTTTACCTGTAATGAGTAACACAGAAATGTAGACGTCAGAATATATGATATCTCTGTTAATTTCTTATTTCTCCCTTTTGTTATATGTATTATATTTTTAGGGAAACTTAACAGCACGTACGTTTTATCATTTAGCAGGTAGCAGGTTTCGCTTACAATGCTGTACCGTTACTGTCGTCGGAGTTAACACAAAACAGATACATTTAATTATGCGCGGCACGCGAAAACGCGCGATTACGCCAATAATATTCCTAAGTATTTATAAGAAGTTTAATGGCTATCCGTATTATGTTTATTATGCTCGCTGCAGTTTTTCTACACTGTACCAAATATAAAGAAATAGAAGACGCGGCACAGATATGGTGAAGAAGCGAAGGAGCGACCTTTCATTGAGACGGTAAGATAATTAGTGCGCGAAGAAAATTGATGTCTAATAACAACTTAGGCTGCGTTCGGGGAGCGCGCTATTAGCGCTATTTGCTTATTCTATCCTTGTTTCATACCCGATGAGCGATAAAGATAGAATGATGCAATAGCGCTAATAGCGCGCTCCCCGAACGTAGCCTTAATGGCACATCGACTATTAGACTATTATGTTACATATCAAGTATAGAATGTAAAATAGCAAAATGACAAGGTAAGTATCGGACAAACGTAAGTCTAATCCAGATATTATTTCGTTTCGACTGTCGCACGCATGGGCGATCGTAATATACAAGTCTGATTCGCAGAACGAATCACAATCGTGGACGATCGGTTGATGAAAAGCTGCAACTTTGTTTGCTATGAAAGTAAGAAGTTTACACTCTGATCGCGAAAGATATTCCGTAACGTTTTTGTCGGAGAAGATAGCTTCTCTTGCGTTTCATTCGCTGATTGTTTCGTAAATTATCTAACTAGCAATTATGATTTAATAATGTTAGCACCACTCTCAACGGATTTTTATTCAGAATGTAATATTGCAGAACGAAGTCGACCATATCGAAGATTTATTTGTTCATTTAGAACGGATCTTCTCCATCGGAGGGATATGGCCATTCGAACGATCGTACGTCCGCTTTGCGATTTACATCTTGCATTATGCGTTTTACCTCGTTATGGCGTATGTCAACTTTTACGACGTTTTCGGTAATCTGGAGCTGATGGTGATGAATCTCGTGGAAACGGTAGCTTACTCCATAACGTTCCCGCTAGTGTGCCTGATACGCTGCAGTGATTTGCTGAAGCTCGTAATCGACGTAATAAGGAAGGATATGGTGGAACACAAATTTGAGAATATCGAGGAGGAAAGGATCTACTACAATTACAATTTCATATCCAAGGTATTCTCGTACGGCTCGATTGTCGGTATGTTCATCACAGTCGTATCGCTGTACTTCAGACCGCTCGTGTATATCTTGACCAATCAAGGTACGTGAAATTTATTAAACTCTCCTTTTGCTAATCATTATAAATATGTTGCGTATATAATAGAGAGATATTTAAATCATATTGCCTACTTTTATATTCACCAAACAATAATCTACTATTGTAATTATAGAAGTTGCTTCGTATTCTTCAAATACTTTGTTAGCAATATACTTTGTAGAATTCGTTCTTTGCCACTAACGTTTTTCTCTCATTTTTCTTCCAGTGTCCGCACGCAACAGTACGGAATCGTTTATGTTGCCCTACAGAGTCCATCCGTTTCTCGATACCAGCAATACTCACGCATACATATTGATGTATCTCTACCTGTTTCCGCTGATTTACATTTCCGTTTGTCACATGGCAGCGATTTGCCTGCTGGTTATCCTAGTGTTCCACATTTGCGGCGAACTGTCCATCTTGTCATATCGTATCAGACACGTTGGAGAATATTCGCAGGCCGTGGTAGCGGACAGAATTCGTAGCTTCGTTCGGATGCATCTCAAGATAATATGGTAAAAGATACTGCAGTCACAAATGTGTAATAAGGCATAGGTCTCTTTGCTTAATTTGTCTGTTTATTCGGTGTATAATGCTATCGGAACATAATGATGGTTAAAGGATGACGAAATCTGTGGACGATACTTTCAATTTGATTCTTTTGGATGAACTCGTTGGCAATAGTATTGTACTGGCTATCTCACTGTATTACGTTATAATGGTATGTCACATTATTGAATATTATTATGAAAAATCTGATTTAGCAGTGTTAAGAGTTAGTCCGTAGAAAATACATATTTATAGCCATCTGTATCTTTCAGAACTTGGAGGTGTCAGAAGTAGCGACCTTGTTCACTTTTACTTTTTTCGCCATTATTGCGCTTGTTATGCTCTTCGGATATTGCTTGATCGGTGATCAACTAACTCAACAGGTATCGCTAAGAACAATAAGCAATGATATCGGACAGAGAAATAAATCTCTCTACAATTTACAATGATGTAAATCAAATCAAGTATGTGCATTTAACAAAATTTAGTAGAGAAAGCTACGGGGTGTTTTGACAAACGTGTAACTCCTCTCTTTGCTTTTTATACTTTCTCTTATATTTTAAATAAAATGTTCAGCATTTTTCATGATATCAAGAGGCTAATGCTTAGAAGTAATTTCTTCTTAAAACATCTTTTTATATTCTCATTCAACGAGGATTAATTTACACACTTTAAAATGTCGTATATAGCGAGCTTTTGTATTTCCTCTGTCTGATATTTGTAATAATTACTAATATTAATTTTTATCGTAGTTTTTATACTCGATTTGTTTCATGTTTAGTGTATAAGCGTGCAGGATGCATACTATGAATGTAACTGGTATGAGATGCCGCACGGTTGCAAAAAGTGCTTGCTAATATGTATGATTCGGGGCCAAGTTATGCTTTATTTAACAGCCGGGAGATTTTATATATTTTCTTTAAACAGTTTTACGGACGTGAGTGTGTTAAAATAATATTCTCACGCGTGAAAGTAAAAATTCGATATCAAATCGATGTTATATCTACGATCGTAAAATGTTTCATTGACAATTTTTTTACATTAAAAACTTTGTTTAATGTTATATGTACGTTGATGCAGGTTATCAAAACTTCCTTGGGGTACTTGTCGCTACTGCGCACTGTCTTATGAAGAATTGTGGAAAGATTTATATACGGTTCACAATACTAAATGAATCGGAATGTGAATACAGATAGAAAAATACACTTAGGATACTGCCGTTTTGTATTGCAACAAAGTATCAACGTCGTAAAATATATCAATCATCGTAATTTACAGTGTCCCGATAATTTGTCCCGAAAATCGTAGTAGAAAGATAAAACAGATAATATAAAAAAAATTATATATCAGATAAATTTCTCATAAACTCGATTGAAAAAGAAACGTAGTCGAGAGTGCATATATTTTTTTCGGCCAGAGTTACATTGCCCAATATTTCGGGAAATTCATAAAGCTGTATTATTGCACGCGCGATCGTTCCTAGAACCAATTGACAGCAATTTATATTTGTAATCATATGTACGGTACGTCGAACTAATTTAAGTTAAGAACCAATCATGAAGGATAATGCGATCGAAAGCACACGTGGCTCGAGTAACACGCTTATATGCAACCGCGTAAATTTTACCTAGTCTATTCCCAGATTCTATAGACAGTTGTAAGCACTAAAACAGAGATTACTTGCGCTCCCGGTCTCTTATATTCGGTGCAGTTTCACGCGAGCTTTCGAGGAAAGAACAGCTTGAAGCGTAATGCACGTGAGTAGCAGATTGTCGTCGATGTTACAATATGCCCATGAAGAATTATAAGACATTACATTATTTAACGATTAATTCCACGAAAATTTTTAGGTTTCTTTCTCAAGATTGAAAGCACTTAGATCGTGTGGCTGAAGTATTGTCTCGGAAAATGCTAACGTCGAAGCTGGGTCCTTGGTCTTTTCAATCTAATCTTATTTTTAAACATGTGATTGTGAATTTGACAAAGAATATAAGGCGTTCTCACGGATACTTGTGCGAATAATATATGCTACGTTTATATAACGACCAAATTGGTGAGATATCGCATAACGACGGCTATGAAGGACTTTGATAGGACGAGTTACAGAACCGGCGAGGAGACAAAGACATTCATGACCTATAAACGCCTGGTCAGAGATCTTCAACAAGCTGTTGATGGCGTTTGATTGGCCGCATGACATCTTTGTTGTATTATTTAACTCCGATATAATTATTCTCGGAAATGGTGAGTCATGTTCACGCTTTTACATAACTTAATTCGTCTGCGTATCCAAAAGAATTGCGTGAAATACGTAAAGAGATAAAGTACTATCAATGTAGACGTACTGACTGTCCTCTGTATTTTTATTCTTACTTGGTTTCGCGGAATAAGTTTTCATATTTTATTTTAGGAAATTATTTTTTCATCTCAAATTTTTAAATTCTACATACCTCCTTGAGCTTGAAACAAATGCAGAAAGTAGAAATTTGACCTAGTGTGGTTTTCTTTACGATACTAATGCTGAAATATTATAGTTGAACGTTTTTTTTTTTCTGGAAAAAATAGTGGTCAACGAAAACGTGACTCAAGTAAACTTTCTATTGTCTTATCACTTTGCGTACGTGCATACGTATATAATTACACTTACAAATGCCACTCATCTTAGTCATCGGTTTCGGACAAAGAGCCGCTGATTATACTGAGATCACCCTTAAATTTCATACTTGCCAAATGTTGGTTCCCGCTTTGCGTATTAATAATAGATTGATACCGAACTCTATAATTGCGACACGTGATGCGCATGCATATATGATTATCGCGGCGAGCTCTCGCACGCGACAACAATTTTATTAAGATCCGAAGATGATTTATTATCGAGAACTGTATTATTTGTCAAAAAAAGCTCTTCAATTTCATGCTCCAATTGGAACTGAAAATTTTGAAACTTTTTCCAATTTTTTCTTCAAATAAATCTTGAATAAATCTTTTATTTTACCAGCTTTTACTTCAGGCTTGTCGTCAATACATAAAAATGGAGCATCTCAATTGCTCTTAGAAAATTAATATTAAGAAAATTGATTTTTTTATTTCTAACAAACTACGAATACGTACATTTATTGACTTTAAGGCGTCGTAAGTTTATTTATATGATATAAATTTTTTTTCAAGAAATAGGGAAAGTAATGGAGAAAACATTTGGTTAGGTTAGGTTGCATAATTGCAATATTTTTCAATATGATGCAACGTTATCTTTTAGAAGTTACTTCTCTCGTGTGCGTTCTCAGTTATCAAACTATAACGGTGAGTCAATATTGCAACAATAATCACACCAACATAACGTTTGACATATTTACGTGCCTAAAGAATGCCTTAAATGCGCGACTTTAATTTTAATGGCTCTTCCACCGACCACTTTGAATTATTTTTCGTTCAAATTTGCATTCAATATTAAAAAAGATTACTTAATTTAATATTATCTTATATAATAAAATACATCATATATATGTGCACTTACCATGAAAATCACGAGCCTGCAGCGTGCTCAGAAAGTATGTTATTATTTCAAACGAATTGCGAATTTTGATCGAAGCGGTATATAGTTGAAGAATGCACGTGGAAAACGATTGATACACTAATCGAGCGCACTCAGGAATATAACGTACCGTATCGCTTCGCGGCGTTGTTTCACAAAGGGAAAAGGCGGCCGACTGTCCCACGGGCCACGACAAGTCGTAATTAAAGCCGCGCGAAGGTTGCACGTATTACAGTTTGTACAAACTATTCAGTATAAGTGTATGGGCGATTCGCATCGAGCATGTGATCATTACACCACGTTGCGTCACAAAGACAGTCGTTTCATTGGTCGTTCTCCTCAGCAATCTCTCTTTCCTTAATAACGCTTTCAACCGAAACAAGATTGTAAATTATTCCGAGAAAGATTGATGACGTTATCTCTGTTTTTCGAATTAATAAAAGTGTGATATATATAAACTGCCTATTTGAAAAGAATAAAAAAGTTGCATCGTTGAAAAATTGTATTTATATATACATTTTGATAAAATAAAAAATGCTTTCGAGTAAAATATTTAAAAAAAAATTAAAATATAATATTTAAAAAATATTTTACACACAGTCTTATATCGGTTAGATCTGTCTTTTTCTAAAAAAATTGTAATATAAAAAATTGTTCCAACGAAAAGATTTGTGTGCAAAAATTAAATTTCCCACGTTACGTTTCAACATCCGATAAAGTAAATATCCAATGAGTATAAAATACAACAATTCAATTTACGCTTTATTTATATTTCCACAAATTGCCTTTTATTACAAAAGATTTTATTTATTTATAACTGAGATGGCGCGTGGGATACATACACACGAGATTTTTTGTCTACGTAATAAAATCACGCGGTATTATGTTACGCAATATTATGTACAGATGCGAAATTTGTAATATAATAATTAAACTCTAATGACAATTAGTGTAAGCTATTTTTACGACTAAATTGCTGTTCTCTTATTATAACGATTTTATTAAATTGCTGCACTCTCCTTTATTTATGATTATAGAGGTGTGCGATTCTCAAAATCAAATTAATTTCAACTATTTCAAGTTACATTTATAAAATTGCAACTAACACAAGAAACGAATGAGGCCACTATTTCGAGACACTCCCGAAATACTTCGAAAACATTTTTAATAAAAAAAAGCAAAATATTAAAAAAATGTTACGCGCATCCTGCAATGCACACACTTACAAGTATTACATATAAATTTAACGATTAATTTTTCAATAAATATGCTGGTAGCTTTGTAATATTGAACTGCGTCAATTGCAAAAGTACAAAAAGGATCAGCTACGTTAACAGCACTATATGTGCACTGTAAGATGCTTTGATAATAGTGTGCTACGGAATAAGCACCGAAATATTAAATGGAGATGGACGGGAAACTGCTCGATAATAAATATTACTCCTGAAAATTCTAGAATAGCTACTATTCTTCTAATTACAATAATCACATAAATGTTTTCGTCCGAAATATATATGTATTCTGTGATTCTTTTTACGATATAGGGTAAACTAGAAAGTAGGGTAAACTATATCATTATTGGCCACCCACGCAATATTCACTTTCCTCATAGAATTGTCGGTAAGCGTCGCATCAAAAACAATATACAAGTACGTAATGGTACTCTAATCTTATCATAATTTAATTCTTATATAATCGAAATAAATAGAGGATTCTTGAGTAGCTTTGTAAATCAAACGTCAGTGATTAAAATAGTTAATTATATTTCAGCATGTATTTATCGCTGATGTTCTCGAGATGTTATACTATTTAAATTTTCTATTAACGTCAAACATATCGTAATTAGACGATACTACCGTCTGAAAATACAAATTCCTAAATTCGAGTTCTTAATAATCCATTAAAACAAGCGAGCAGAGTGTAATGTATAAATAATATTATCTAATTCTCTGTAGATTATCACATGATTACCATATATGCAATGGCCAATAACTCTATGATTTATCCTAACAACGAGCGGGACTAGCGCCGCCTTTATCGGGGCTTATGAATGGAATTTTCATCGCAATATATAATTGAGCAAGAGACAATAACGCTTTAGTGTCTAACATCAAAGAGTTCAAGTATATCAATCTAATAATATTGGAACAAACGATCATCTAGTTGGAGACTTCTACATATTTGTGCGATAAAAGAGGAAAGGGAAGAAACAGCGAACGAACGAGATGGCACCCTGAATCAAAGAAGCACGGTCCGCGGGAACGATATTTAATTTGTCGTACAGTTCCATACTACGTCGCATTAATTAAATCGACGTAACGCGCGTTAGTGATTATGGGATTATGGAATGTACTTTCGTCCTGAGCTATAAAAGTCTATGAATGAGAAAGGGAGTGACTACACAAGCGTTAGGAGTGAGATGCCCTTGTAAAGTCCTTCTTAATAGTCGAGACCCCTGCGGCGGAGGCGTTGACCTTGTAGGCATTGCTCTTTGCCTCTGAGGGATGCTTGTGAGTGCTCGTCGAGGATTTTCTAAGTGGTTTCTGAATTTGTGTTGTTGACAGTCCGCTCACCGGATACTTGTTCCTGCTGGACGTCGCGCCGTTGCTGCTCCGCGTGCCGCTCTTCGTCGACGCGGCGGTGGAAGTCGTTATCTCGCTGGGATGCTTCGGCAGGACAAAGGCCTTCGTCTGCTTCAGCAGATATTGATCGTTGCATAACGCGGAAATTAACGGTAAATCTAAATTACGACTTTTCTCGCGAAGCGTCCGGATGTCCAACATATCATCGCTCTTTCCTTCGGCATTCTTTTCCATGCCGTTGCTGAGTTTCTTAAGTTTGCTCGTAGTCGTGGCGGCCAACGACGAAGTTGCCGCGGAAGAAGATGACGGTAGCGGCTGATTCTTTTCAAGATTCTAGAGCAAATAGCATACACGTACCATTAAACACACATTAATATTCCAAGGTAAAGAGATTGATTTTTTTTTAACTTGATGAGAAATTGAGAGAAATTAGAAGAATAATAACAGAATAATACAAAATATTTGCGCACATCTAACAAAAACGTGTTCTCTCGTTCCGATTTTTATGAACCATGATTACGTTATAGTACAGATCAAATAAAAGATTTGGCATTTCTTTTTATATTACCTGTATTTCGTAGGGCGGTGGTGGTGGCGGTGGCGGTAACCTGCGATGCTTGGACTGCGGTAGAGATTGCATCTTGCTCGCAATTAAGGTATCCAAGCATTTGAGAATGTTCTCATCGCTCCTAGTCCGCGAGAACGCATCCAACGTGTGAGGGTAAGCTGGCACGGGTGGCTCCCTTCTGAGACTGTGACTTCCCGTAGACGAGGAAGTTGCACCACTATATAGCGAGCTAGTGCTAGCAGCGTAGTGGCTGTTCAGATTGCCTTGAAGATAATTCCCGGAACTACCAACATCGCTGGAGCTCAGATTCTGGTTGGACGCGTATTTGGATTGCGAGGAAAAAGAGGAACCGGGAAGATAAGGTGTGCTACGATACATCACCGAGGACTTGTTGAAGGACGGATACGGTGGCGGCGGATATGCCGCCATAGCCGCCAGAAGAGAACCCTGCTTGGCGTCGATGTACTCTTGCTTCGACACCGCCGGATCTTTGAGCGGGAACATAACATAATCGACGTCGGAGTAAAGTTGTTGCTTGTACTGTTCTATCTGCGATCGAGAAACCTGACTCGTGTAAACGGTCGCCAGACTTGACGCTGGCTGTTGCGTCGTTGTAGGTGGTGGCGGTGGCGGCGGTGGTTGTCGCGGATGTACTATCGGCGGTGGTGGTAGAGGAGGCGGGGGCGGTGGCGTTGTCAAATATGGTAAGAGTACCGGACCGCCTCGGGAAGCGTGCACGTCTAGGTAATTGTTCGGGCCTACTACGAGAGCGGCAACCGGTGCGTGCACGGGGGTGGGTTTCATTTTATCGCCTGGATAAGTAGGAGGTTGAATTCTGGGAGGTGGTTTCGGCGCGACATTCCCGTCGTTGGTAGGTTTTGCGTGTCTCGAAACGGAGCCGATCGCGGTCGGCATGTTGGGATAAGGCGGCGGGGGTGGTGGAGGTTCTCGCGGCATCACGGCGTCGTTTCGCGGCGGGGTGGGCGGCGGTATTTGAATCCGCTCTCGCGACGACGTGTACGGGGGCGGCGGCGGCGGTGGATCGGTTCGTCTGGGCGGCAAAGGGACGAAGTCACCGCAGGTCGTGTTGTACGGTGGTGGCGGTGGTGGTTCACGTTCCCGAGCTAATTCCGGTATGCTGGACCTTTTCGACACGTTGATCGTTGCGTAGTCGATGCTCTCTATCGGATACGGCGGCGGCGGCAATTGCCGATCACTGTCCGTCCTGGGTGGTGGCGGCGGAGGTGGCGGCGGCATCGTCACGTAATCGCAGTCCGAATCCATCGAGTTGCTGATAGTCTTACGCGGGGGATACCTGCCGACTATCAGGTCCGATAACTCGTCAGCCGACAATAATGGCCTCGCGCTGGACGGGTCGCTGCCATCCCCTCGGAAGCTGCTCACGCTGAGTATGCTGTTGCTACGCGAGCGCGAATCCTCGAGCTGTCGATTCATGGAGACGTCGTCGTCACCCTTGCAGAGACTATATATTGGCTCCTGATCTTCCGCGCCGACGTCTTCCGTATAAACGTCACTGCTTTCGGACCGTAATCCACTGTGAATGGTGTAGAAGCCGGATGTGATTGACGCTTCGTCAGTGGTTGATTGAACGGAGCTCAGGGCGCAAACATCACTCGCCGCCGAGGACTCGTTGGTATCGCCCGTAGGCGAATACAGGTCATCGCCGATTCTTTCGTCTTGGATCTCACTGCTTCTCAACGTGTACACGCCGCTGGTCTCGCTCGCAATATCAGTACCTGAGGAAGATCATTTGGAGATTTATGATTACACTACGTGACCACGCTTAATTTCAGAAAGCGAGTGAAAAACAGAATGGTACCGGCATTTGTATTCGGCACGTACCATTACAATAGTGGGAATCGAGAGGATGTAGTAGAATACAGAGGGGTAGTTCGACCTAGGTGATTCTAAAAAGGTTCTACGGTATTTAGATTATATGGACAAAGCCGTTTTCCAAACTGAAGCTGGTCTCTTTATTCGCTCACCTGTGTATTTACCTGTCTTCTTACATCTGTCGTAAATAGCACCCGGAAAGCTAGCTGTCTCCGAGGAGATCGCCGAATTTTGCGCCGTGTGCGAGTAGCCTAGCTCCAAGCTGGACGTCGCTGAGGCGCGACGAATTCGCGACGTTCCGCCCGCGGATGTGTTAACGACGACCACCGTGCTGCAACTGCTGCTGCATTGCGAGCCTTCGGCGGCGGTCGCGGCACTTGACGCGAGGCGTAGTACCACCGATGTAGAAGTCGCATCGGAGTTGTCAATCTCTGAAAATTGTCCCGCTACGACATTAAACTATATTTCACCACAATGGCGAGGAAGTGATCAAGTCAATAAGACATATTGACGTGTCATAGATCCTCTCTATTCTAAGGGGAACATTACTATTCTAAGGGAACAAATTACATTTCAGCGTAAATAAATGTGTCCTTCTTCGCAAGGAAGGACTAAAGATAGATTATAAGAAATAAAGCTCAAATTTAACAGTTTAAATGAAAATATATTATATAGTAAAATTATCCACATTGAAGAATCCATATATGGAGAAGCAATTTTCGTCAGTAAACGGAGTATGCCGTTGTGTGGTTGAAAGTTTTTGACTCGACTTCAGTATTAATAAAACCAAGTTTCTATTATTGACTAAGCTTACCGTCAATAATAGAAACGGAAGAGGATGGCATAGAGTGATTGTCCGTATCTCCATTCGTGCCATTTAAAACTCTACTCTGGCCGTCCGAATAAGGTACCGTCTCGGTAAGACGTGGCAAACACTCGGTCGACGCTGGTGCGGTATCAGGCTCATCCTCGCTATGCACCCGATCGCTGACAATACCGGACGTTGTGTTCGAGGATGTACTCGAGATGACGGAAATTCGTTGGTCGCCGCGCGCACCGCGCGCCGTTAAACTCAATTTACATCGAGTAGGATACATGTAACAATCCCTCAAGACTTTCCGTTCTACAAACGGTATTTAATCTATTATATTACGATATAATTCATCATTTTCAAATATTTATCTAATTTCCTCATAGCGGCTTCAGAGAGGAAAGGAAAGGAATTGAAATTGAGGGAGAAATGAGAAAAAATATATGCATGTTATGACGTGACGGAGGGAAAGGATGAGATAAGGTTGGAAGATAAAGAATAAGAAAAAATAAGAAAAGACTGTCTTACTTTAAATAATCTAAGCGTCAGAATGTAAAATTGATGATATTGAGCGATTAATTAATTAATTAATTAATTAATTGCTCAATATGAATACTTAATAATGAATAAAAATACGAAGTAAGTTCACCTTCTTCCTCCCGTCTAATAGCTTCATTTACTCTAGGCGCTATAGCCATAGAGAACTGATGGGTGTCACGGCATAGTCCCAAGAGGAGTTTGCTCTTGTCGTCGCAGCCGCTGTAGAGGGTGAGTTTTTCCGGCTGATCAACCGCTCGGATTTCGAACTTTTTGCGCTGCGTAAAAAATACAAAATTTTTATTTTCTCAAACGTACGTAAATAGTAAGAAATTTTCAATGAAGCACTTTGTTGATTTATATCATCTCAGACCAAGTAGGAAACCAATGTATCTCAACGTGCACAACACGAGAAAAGCATTTATATGATTTTTGACCTCTCTGGAATCATAATTCGACATTGTTGCAGCGAATGAGCGGGAGCTTCAACGACGACATATCTGTTTGTTTTTAACGCTTACATCGAACGAGAGCTTGCCGATATTGTTCCAAGCAAAAACGCGCGGTGTCTCCTCCTCGGCGTAGATTCGCACTCCGCGAGCGCAAATTGCCAGGAGTATGCGTCCCGGCCCCGCCTCGTTCTTACTTCGGCGCAACCGATACAGGTGAGCGTTGAGCGGCGCCTCCAACAGCACCGCCTCCCGGATGTATTGCAACTCTGCCTCCTCTCTAGAGAGCCCACTGTTCTCCCTGTGCTGGGCTGCAAGCACGGCGAGCACGTTCGACTCAAGGCACATCTGAGAGCATTCAAGACACATTTAACCGATTAAAAAGCTATAATCGTAATCTGAAGTAATTATACAAAAATTACATTTAGCACATATAGCTGCATTTAATCGTACTGTAAAAAAACATGGTCATCAATAAATTCTTTTTGTCATTATGCACATACATAAAATAGTATAAATATCACCGAAACATAATGTAAGATATTTCACGCGTTTTATATATATAATAATTCAATCTCCTGTATTAAGAAAATTAGAAATCTCGGAAAACTGAAAATTTAGCTTACATGGGGAGGAAGGTAATCCGTGGGTTTGCAGTAGCCGACAGATCCCGCATGCGGTCTGTGACGTTCTTCGGAGTAATCGCCAAGGTCGGCTTGAAGGGCAAGCCCAGCGAGCACAAGCAGTGGCGTGATGATAGATGGTTCGTGAAGGGGATGGTGAGGATGGAGGCTCTCCACCCCGCCGCCATGCCTGACGACATTGTCGCGCAGTTGCAGGTAATAGTGATGCCGTGTCGTTTCATCGCTGAAATAAGCATGAAAATATTTATATATTTATAGTAATAATAAAATTATATAATAATAAAATAACGTAACTTGTAATCAAGCTGTTTATCTCATGCAAAGAAGACTGAAAAGTGAAAATCTTTAAGAAAACGCTTTTAAAATATTGGGTCTGTTTTCTATTGCTGAACTAATGCAGCCAGTTCAGCAATAAGGAACAGATCCATTAACTGTTCGAAGGAGGAGGGAAAATAGGAAATTATTGCTACCAATTTCATTATGTAAGTATTCTAAATTTATAATTGACATTATATAAGTGATTTAGAGCGACTTCAATTCGTAAAGAGTGATGCAAACAGCAAATTGGGTATACTTCTTAACTGAAATCGGAAGCGTTGGCCAGAGGGCCGCGCGTCGGCCGAGGTTCGTAGGCACAAAAATTAAACCTTCAGGGCAAACGGTGAATCGTCAAATTCAATGTAAATCACAGGGTTTCGTGTGTCGAAATAAAAAGAACCACTGCGAATCGGTATAATTACCGAGGTGCTCTGAGTCCGCTTTCGTTTTAGGTCTATCTATCATGCTCTGTATAATTACTTTATAATTACAAGAATAGGTAGCACCACTCGGCTACTGGACGAGAATCCGGATTTCGTTCCGCGAATAAAATCTCTTTCGTATGAATTTATCCCTGTAATTTTGTATCTTATTTTCTATACGCGCGTCCCTCGTCTTGCCTTCGCGTTTCTCTCTTTCTATGGAGCTTTTTAATCGCACAACCGGCGGCGTCTTTTAGATACCAAAAGGGAACAAACGGCCGAACGTATTACATTTTACATTCTGCAATCCTGGCAATTCATGGATGCATAGCATATTCATTACTACGATTAATTCTGCAATCGAATTAAAAATCTTTGGAACATTCCTGTTTCTTTTTCAATAATGTCTGCGCTAACCAATTAATCGAGACGCAAAGATAAAATTTTTATATTTCAAAGGTCAATTGCAAAAATAGTTTATTTGAATAAGATATATTTCTATGTTATTTTGAATAAGATAATTTTTATGTTACCTTAACAGTAATGGCGTATCGACGTAGTAACGAACTCGAAAGTATAGAACAAAGGCTGGTCTTCCACTGCTATCCAAACCCTGCAAATAATATATATATATTTTTATATATTACATATAATAATGACAACTATAAAAATTGTATACTATTCTAATAATAATTATCGTGTATTACAGATGTATCACAACTGCCCGGAATACTATTAATTACGCGGATTTTTCCGCGCGAAAGGAAGATTTGATGGAGATCCTGGTTCTTGAAGAAATTTGTGAATTGTCTAAAGCAACTCACAATCTCAAGAACGCAAACATTGTATCGCTTACGTCATCTAAGATTACCATGAAGAGGAAGTTCTTAACGAACACTATAAAAGAGTGAGTCCGCAGTTTCGCTCAGTTCGATCATTGGTTGAAGACAACCTGAGTCGGAACTAGTTCCCCCCGTGCGGTTCAATTGGAAGATATTAAATGTAAATGAGGAGTATAATTTTGTATCGTATAAATGTCTGCGCATGCGAGCTCGTATTGACCCTAATGGAATTTATCGTTTTCTATAAATAGAAAACAATGTTTGTTAATTGTAGTCTTTTCTACGTCCATTAATGTCAATAACGAATAATCGTACTCATTATAGTTTCAAGGCCATAATTTAGACTAATTTTCTAACATTAGAGTCTCCAACACAAGCTATATTTTCCTCTCTTTCTTTCTGTCTCCCTCTTTTTCGTTTATTCCTCTCCCCTTCTATTCTTTCCTCGTAAATTTGCTGTCTCTCCTTTTAATTATAATAAAATAATAAGTAACTACTTACATGTGTATGAGAGTTTCGCCAATTCTTTGGGGCGTATTTGCTTAGTTTATTCTCGGGATCCACAAATAGGTACTCGCCGTCTGAAACAATAAAAATAATACGTTTGTTTCAGCACAAATCTATTACTATTACATGAGAATCAAACGCTGTTTCAAAAATATTCTACGTAATCTTTCTAAATCTGGCACTGAATTTAGATAGATAATAAATATAAATTTATAATTTCATGTGTCGATGTATGTATTGCGTATTGGATTTCGCAACGTAACTGATTGTGAGAATATATCCAAGACACATACACGCTCCACGGTTTCTGGTATAGCTGTTGAGTCTCGAGACCGCTCGGAACTCGGAGATTCATTTCCTTCGCACGTTCTTTCGCACGATTGACAACGCGAGGTGCCGATACTCCATAAACGAGTGAAACAATGAAAGAGGCCTGGCAAGAAGATGTTAGTGAATGAGGGGGCCTCAAACCTGTCCGGCCTACAAGGGGCCAGACGCTCGAGCTCTTATGGCACGATAACGTGACATGTTTTTCACGCTGGGACTCGATTTGAAACCTCGAATGCTGATCGGGGAACCGTAACCGGGGTTCGGGCCCTCAAGGTTCCTCGAGCGCAATCCGTGCAATCTACAATTCCCAGTGCAACCGTCGTGCCGGCAAACTAGTTGTTGTTGCATGCAAATGTAAAATCTCTCTCACGATGAAATAACAGTTGCCCATGAATATGGCATAGGTTCATCTTCGACGTTACACCAAAAACTATCGGCATCCACATTTGTACCATTTTTCTTCTCTTTCCTTATATTCAATTTTTCTGATAGTTAATTATATTTTGCGCATTATCTGCTCTTAAGAACAAAAATGTTCATAAAAATAAATACTTTCTAATTTTATATATAACTTCTGCTCTCCCCCTTCTCTTTCTCTTTCTTTATAATATATCAAATTACACGTAGAATTTTATCCTGTATTCCGTTGCAAATTATAGGTCGTCTAAAATGGACTTAAGCCGCTCCGGTATTCCTCTTTCGATACGCTCACTCTTTCCGTGGGGAAGAGAGCACCTGTGTTACCCGAGGTATAACCTGGCCATTACTGGGGAATGTTGCCCGAAGGCTAACCCTGGCCCTCGCGTAATAATCCATCGGGACTATAGGGCCCATCGTATATATTCCCCCGGAGATATTCTTCGCAGTCACGGAGGGAGCGCACACGGCTTCCCTTTTTCTTCATCTCATTTGGATTCGATCGAGTCCGCATCGTGGATTTTAAGTTTTAGTCCCTTTTGCTCCGGACTTTCGTCTATCTCGAATCTATCCTAGAATCCTACGAATTCACGTTTGCAAAGATAGAGTCGAAAGTTCCGAAAATTTTAAAGCCGAATATTTTTTTACGTAAACCATGTATGTTTTCGTAAATCGATTCCTCTCGTTATTATGTACATAAAATGTTGGTTATCTTTCGAATATGTCTCTCTCACTCTGACATATAATTTCAATAAAGTTTGCTATATACATTGTGTTTTACAATTAGTTTTCTGCTCAACTTCTTCTACAGATACATGGATATACTAAAAACGATTTAGTTCAAAGACTACAATAAATCATTACTTGTTTCTGTTTGATATATGTATAAAGAGCTGCCTTGCTCTTTGCTATACGTAACTCTTGATATGATCGTGTTTCTTAATAAATGCACATCGCACTTTGTAAAGAGCATCGAAAAAGTCGGAAAGGCGCATCTCCCGTGTCGCAACTAGAAAAGTTCAACAATCGAGAGACTTCTCTCTCATGAGCCCATCTGTTTCCCAGAAAGAAACAATGCTCCTTTTTTTCTCTCTCTCTTTCCACTTTCAGTATGGTGCAGCAATGCGTTATAACCATAATTACACTCGTAATCATCCCTGATTGCCTTGATCACCACCCGAAGGAAGAGGGAGAGATCTGAGCGGCTCTTTTCTACCTTCGCGCTCTCGTTAGCTATCTTCCACAGACGTGGTCGCCATTCGGTCGCATACTTCTACCAAATCTACCAAAGATTAGATATTTCTTACAAAAAATGCAAACATGATAAATATTACGATAAATTTTATGAGTGATTCATTTTGATAAATATTATAAAAGTTAGATGATAGAGAGGAAGGGAAAAGAAAGAACTAAGGAAAAAATTAGAAAAAAATAAATAATGAAGAAAGAACAAGAAAGATATCAAGGAAATTTATTGAGTCGATCGAAAAATTTATTTATTTATTAAACAATGTAATTGCAACTAAAATCGGTCAACTCTGATGGAACAGAATATCAGAAAGAACTAAGGAATGTTATGGAGAAAATTTTTGAAAAATAAAAAAAGTGGAAAACAGGTTTCTTCTCTAAACAAAATCAAAGGATTTCACTGGACGCTCAGCGCGGAAGGTGTTGCTCGCGGTGGCGAGGTTCGTCGGTTGAGCAGGATGTGACATACAGCGTGGAGCGCGAGAAGGATACGAGAAGGAGATACGGAGAGAGAGAGAGAAAGAGAGAGAGAGAAAGAGAGGAGACGTTGAGGCCCTGTTGTGAGGCGCAGCTTTAACCTCGCCGCGATATATATCCCTTGAACCTGCGCCGGAGAGTATTTTCTCTGCCGTCTCTCTCCCTCTCTCCCCTCCGCCAGCTAGAACGGACCTTTTCGCCCCTCTTCCGCCACGTCGTGTGCCAACGATCCCTGTCCTCGGCCGTCCTCCTTCCACATTCCTGTACGCGGGGCCCCGTACATTGCGCCGGAGATGCTCGACCGGGAGATGGAATACGAGAGGCCTTATACAAATCATCGGGCTACCGTCTTACCCGGGGCCCCGTTCTTCTTTTTTTTCCTCCGCTTCCCCTTTCCGCCCGTTTTTCTCTTTCTACTCTATCTGGCCGCTTCCTTTCTTCAGCGCGCGTCTCTTTCTTCCGTCTTGTGGGCAACCCATTATCTCTCTCATTTATCGCATGCCTCGCCTCTCTATCTATCTATCTCTCTCTATCTCTACCTCTTTTATATACATATACATGTTGAAACCATACACGTTCCTTTCCTCAATTATTTTCGTCTCGCAAACTCAAATCATAACTAGAATTTACCGCGCATTGACGTCCAAGCAGAAAATATAATGTTTCCTGATTCGTTTTATTATTACTATTAATATTTGTGACACTAGGTTTAGTCATAAATTCACAGAAAGCGTGAATTTGTGAAAAAGATGGATATTCTTCGAGCATGAGTACGTGACGAAATGTAGTTTCTCAACAAAGAAATGACTGGAGTATATTTCTTTAACGGAAATTCTCTAGCGAGACAAAATTGTTGTACAGAATTTCAAATTTATACAATGAATATGATTTTATAATTACCGATTAAAAATCAAGAATAAACTTATGAGCCATATCGTTTTATCAATCGAGGATTACTAGAAAAAGAAAATTGAGACGAAAAATAGGGATCCCACAATAGAAGAAAGAGGAAACGAGAAAGGCGAAAACCGTGGAAAGAAGGAAAAGACTAAAGCTCACTTGAAGCAGAGTTGGGAAGCAAAAGTTGGGCCCCGGTTTAAATCGCAAGACCCACCGCGAATCGCATAAGCCATAACGCGCATGCAGGGAGTGTGAGCTGCCTTTCTTCTTATACTTGTTTTTCAGGTGCATTTTTTCTTGTCATGCTATGGCTCGCGCGTCTCTCAAGACCTGCCAACTCAACCGAGTCCGATGATGGTGCCCCGCTGGAATGTAGAAGGGATGGGTGAGGTGGGATCTCGTAGGGCTCTTTGAGGACCCGGGAAGGCTTTATCCGTGGTGGGGGCCACCAGTCGGACCGGCTTGTCACGATTGGTGAGGGTAGCGATGAACGTGAAGCCGTATGGTATGCAGAAAAACCTGACGATTAGTCAAGAGGGATCTGGACATCTCGCTAGTTTAATGTTTTCGCCATTTCTCCGTTTATATCACTTTCTTCTGTCATAGAAAATAGATTCATAACGTAACATAAAAATCTATTTATCGAACAGCCATTTTGGTGCATGCATTAAATTCTTCAGTTTTTACATTTTGTATTTTGCACTTTAAATTATAAAGTGCATTATAATATAATCAAGGAGGAAACATATTAATTTGTTGACTAAAACTTTGGTTCTTTACTGTTAAGGAAGCAACTCCAGCAAACTTAATTTTAATTCTTAATTCTTAATAATATTAAGAACATAAAACAATCTCTAGTTTTAGAGATATTGATATTGTTCATTTTTATTATAAAATTATTAACAAGATAGATAAAAGTAGACAAAATCAACAATTACTTTGTCCACATATAGAATAATAAAAATACACAAAAATTTACAACTCACCGGACAATATTGCCAAACCAAAAAGTTCGCAATCTCGCATGCCCTGCTCGCTTTGGAGAAGTGTGCATGTCTGCTTATAAACCTCCTTCACTCTCGACTTAGCCTGAAATAAAACGGACTATTTAGCATAAGAATTTCCAGAAATAATTCCTAGAGATTTTTCAGTCAGTTCTTTTTTCGATGAGCGGCATCGTTCACGAGAATCGGAAAAAATAATAAAAACATTTCATATTTGAGTATTAAAAAATAATACGCACACATATAAATATATATTATTTTCAAATTCTTCATATTTAATATTTCCAAGAGAGTTCAATTACTTTCCAAGACAAAAGCATATTACTTCTTTATTTGTAATAACAAAATGATTTCATATCTTTCCCGCGATGATAGGTGTATCGGTAATATTACAATACCTTTTGACAATTGTTAGCGTAATTGATATTTGACCTCACCTCGACGATGAAGTAGAGAGGATCACCGGGAAGGGCGTGAATGGCGAGATAGCGACTGGCGGACACCAGGGGTTGAAGGCAAGACCGCGCAGCCGTGACACCGCTACCACGCATGCTGCATGCTTCATTTCGTCGCCGCTACGCCCAGCGTCCTCACTGCCAACAATAAATCGTAATGTCATAATGAGAAATTCGCGTAGATCTAGCGGAAAAAAATTATAAATGAGTTCTTGGTAGAAGAACTTATGATTAAAATATTCCCCCTCCCCCTCCGACAACTTCACAATTTTCATATAAAGCTTTCTTCCGGAAACAGAAAGAAAAAAATATTATAAACGTCGTTCGATTTAATAAATACTTTAATAAAAATATTAAACGTAAAGATAGCGGATATTCGCTGTTGGCGTGACAATATGAGAAAAAAATCGGCGGTGTTTATCTAATCTGTGTCTTGTAACTATAATTATAATGTAGAAGTCATTGAAGATAATTGGACGGAATAACTTCAGCCTTGAAGTTTCAGTAGAGTTTCATATTAAAATGCCCTGAATATTCTCGAACGAAGAGTACCTACGCACCTTTCTCTCTCTCACAGCTTAAACCTTTCCGCTGCAGAAGCCATATAAGAAAAATCATATCCGCTTGCTCTTCGCTCGAGAACATTGGTTAAGAGCATTGCTCTTCTGAGAGTACCTGATTATTTTGCACTCCTGCAACCTTTGTAACAAATTTTCGTTATTATCTAGATTTCGTTATCAAGAGAAGGATTATAGAAAATCGGGCAAGTATTTTAGAAGCAATATACCTATACATATTCAAGAATCATATTACATAGGTAGGAAATAATCATAAAACGACTGTGTATTCATTGATAGCGAAACAAACGTGAGATTAGATCACGCCAGAGATTATAAACGCGTTGCTTACGGCACGGTAAAAACGGCAAAACGTTGATAAGCAATTCATATTTCAGACAGCATTTGTTCGGTTCTCTTAACAATGAAGCAAGTGCAGGACTGTTTTTCAAGAATAAAATAAATTAGATTGATTCACGAACAAAGCAGCGTCGTGCGCTACGAACGATTCGTTTTTAATTGGTGGTGCGGTGATAGATTTGTGACAAACACCATGGAAACGTTAACTGTAGCGGATTATGCGGTGGTTGGTGTATTAATTCTAATCAGTTCCGGCATCGGTGTGTATTATTGGTTCACCGGTGGCCGACAGAAGTCGACTGAGGTATTTCTTGTGTTGCACACAATATTGTATTTTTATATCTTCTGCTGCACACAATAATGCTTTAATAACTTTTAATTTTGATTTTTGATTGATTTATTAATTAATATTTTCTCGATGAAAAATACCTAAAAATAGACGAAATAAGATATAGCTTCTCACGAATGCATTTCTGCAGGAATATTTCATGGCAAACAAGTCAATGCGAGTGATCCCGGTAGCGATAGGTTTGATGGTTTCATATTTATCAGCGGTCAGTCTACTCGGAGTGAGTTCCGAAAATTACGTGTACGGTACACAATACGCTGTGATCAACATCGCTTATGGCCTCGCCACGCCGTTCGCAGCCTATTTTTATTTACCGGTATTTTTTAAACTAGGCACTGCGAGTGCTTTCGAGGTAAAAAAGCGTTAACACCATTGCGCAAAATTCAAGATTAGTTTTGCTAAAGATAATATTTATTACTTACAAATATTTAATCGTTTTCGAAATATTTTTATTCTATATCAGTTATATTAGACTAATGAAATGCTTAATGTCTTTAATTATTATTCGCTTAAAAGTAGTCGAAAGTATTGAATACAATCGTAAATTATATAAAAAATGTGTTGTATAAAAATCAAATTAAGAAGAAAAATATATCTGTCAGCAAGAAAGTGTCTACTAAAGTAGAAAAAAAATATTTTATCTTGTTTTTTCTTTTCATATTTTTTTGGCATGTTTTTTTTTAATTAACAGAACTATAATCAATAATTTTGTAATTAGTTTAGGTAAGATAGCGTTAAGTAGCTTTAAAATTTAATTGATCGAAATTGATTTGACGCAACTATATGGACATTCGTTGCAGTATCTACAGAAGCGTTTCGGCACGACCACCCGATTAATAGCCAGTTTTGCCTTTTTGCTCCAATTGCTTCTGTACAGCGGTGTGGTGTTGTATGCACCTGCGCTGGCCTTAGAAGCCACCACGGGTATTTCAAAGACCGCAAGTGTGATTGGTTTAGGGCTCATCTGCACTTTCTACTCGACGATCGGAGGTATCAAGGCAGTACTTATCACCGACGTTTTCCAGGCTCTATTAATGCTGACTGCCGTTGTCACAATTATCGCTACTGCGGCTGTTGGCAACGGTGGTCTGGACCGAATTTGGCGGATCGCCGGTGAGGGATCCCGGTTGGAATTTGACAAGTAATTTTTCGACTGACACAAAAATCCTTCGAAAAACGTCCTCGTATCTGTTACTGTATCTGCCCTAAAACACCGTTTGTGTTATATTTCTATATAAATTTTCGTTATTGGACATCTATATCTATGAGAATATAAATCACATTTTATATCATTCCACTTACAGTGAATGAACCCTTAATTCCTCAATTTCATTTGTTCCTTGTTTTATCATAAATTAATATTTTCTTACGAAGGAAATAAAAAATTATCGCTATTTTAACTATTATAGAATCTTCATTTTATTTTTTATTGTATTTAAAATTATGGTGATAGGGTAATTGCGACAAAGAAAAGTTAGTGTTCTATAATTTCGTAATTTTCTAATTAATTTAAAATCGAAAAGGCTTTCGATGGATAATCGAAAGTAACACGTTGATTGATCAAGTGAAACGAATAAAATAAAGTTGTCACCGACCGCAGGAAGCATTTATTTATTTTAACTTTTTACGTATGCCCGCAGCATCTCTCCGGATCCAACTGTACGACATACCTGGTGGAGTTTGACACTTGGTGGTTTCTTTACTTACCTCTCCTTGTACAGCGTTAATCAAGTTCAGGTTCAAAGAATGCTGACTGTCAGGTAAAGCGGAGATTGACTTTAATTTCCAATTAAACGTGAATTAATAAAATTCAAAAATAACAGTTGCATCATTCTTTCGTGCTATCGTTAAGCAAAAAAAATTCTTCAAGGAGATTACAAAGAGACTCAGAAATATTAAGAATTACATAAAATTTAAAACATAAGCTCTATTATAAATAATGTCAGCACGTGAATTTTTTTAGATTTTTTTTCACCGATTAGTTTTTCAGAACATTTATAACACAGTTCAAGATTTTTTAATTAAAACTCCATCGGTCTACGTGCAGGAATTTGACGGCCGACGTTGGAAGGTCCAAATTTCCAAATCGTCATCAAATTTTCCGTATCACCAGAGCACCTTTAATTTACGCTATGTTAATTGTATTAGCAATCTAGCAGCCGCTCAGCGCGCATTATGGTGGAGCTGGCCGATGGCATCGATCATGTCGCTTACTCTGTGCTTTTCTGGACTAGCGATGTATGCGAAATATCATAACTGTGATCCACTCGAGGAAGGCAGGATTACCTCAAATGATCAATTGATGCCGTTGTACGTGATGGACACGCTGTCGGATTATCCCGGTGTGCCTGGGCTTTTCATAGCCGGGATTTTCAGCGCCGGACTCAGTACCATCTCGGCCACGGTTAATTCCCTCGCCGCTGTTATTCTTGAAGATTATATCAAACCACTCTGTCGTGTAAGGTAAGAGTCGTGATAACGCGAGATAATTGTAAACAGAGTTGTTCGGGAAAACAAAATTTGGTTTTACACTGTTATTAAATTCATAGGGTTAAATTGAACTCAATTTTGAGTAATTTTTAACTATTCCACTGCTCCTACTCAATATGTAGTTAATTTAACTAAAACAATGTTAATTTGACTAAACCAATGGAGTTAAAATAATCCTATTTTGTTTCAAATTAATAAATTTTGACGCACATGGTAGTTAAAAATAACGAAATAAATGTAACTCATGGTATTGGTTTAAATTTCATCCTCTAACCTTTAACAGTTTAAGGCAATCTAAATCCCTCGAAGAGATCCCCAGATAGATATTGTGGATAGGAATGTATTAAGATAATATAAGAGAATTATATTTTTGTGTAGAAAATTTAAAAATGTAGCACAGGATAATATATTTGTTATACACGGTATCCTATCGAAAACTGAACATTCAATTAATACTTTATATCGTTAAAGTTAAAAGAGATAATTAATATTATACGTTCTCTATTACATTTTGATATTTTTCTCTCTTTATTTTTAACCTGGAATTCGTCGAGGCTGTTTCATAATCAGATAATCTCGAATGCACATTTCTCTCTCCCTCTTCCTCCTTTTTCCCTTTTTCATTTGCTTCCTGTTTCCTCTTCTCTTTTTCTCTCTGCTTTTCCTTTCTCTTCCTCTCTTCTTTTCCCTTTTCATCCTCTTTCTTTCCTCCTTCTGTTAAGAATTATCGATCAAGAAATAATAAGATCTTTAACATTCTAGAGCAAAGCGCGAACAATATTGATTACAGAAACAGGGAGCTATCTGCTACGGCGTCAATAATCATTAGCAAAATTTTGGCTATTATAGTTGGACTATCGTGTGTGGCAGTCGCTTTTCTGGCACAATATCTTGGCGGATTGTTGCAGGTATGTAAAATTTGCTTTCAGTACCGATTCACGTACAATAAAGTAAAAACATGTCAAGCAAGAAATAGTTAATCCTAGAAAGATTAATTTAAATCATCCAAAAATCGATTCCACAATTCTTTAGAGAATTTGTTACATCGTATAGAAAATTTGTCAAACACCCTTTTGCGAATATCTTAATCGTAGAGCGAACTTCTTCTCTCAGTAAAAAATTTATTTTTCTGCAGGCGGCTCTGACGATCTTTGGTGTCGTAGGTGGACCTATGCTGGGTTTGTACACGCTCGGCATGTTCCTCCCATCGTGCAACCAACGGGGCGCGATCGCCGGCTTCGTTCTTAGTCTCATGTTCTCCTTGTGGATAGGATTCGGACAACCGAAACCGCCGATTCCGCGGCTAGGTGTCTCAACAGACGGTTGTAAATTTAACAGTACCATTATGTATCACAAAAACGATGGGAAATCGTTAATTTATACAAATCTGCACTATGAACACCAGTGAGTAAAAGTTCAAGTAGATAGGGTTTTTTTGTGTAACTCGGACTTTCAGACCAGCTTAACTTTAAGCTTGTTAGAAACTGCTTAGAAAAATAGTTAATAACTTCTAAAAAAAAAAAATGAACTTATTTCGACACAGTACAAAGAAAAAATTTCTTTTCATTTCATGTTTCTGATATTATTACTTAATACGGTTGCAGCGACGGAGAAAGAGCTTTAATAAATATTTCTCGATTACAGAATGGAGGAAGATAAATCCTATTTCTATCTTTATCGCATATCCTATATGTGGTACTGTCCACTGGGATTTCTCATTGCCATAATCACGGGCTGGCTCGTCAGCTGGATCACAAGATGGATTTTTAGGGAAAGCCTGACCGAAATCGATTCTGTCTTGCTAAGTCCGATTGTGGCAAATCGAATACAAAAGAGAAAAGAAATGGATAAATATCGCAATACGATCAACTTTAATAAAAGTTGAGGGCTTACAGCCTCATTCTTATAAATGATCGAGGTAAATGGCATTTAAACGTTTGCATTTCTGGTTTATAGAAACGTTGAATATTTATATCCCGCATAGAAGTACATTTCAGAAAAAGTAGAAATATTTATGTCATAATATGCAAATAGTTAATGTGTGAAATATATATGAAAAATATATCCGTGTACTCTACAGCGTGTATCAGCAAATTTCAAACTTTCTTCTCGTAAAGTTCGACTGTGATAATATCAAAATAAATAAAAATATAAAAGTTCCTGGTCAAAGAATATAAGCGTTTAAATTTTTCATGTGTTTAATCTAATCTTAATCCGATAATCATATTTAAATGTGAAGAAAATTTTTATTTCATACTTTCGGCTTATTTTTTCGTGTAAAATTACCATCTCTCTCGTTTGGCCGTACCAATTTCGAGAAACATTCTGTGTATTATTTTGAACTTTTGTGCTTTTTCGTAGAATTCGAAACTAGGTGATAATTGCATAATAATTATGAATTAAATAATTGTATATTATGGCAACATTTTCCTATACAATCAAGATAAAACATTTTTTTTATCAAGAATGATCAGATTGGGCCATTTCGCGCTGTGCGAAAATGCCAGCTGGGAGTCTCGCGATGTACAGACATAAACACTACGGACTACAAACTGCGCGCTGTACGCTTTACCGAAACGTTCGCAAATCACGATGGAATGCCGCCAGACTGGTGTGTACGCGCGCGCGCGCGCGCCATACGGTGACACACAGAGCAAACGCAAGCAATGACCTGCGTCATGCAGTTCTTACGTAAGGAAATACCGCCGAAATAACGTACCCGCCAAAATAGTAAATTCCGAACATCCATGTCAGGCAAAAAGGGAATTGTAAAAATTTCCAAGATCACAAAAGACTTTATCCGTCAAGTATATAGACCTCGAATTCTTAACGATTAATTATGCACAATAATATTGTTAAATGATAGTATCAGTATATCATAAAAATATTCTTAAGATGTTATAAATAATGTATTAGACATGAAGTTAAGTTTAATTAAATGTTATTGCTTATATTAATAGAAATATATACGCTATCGCTATAAATATATATAAATCTCAAATGTTACTCTACGTGTATAATGCGTGTTATAATCACATTTTACGGTAATTATTGTCTCACTCTCAATAATTGAGTTACGTTAGTAAAGATAATCATCTGCAGTTGGCATGCGCTTATTATCATAGATGCGTCATGGGAAGATCGCGAAAATTCGCACACGTCTAAATTTAAAGCTAGAATTTTTAAGGATTTAGAAACGCATGTCATTTATACATGCTATAGATATTCGTAGTTATTCTTTGTTAGTTTCAATCATTTCCGCATTATTCCCTTTATTTCTCTCTTGATATACTTATTCTCTGTAAATTGATTTGTCACGTTATGTGCGAATTATGTGAGATACTAATTGTCGATAATAAATTACATGCAATCGCGATTCACAATTGGATGCAGTTGTGCAAGGAACAAAGCGTCGTCATTTTCGTGATTTTTATAGTTCTGTATCGATTTTTGTGGGGACAGGAGATTTTCTAAAAACGCATATAACACATGGAATTGTATTTGAGAAGGACTATAGTTCGGTTAACCCTCCGAGGCCACACCTCTTTTTTTAATACGCCCCGGCTACACTGGGGTGGTCGCCACCCCAAACGAATTCAAAGTCTCATAATTTCAATTAATGCACGCGTAAAAATTCATGAAACATCTTAAGGGTGTTGTTCAAAAATATGTAATGGTACAGAACCCGAAATGTGCTCGAGGAACAAAAATATTGTAATTTTTGGTCGCGATAAGAATATACGCGAATATACACCGAGGCCATACTGGGGTGGTCACCACCCCTATAATAATTTTCAAATGTTTACCAAACATTTTGTGCTTGCGGAAGATTTCAGAGATCATTTTATAGCCTCTTCTTCGCATTTTCCTTTTTTTTTTTCTTTATTGAGACTCATAAGTCGCCGCAATAAGCTGCGCTTGTCGTGGCGGTGTAAATTGAAAACGTGTTCCTTGTAATAAAAAAAGAAAGCTCCGTACAATTGGACGAACAACGGGAATGAGAAAATAAAGATGTCGTTCAAGCTGTCGGGCGCGAAATGGCTACCGGTTTTGTGCGTTTCTCGCAGGAATGCATCGCTCATTTTTACTTCTCGATTTAAATCAAAATCGATTTACTAAAGCCACATTGTAACCACTTTTTTTTTTAAGTAACGTTACGCAAGTGTTTTAAAACAACTATCAGCATGTTTTGTCGCATATTCTAGTTTAGATGAATTACAAGTATAAAAGCAACTCTCGGATTATTCAGGAAAGCATTTCAGTAATAGTCTTAATATTAAAATAAGTATAACATTAAGCAAATTTACGATTTCTTTTTTAACGAAAAAGACGATGCACATTTATTTACAGGATTTGAGTCAAGAATGTCCACAAATCAAACCTAAGACCAAATAGTAGAATTCATCAGGAAAAACTATCACTAGGAAAAAAAAACTGATTCAAGCTTAAAAAATGTTATCGTCAAAAGTATTTAAAGATATCTATTTAAAGATATCAAACTTAAAACTAAAGCTATGGCTTTGTTATCTTATCTGAAAAATTTGGTTTTAGATTGCTTGGCAGAACTTTTTGTTTCTGAATAATCCAATAAAACTATTTTGGCTAGGAGAAATAACGTTTCCCTCAAAACAACCATAAATTGAGTCTATCCCAACAGGTCTTCGTCCGTGCTAGTATCCTTGGTAAAAGGATATTAAAATTTAAAAGCACATCTTGGACTTTATGGAATATTATTATTACCAACATTTTTATTCGAAGAATCAAGAAACAGCAAATGTACTGTATCGGCATATTAAAAAATGAAATATCTCGAAAACAATACAATTCTGGGAATTTTGTCAAAGGGAATATAATACTTATTTTTTGACAAGAAACGTATGAAATAGCCTTATATGCATAATTTATGATATTGTGCAAAGTTATAACATATGCGGATGTAACTCTTCTAACGTTCTCGGCAATTAAATGGAATTACCGAGTTGCGGTATATCATCGTCGCAACTTGCATTCTCATTATCATATAAATACTTCGTATGAAACAAATCTTTCTGTCGAAGTGCGTAAAGATTGACTTGATACTCAAATGAAAGTAACGATATAGATAATAATTGAGGAATTTACTATTAATACAAAACAGTAAAATAACTCAATGGTTTATCTAATCTATTTAGTCTAGCTACGTTTGAAATCATTGAAGATCATTAAAGATTGGTATCGCTTATATCAGTTTTAGTTTGAAATTTCCAAGTTTTTGTACACAGTTCTTGTAGCAGCAAGAGCGTTGCAGCAATTATAAGTAAAAATCATATCCGCGTATTCTTCGTTCGAAATGTTCGAATTATAAATATAATAAAATTTCTTCACAAAGAAAATCTCATTCACATTGTCGTTTTGTTAAGTTAAGCGATAAATTTTTGGGAATGATTATAATAGCAATAAATTCAGGAAATATTTTAACAATTAAATTATATTACAGAAAGAATAATTGTTATTGTACAAAAAAACATTAATTGAAGAAAGAGAAAAGTGACTTACCTAGATTCCTTCGTCTTCTGAATCCTCCGCCTGCGATTTCACGAATCCACCTGCAACATACACGCGAAAATTAGTCGTGAATCATCTCGATTGTAATAATGGCTCGACGGCAAATAGTTATAATTATCTTAATTGTTCTCCAAGAGAGAGAGAGAGAGAGAGAGAGGGATGGAAGAAAAAGGAATGTAATCGCGGCACTCTCGAGAAGAACGACGGTTTAAGCAATACGATCGTTTTAGAGTTCGTCATTGTTTTATTCCTTCGTTTATATTGGCTCCTTCGCGGAGATTGATTCAAGCCCTGAGAAAGAGAGAGAGAGAGAGAGAGAGAGAGAGAGAGAGAGAGAGAGAGAGAGAGAGAGAGAGAGAGAGAGAGAGAGAGAGAGAGAGAGAGAGAGAGAGAGAGAGAGAGAGAGAGAGAGAGAGAGAGAGAGAGAGAGAGAGAGAGAGAGAGAGAGAGAGAGAGAGAGAGAGAGAGAGAGAGAGAGAGAGAGGAGCGGACTGTACGTTACGGATTAAGCGCATAGTCATCGCGCGCGGTCGAGACGAAATCGAAAGAGCGGGTCCGTATGGGGACGCGTAGCTCGGGAGCTCGGGAGCTTGTCATTATATTCACATTATAATCTCATCAGGATATTCCTCTGCTTAGTCGGACAGCCACGAAAATGCATATACCTGTGCCCTGCCCTGCCGGCTCTGCCCTATCCTGCCGTGCCTCGTCCTCATTCCACGTGCTTCACTGCTTAAAAGATCCAATGACACTATGCGTAAAGAATTTCTGCAGATACTCGAATTGTATTTCTGATTCATAAATATCATGTTACTTATCTAACCAATGCTCAAATTCTCCGTATTTTCTTAGTCAACTTTAATTACATCAATATCATTTAACGATAAGCAACACACGAGTTATTTGTCAATAAAAAACAATTTATTCCTCAAAATTTTTTACCATATTTTGAAACGATAAAATACACTCTTTCTTTATCTCTTTATTTTTGTTCCTCTTTTTACAATAAACTCGTAATAATTGCACGAAGTTAATAAATATGGATATTGCACGAACAACTTTCTGTAATTTTTTTCTCCAAATATATAGGATACCGTAGAGATCTATATAATATCTCGACAATTGCTGATGGAATTAGATGTCATAAAAGTTAGCTAAGAGTTATCGAAGTTACACTTTATATTTCCGTCTTATCTTTTCACGTAACTCTACTTTCCCCACTCTTTTATAACACATTTGTGTAATCGTTAATGGATCACTCTATATTATGCAAAGCCATGGAGAATCGCGATCAAAACGCTCCTCTATTTCATCCATTTTCCTTGTCATTGCTTATGCATCGGTGAAAGCCATCAACGATAACCTACTCCGACAGCAGCAACAGTTGCAGCTAGCGGCAGCCAACTTCGCGAAAGGAGGAATCCCAATTACGCCCGAGCATGCACTCTGTTATGTACAGTACTCCGCGAGATACTTGCAAAATAACGTGCATGCTGGTTTACTTTGTCGGAAGCACGAGATACGAGAGAAGGTAAGGAATGGAAATAGCTATAGGCTCAAGTTGAATCGCGAATACGTTGACAATCGTTCGAATAACGGATTTTCGAAAATTTGAATATTATTCGAAATCGAAAGATTTCTGATCTCGAAGCTGTCTCGAATATTTTAAAAATGTATTTGTTTCTCTTACAACACTTTACATTATTATTTCAATTTTTATATATTTTATACTGGATACAAATACACATAGATAACAATTTTAAAAAAATTAAAAGATTTTAGATGTTTAAACAAACCTTCCAGAAAATATTTCATAAATATTCAAGACTTTCGAGTATTCAAAACTTTCAAAATTTCTCATTTCACACATAAATAATATTCAAAGTAATTCAAATCTTGATATGATTGAATTATTTGGAAACTTTCAGAAGGAAGAATCGATCATTGAATGGAGGACATGAAGAAAAAGTTCGAATGAACGAAGAGAAACGGAGAAAAGGAGGAAGAGCGAGAGGAAAGAGAAAAGAAGAAAGAGAGAAGGAGAGAGAGAGAGAGAGAGAGAGAGAGAGAGAGAGAGAGAGAGAGAGAGAGAAAAGAAGAAGAAAAAGTAGAAGAGAAAAGAGAAAGAGGAAATATTTGTAAAAAAAAAGATACAGAATGAATAGAGCGAAGGAAAAGTAGCTGAAGAAGAGGAGGAAGAGGATAGATACAGATAACTCTTCGCACAGCTGTTTCCAGTTTCGCCTTTCTCCTTCTTCCTCTCGAATCTTCGTTTCTCCAGCGTCTCTCTTTTTTTTTCCTTTTCGCCCTCTTTCTTTCACTCTGACTTCCATCTTCCTTAACTTCTCGTTCTCTTTTTTTTTATCTCACTTCCTCTCTCTCTCCCTCCCTCCTCCCCCCCACTCTCTCTCTCTCTTTATCTCTTTCTCTCTCTCTCACACTCTATCTTCTCCTTCTCTCTTATATTCCTCTTTTATCCTTCTCTCTTCTCTGCTATTCACGTCTCATTTTATCTCTCGCTTCCTCCTTCTGTACGGCCAATTCTTCGTATTATACCAGGTTGTGGCGTGGAATGCGGGCGTCCTTCGTCCGCTTCAAGCCAACGTCCAACCGATGAGCCCCGCTAGCATTATCCTTCGTCGATCCTTCGCACGCGCTCCTTAGGGCTCGGTAAAATTAACCGGGAATACTCGCTTGAAAGAAATACCCGTTGAGAGAAATATCTCGCACTCTCTTCTCTCCGTCTTCCTTTAGTAAAACTTGCCGACGTGCTTGACGCGCTCTTTTGAATATATTGTTGATGAAATTATCGCAGTTATTTGAGTGTAGCTTTAGGAATATCTGATTTAAAAATAAAAGCAAATATCGATGTTTCAATGTCTCGATTTCATTAAAAATGTGAGTTATCATTATATTCAATTATTTAGTGGGCAAAATTATGGATTAGAAAAGATCATCTTCTCGATTATATTTTTTTCAAGTCTATCGACTTGAATGTTTTGCCCCTAGTTTATTAATTGCATCTTAAGATTTTTATTATCGTTGTAATTATATAGTTATTAATACGAGATCTCATAATTTCTCACTTGGAACCACACGAAGGTCACTGATCGTGAAGGTCAAGATCATCAGGATCGATGTCAAATTCAAGGCTATTCAAGAAATTTTAAAAAAGTTATAAATAGGTTTAATCTTATATTTCACTCTAAATATCTTAAATTTGCATATTTCATTAGTCTTTTCTTTTAAGTAACATATCCCACGTGGTTTTGAATCGAAGGATTCAAAGTAGGATTGCCGTGAAACCAATTTTCAAACTTAATAAAAGCGGGAAGTTCGCTCGCCTGTATGTTTGCAGCAACACGTTTAATTTATCCGTTTTAGTAAACAGCCATCTTCTGTATACTCATATTCGTAAATCTTGAGTATCACTCGAATCTCCACGGGCATTCGCCTTTCTTATCACGATTTTTTGTTTACACAATGGATTGCGTCGAATGCGTTCACGTATTGCGTGGACAGCATTTTCTGATCTTACTGACCGCGAACGCGCCTCTCAAGGCCTATCATTTGTATGCGCCTAACTTTTGGAATCTTTTAATTATGCGAAACACACATCGATTATACTTAACAAGTTAAATGTATAATATTGAAAATATTATGAGCTTTTTTCCATTTTTTAAATAATGCGACTATAACAATACGGTTTTCAGCATCTCAAAATTGTGTATAATCAAAAATTATTATTTATATATCGCTGTTTTAATTCAATATCAAGATATCTTTAATATTCATTTGAAGATATATTGCGAATTTAATTCTTAAATTTTATATTTTTTAATGAAATTGTGATAAGAAGTAATTATTGTTTTTACTTTATTTGGTATTAATGTTCACTAACATGTTTTATCATTTCTTTTTAATTTAGAGTGCCAAAGTATTTTAAAATCATGATATTTAAAAAATGTTTGATGTCACATCGGAGTAGATTATGTCGTTCAAATCTGCATTGCCGATTCTCGGGTAGGCAAACGGGCAGCTATACGATACATTATCTCACGGTTAACGGCGGATGACACAATAGAGTGCATTGACACTCCATTCGCGTTATTCCGATAGCGTCCCACCTCATGCTTAGCACAGATACACATGCTCGCTTGGATGCGCATAGAGAGCCCGCGAAGGTAGTGGTACTTTCACCAGGTAGCCGGATTCCACGATGCACGCGGATAGCCAAGAGCAGCCCACTTTTGAGATTGCATACCACTTGGGCACATACTGCACGCTATGGCCATGTCAGAATTAAAATGTTAACTCTAATATGTGTATATTATAGATAGAGCAGATCGATGTTTCAGATACGATGACGTTATTCTTATTTAAAATTTGTATATTACAAAGAATTTTTTATTCAAATTCATTATTTGGATAAAATTTCAGGTAAATACGTTCTTTTAGTTCTTTAATGTACGCACGATATGAGCAACGATTAAAACTGATCTCTTCATAATTGATAAAATAACATTGACAATATATGTTAAAATAACATCGTAATCGCGAATGTTTAAGCATAATTTATGGTTTTATGACCAAAATCTAGTTGTTATTACTTACTGTCAATTTATTGTTTAAAAACGCTCGTATATCTTTTTGTATATCAAAGCAACGTATGACGTCAAAGGGAACAGAATTTATCGTAGCAGAGTTAACTTTGCCTTGACCTAATCCTGATTGAGGTCAAAATCAAGAACCTTTCGTGAAGAAATTTTTTCTGTCGCAATAAACTGATATAACTGTGACTTCACGCTCGAGACGAAAAAAACTTCATTTACGAAGTTATGATAAATTATTCGATACGGCCTAGTCCACCAAAGCTAGCAAAAAATTACATTTTGCGGTTAAAGAAACGGTCGTTGCTTCAATCGCGGAACAAGAATCAATTCGTCTGTATACGTAAAATAGTTTGCATATTTCGCAAAATCGCTTTCAGCAAATAAAATTAGTATTCTTAACAAGTCCTTTTGTTGTCCATATAATAACTGACGAAATTTACAATGACAGCGCGAAACGTGCGATGCCAGCAAATTTTTTTTCTTTTTCGCGTCCGGATATCAAAGAACTTTTGACCAATACGATTTTAAAAAATGCTAATAGAGAATGCTATCAAAAATTCTTTCTTAATTAGCTGTATATTACCCCGTAAGAAATGTTTGTCAGTCATTTTTTTACAGTAATAATTATTATAATCAACGTAATAAAAAGAAGTTTGTTAACTGTTTGGAGTTAACTGTTAATAGACACCTTTTCGAACATTTAATAAAATATCTTTAAAAAAAGGAAATCTGTCTATCACTTAATTATTCCATCGGTTCAATTTTCCTGAAGAAACTAGATCGACGTTATATAGCTTCGCTGTTCATTTTTCTAACATAATTATGTATGCGAAAGCATATCGCGAGTTTATTTCGTCATCTCCTATATGAGATCTAACTACATAAAGACTGCATGTCTCAGTTAATTTAATTAAAATAATCGCAAGTTTTTACTAAGAAAATGTACCAAAAAAAAAAATGAAAGAAATTTAGATACTAATAGACAGGAATAAAAATATTCTAGAATAGAAGTCTCTCTCTCGGCAATAACGCTTCGTCTTTCATATCGACAGGACCAGCGGCATTATTCCGATCAAATCGCAAACAGATTTAACGTATTCCGTGCTCCTCGAACAAATATTTTCGTTGCGGCGCGTACGCGCGGGTCGGTCTGCATGCCACGTCGGTTTTGCAAAGCGAAAAAAATCTCGGGTATTATTTGCCGGGTCATAACGGCCTCCAGCGCAGCCTCGAAAGATATTTTGCACCGGTTATTTACACAGAGCAAACACACACGGCTGGCCGTGAGCCGGGCCGAAGGTGTGCGGGACACGCGAAAGCGATCTGAGCTTGACGCATAGCATGGGAGGGTTAATAACTTATAATATCGGTAGAACGTTAGGTCACGTAGAGCTCAAAACATTCCGTCGCCCTACAATGCAAGGCCGAGCAGGGGGCTCTTTTCTCTTCCTTGCGCCTCGTCGTGCCCGGAAACGCGGGCCGACTCGGATACGCTACCCCACGCCACTTCTGCAAGGTTTAACTCCTTCAGTGCCACGCCCGTGTACACGAGTAATCTGCAGATATATATCGCTCGCTTTTTTTCAATTTTGGTTCGTTACGTCGCTTTCACGTTATTGTTACACGTTATGTTGTTCGTGACGTCGACTACGAGGAATAAATATGTATATCCTTTTACTAAGGTACGGTAAGCGATAAAGAAATGTGTTGTCGAACCGAGTATGATTTATTCACTTTCGCGAGAAATATGAATGAGATATATTGACTCGCGTGATGTATGCCAAGAAGCGCATGTGTTCTCCCCCCTTCCTGTCTCCAGAAATATAGAATATGTAGGTACTCTTGTCAAGTAGAATTATAAGTAACTTCAATCACATACGTAACATATATATTTTAGCACTTTTGGATACAAATGTATAAAATCTTCAAGAGTTAAAAAATAATAATTTTCAATGTCAATAGTACCTATTTAATTATATATTGAATAAATTTGTGCGTCTCGATTAGAGATTATAATCATACAGTTAATTGTTATAAATTTCTTTATAACGATTAACTGTATGATTATAATCTCACTAATTATATATAGGTAAAAGAAAGTCTGTCCAGCGAATAAAAAATATTTTATCTCTCTACACGTGTATTGTACATATATACCTGTTATTTGCTCCTAAAGGTTTTTTATACGTCGACTAAAGCTGACGTTTTTAAGATACCGGATATGTCAGCGAATATCACTGGAGTCTGAATAGTTGAATTGGTAAGACGTTTGCTCGATAGAGAGGTCCAGAGATTCGATCTCTCATCGAGATAATATTTTTCTCAATGCCAATTTCTCGTTAATAACTGCTTCTAGGATATTTAATTGCAAGCAATTAATACATTGATTATCAACGTCAATTCAAATGTGTAAAATAAATATTATTAAAAAAAAAAGACCGCGTAAAAGTCAATCTCTCGAGATAATATTTTCGCAATGCTAATTTCTCGTCAACAACGGATTGTGGATATTTAATTACAAGCAAATAATACGTTAATTATTAACGTCAATTCAAATATGTAAAATAAATATTATTTTACAGGAAAGACCGCGTAAAATACGATCTTTCATCAAAATAATATTTTTTGCAATGCTAATTTCTCGTCAATAACAACTTCTAAGATATTTAACTGCAAGCAATTACGTTGATTATTAACGTCAATTCAAATGTGCAAGATAAATTTTATTTTACAGAAAGTGCCGCTTAAAATCATGATCGGTGCGCGATGGAGATATCATTGTGATATTTCACACATATCAATATCAGGCCGACAAAAAATTGATATTAACTATCCATCTACTTTGTATATACATATTGGATGCTATCTGTTTCTTGAAGAGAAATAAAGTTGCTTTTTTAAATCCTGCTTTCCAGATTCTAGCAAATTATTAATGAGCACGAAATATCACTCGGGAAAGGATCAAATTAGCCGCGCATGATTCATAAAGAAAAAGCTTGATAAAAGGAGCGATCAGAGAGGATTGAGTTTTGTAATAGTCGGTTTTTCCGCGCAGCGCGGTGTAGAGGGGGCACTTCAGAACGACGACTGGCGACACTACGAATCTACCGTTCCTCGGATATTAATATTCAACACGTTATAATGCGATAGATAGTGTCAACGACTGTAAAACCGTTCCGTGCCTACAATCGGGTATACTTCTGTACCCTGCAGTCATCATGCCCGTGCGCTTTCATAGCGCAGCAGCGTAGAAAACAATGATGTGCGGATGCGTATCTAAAAAATATCTACATCCAAAAAGAATAATCCTCTTATATAAATTATTCCAACTTAACTAAGGCTGAAACATCTCCATTGTTTTCGACGGGGGCGCAGAATTACACGGAGTAATCCGATTAGCCGGGGGGAGGGGGGGGAGGGGGAGGAAAAGCGAGCTAGTAGCCGAGTTAAGTGCGAAATATCCCGTCGCTGATAATATTCCTGCGCTAACGCGGGTCCCGCGGACCGCGACACGACGACGCAGTTGAGCGAATGTGCGAATACCGCGGCGCGCGGGCCGCTAGTAGTACGAGCCGCACGGAATCGCGCGAGCGCGGCGTGCGCATGCGCGCCCGCTATGGAATGCGCGCTCTCGCGTACCTTTACCTCCCCCCTCCTGCCGCCCCCCCCCCGCACCGGGCCCCTACGCGCGCGCGCGCGCCAACCCTCTCGCATCATCGCGCGCGGCTGGGCCGGGGCCCTTCTACTCCGTTCCCCTCCCGTCCCTCCTCCCGCTGCGCGGGGGCCATTGCAATATCCTCTTTGTTGCTTTGCCACGCCGCGCGCCGCGCCGCGCCGCGCCGCGCCGCGCCACGCCGTTTCGGTACGCTGCCTCGGCGTACGCGCGTCACACTACGCGGCTCATTTCATTCGGCGATGTGATGTCATACACCACGTTGAACGCGTGATGCATGTGTGAACGCACGCGCGCGTAAACGTAGTGCGTGCGTGCGTGCGTGCGTGCGCGCGCACGTTGCGCATGCGACATGTCCATGCACGTGCATATTTGTGAAAGAAATTGGAAAGCGCGCATGTCCAATCAGTCCAATTGAAGGCGCGCGTAGGTATCCGTATTTATGGACGGCATTGCGTGTAATCGTATCGCATGCGATTTTGGACGCGTTCGAAAAAGCGCTTTCTCATTTCTCTTTCACATACCTCCCTTAATTTGGTATATGGAAACATTACAATTACCATTCGACCTGAATTTCTCGAAATTAATTGTAAGTAAAATGACTTGTCGAGTAAAAATTTCAAATTTGTAAATAACTCGGAGAATCACACGTTTGGTAACGTCAAGTCGGTGAACTTAAAGTTAATGAGAAGGAAATGAGTTGCCGCAAGTATCTATTTCGCGAAAATGTTGCAAAGATTGCCAGTAATGATTCACTAAATCTTGCTGCGATGCGTCCATTCGAAATTCATATTAAAGTATAATATTAAGAATAAGCAGAAGTTCCACGACCTTTCTCTTTCCCTCCCTCCCTTTCTCCTTCCCTATCTGCCTTCTCCTCCTCTTCATGCTTTCCTCCACTCTCTTAAGTGTGACCTCTATATATGTATATACAAATTTTATTAATGTTGTGTATGAACATATATATATAATTTTTATAGTTTAATGTAGCAATTTTCCGGAATTAAAATTAAAATTAATTTTAATTAAAATTTGACTGAGTAGCAATTTTCCAAAATTAAAATTAACACTAATTTAAATTAAAATTAAAATTCACGAAATATGTACGTAGTCCAAGTTTTCATTCATTCCTATACTAATATACGTATAATAATCCGATATTAAATATCCCAAAAATAATTTGCCAGATTAATAAGAACTCCTCCTTTCATTACAGTCGAACATAACGATACCTACTTAATTCTCCATGGCGCAATGTCTCAATAACTAGCACAACGAGTGCAAGTTTCTTTATTTAATTATTGCCGGTTGTGGTCGTTTAATAGATTTGCAAGAATTTGCAAGGATTTGCAAGAGAATGCAACGCTGTGCAACGCGTCGCGCGCGAAAACGCGCGTCGCGCCGACCGGGCCGCGTTCGTTCATCGATAGCCGAGCGCGCGAGGCGAGTGGCACGCGAATTAACCGTCGACCGTCGACCGTCGACGTTGCGCCGCGGCGATTATACGAATCGAAGGAGGCGCCGCGTCGCGTCGCGCCGCGTCGCGCCGCGTCGCGCCGTTCACTCGATGGAAAGCGGGGAACGCGTGCGCGCACATCGCACACGCTGGGCCTGGGAATCGCGCTTACCTTTTCCTTCGCGGTGTGTGTCTCGGCGACGTCTTCACGCTCGATGATTTATCTTCGCGCGAGGCGCATCCGGCGAAGGAGACGGCGCGCGTAATCCTGTTAATCCAACGTGACACAGGGGGGGGGGGCGTACACGGGTTAGCCGCGCGCAACAGGTGGTCGTCGTAGGTAAACACTCGCGGATCGGGATCGCATTCGTAATTCGTAAATAATATCCGCGGGACGGGGCACCAGGCACACAGGCACACAAAAAAAAAAGCGACGTCGTCCGCTCGCACTCGCACTCGCGCGCGCACGCGCGCGAGCAAGTTTCACACTGAAACGCACAACGCTCCTCGGCAATCTCGGCGAGGAAGCCACCCAGCGCACTCGCGGTCCACGCGGAGCTGCTCCCCGGGAGTGGAAAACGCGCGCGCGCGCGCGGCGCGGACGAACGATTCCCTCCCGCGAGACGACGAGCCCCTCGCTCGCTCGCTCGTTCGACTACGACAGTGCGACGACGACGCGAGTTCCTTACGGAGAGTATATGGTGTGTCGCGCGCTCGCGTGCGCGCGCGCGCGAACGGTATTCTTCCACCGCGAACGCGGCGCGGGCGGCACGCGAGGAACGTCGCGCGCGATGAGAATCTCAGGCGGCGGCGAGACCGTGGAAACGGGGGCGACCGTTGAAACCGGGGCCCGCGCAATCACGACATTTTACACCGGCAGCCGGCGAGTGACTGACTGACTGACTCGCGCCACTCGCGGGCGGCGCGGCCGCGCCGCGCCGCGCACCGGCTCGCGCTCGCGCTCGCGCTCCACCATCGGCTCCGGCTCCAAACTCACCGCGGGGCACCGGGCACCGGCTCGCGGAACTCGGGATAATCCGGGATAATCACCTCGGTATACCGAAGCACCGCGCGACACACTGTATACCCTCCGCGTTCTTCCGCGCGGAAGGAATCGGAATTATCCCGATTTCGTGGGCTCGCCCGTCGAAACTGCAACGTACATTGATTATCGATCGAGAGGTATAAAGGTCCCTTTCGACAGTTCCGATCGTTCCGGACTTACTGGCACGACGGAAACGGGGACCGCATCTTGTGAAGAAATAAATCGAAGATGTAGCATAAAATTATATAAAGCTTCGTTTCTGAAAAAAAAAAAAATAATATCTTTGTTATACAACGTTAATCCTAAACTACATTACTATATATATATTATATATATATACCTACGCACCAAGTTTCTTTCAGATCAACTGGATATTTTGTACATAAAAATGCTTATACTTTAATTCCCACGGAAAATTATAACGATCAATGAAATCAAGATCAATACGAGCTTGCAAGCGCAGATATTTGTCCTACAACGCAATCGTGTTCTTTATATACTTATTTCTAATGCCTTTTCCAATTAATTGTATTTTATTTTAAGCTGAATTCAGTTTTTTTTTCTTGTAGTCCCATATTCCGGAAATCAAGTGTTTTAGTGATTGGTTTGTGCAAGCAATATGATTTAAATTCACGCGGTGGTTTGAATTCAAATTCCAATTTCTAAAATGGAACAAATATCCAATTCGACGATCTTAATAGTATATCTAGCTTACAAGTGGGAATCAATTGAATGGCAAAATATCGGCGCCAATATAAACTATCGATCCTGACAGTGCTGAAAAATTATTTTGAAGTCTGTGACCATTTGTGACATCGTATTTATCATGCGATCAGTAAAAACTGGAACGCGGCCATCGCCGTGCGACCGCTCGCAGCCAATGAGCACGCTCGACGAACCTTATGACAGTATTCATAAGTCCGTTCTTGTATTTAAAGCCGGTTCTACAATACGTCGCAAACGATGGCAACTGCTAGTTGAAAAGTGTTAATTCTGATTGCCGACTGCCAGTTATTGTCGCCAAAAAAAGTTAAAAGTTCGCCAACTCTCCTTTGACAACGGCAATTGACAAGTGTGCGACGTGGAAATAACGTTTTTCAACTAGCATGTGCCATTGTTTGCGACGTATTGTAGAACCGGCTTAAGTTTTACGATATTATAAACCAATCACAGAGCCATATTAGCATCTTGAAACATTATTTAAAGACAGTTTTGAAATAAGAACAAACTATAAATGCGGGCCACAGGTGATATTTCATTTATTTTGCAACTGCTGCAACTCTACTAATTGTCCACGTCGCCAATTGGCCAGTTCGACGCATTCAGCTTCTGATTGGCCGCGTTCAGGAAACACAATTGTTGAGTGTGCGCTCATTATGATTGGTTCTTACACTTGGATCCGGAGAAGAACCAAGGGCAAGAACCAATCATATTAAAGAATCACTGAGCACTCATTCAACAGTTGTGTTTTCAGAACGCGGCCATTGGTCGCGTTCAGCAGACCAAGCCGCTCAGTAGCAATCGAACGTGATTGGCTCTTACTTTTAGAACCAACCAATCAACGCAGAGTGTTGATAAGACGAATTCAACCGTTGTGTTTCCTGAACGCGGCCATTGGTTGGTTCAGGAAAAATTACGAGCGTCGGTCGCGTCGAGTAGCATTCTATTCGCGAAACAAAGATATTCTCGCTACATAAGTGTTAATTAAGGGTGCACCCTAAATAGGCCAAGCGCGAAATATGAAAAGTCTGAAGCGCATATAAAAACGGAAAATTTCACGTCTATTTCGCGTTACGGCGTTAACGAAGCACCAGCCAATCAGCGAATTCCTAACAAAGACAGTCAACCAACGTCTACGCGTTATCCTTTTCTAACGGGAGGAGGGAGAGACCCTTCTCCCTAGTCCCTCCTGCCCCTCCTCCGCTTGCTCCAATATGATATAGAGCTCGCTGGTTTTGATTGCTTGCGGAAGACCCGCACGACGCGACGGAATCGGCGGCGCGTTCCGGCTTCAATTCGTCGCGCGAGTCGCATCGGACGGACGCCCCCGCGAGTCGGCGTTCCTCGCCGCGTGTTCAGCCTGTCGTCCACTTTTTAACCCTTCTGTCCCGATCGGAGTTCTGGTGTTCCGGCACACGTCGGGATCGCGGACGCGAACGACACGTGGAAGCGGCGCCAGGAAGCGGCGCCGTTGTTGCGGCGCGCGACGGCCACGGTTCCACCTCCCCCCTTCCGCCCCCTTCCTCCCCCTCCCGTCCTCCCCCGACGGAGATGCTCTAGGCCGACAGATCCCGGTCAACGTCCGTCGCAGTACGATGGAGTTTACGCCGTTGCTGAAGTCCGCGCTAAGTGCTTGCCAGTGTCACGCTCGCCTCACCGTGTCATAAAATGGTAAAAGGCCCCCCCCCTCCCTCCGCTCCCCCCCATCCCCCCGAGAAAAATGATCCTTGCCGGGAGGACGGAGATACGTAGAATTGCGCCCGATTGCGATCGCTCGTGCGTCCCTTCGCGAAGTGAGACGTCACGATCGATTGTTGATAATTTGATAGAAAAATGTACGCGTTGTTCCACGTGGCTCGCGAGCCACGGAAACGGAGATACATCCGGAGTAACCGTCCGTCATATATCGCTTCTGATATCTCGCGTGTCAATTTCATCGTTATAATTGTTTAATAGCTGTTAAAATAATAAAACGTAATTATGTACACAGATATTATGATTTTACATAATTACTAGTCGTTGATTGTCACGTGCGTTTCTCGCGTACTCGTTCTGCATAAGATTAATTGTGATCTCTCATTTATGTACGCACGTTTGATATTATGTAACATCGTTATGACGTGGTGAATATCGAACGGTTTGTAACACTCTCTTATTTACGATTCTAGGGTACAACCATATCACAATTGGAAAGAGATATTGGCTCCGATCAGTTTCCGCCTAATGAACACTACTTTGGTTTAGTCAACGTAAGTGTAATTCTCCGCTGGATCAAATCGACTTGGCGACCTTTGATATCCACCCCAGTTGCAATGAAAATGTGTTCTTGCAGTTCGGCAACACCTGTTACAGCAACTCGGTGCTGCAGGCTTTATATTTTTGTCGGCCGTTTAGGGAGAAGGTCTTAGAATACAAAGCCAGAAATAAGCGAACCAAGGAGACCCTACTAACATGCCTGGCAGACCTATTTTACAGTATTGCAACTCAAAAGAAGAAAGTAGGTTCCATAGCGCCAAAGAAGTTTATCGCCAGATTGAGGAAAGAGAAAGGTCGGGGTGCTTCAAATGATGCGTATTTATATTTTGTAGTAACTGTGATATTTTATTGTCGTTAACTTTAATTATCTTTCTTTCTTGCAGAGGAATTTGATAATTACATGCAACAAGATGCGCACGAATTCTTGAACTTCCTCATAAATCACATAAATGAAATCATTCTGGGTAAGTAGGTTTGTCTGTCGCTCTCGGTAGCGCACAGTAGCACCATAATTACCGTCGTGATTTTATCGCGTCAGCGGAGAGAACTCAGAGCAAGCCGACTGGAGGAAAGTGTGGGGCAGGGGATGCTGCAGGTTCGCCACCGGAGCCTACGTGGGTACACGAGATATTCCAGGGGATACTGACGTCGGAAACACGCTGCCTTAACTGTGAGACTGTTTCTAGCAAAGACGAGGACTTCTTTGATCTGCAAGTTGACGTAGATCAGAATACTTCGATCACACACTGCCTCAGATGCTTCTCCAATACAGAGACCCTGTGTAGCGACAACAAATTCAAATGCGATCACTGCAGCAGTTACCAGGAAGCTCAGGTATTAATGACGTGGCGTTTGATTGGCATTGATTAATTTTTTGCACGAATCACATAAATTATTTATTGAAACATGACCGTTTTAAATTTTACAGAAACGAATGAGAGTGAAGAAACTACCTATGATACTAGCGTTGCATCTAAAGAGATTTAAATATGTGGAACAGTATAATCGCCACATAAAAGTATCTCACAGAGTAGTTTTTCCACTGGAGCTCAGACTTTTCAATACTGTTAGTACTCATACAGATATTACTCATGAACACGTGATAAATCTCCTTAGATATGAATTTTCTATTAAATAGTCATAATTATTTCAATGCTTGAAGATAACATATGATTATTTTAATTGCAGAGTGATGATGCTGTAAACCCAGATCGATTGTATGATCTGGTGGCAGTTGTGATACATTGTGGAAGTGGGCCTAACCGAGGGCATTACATTTCTATAGTTAAAAGTCATGGATTCTGGTTGCTCTTTGACGATGATATGGTCGACGTAAGTGTTTCTGCTTTACAGCGAAAACATTTTATAAACTACATTTATAAGAGGTATTAATAAGTATCTTTATGTCCCTAGAAAATTGATGCGTCAACTATAGAAGATTTTTATGGACTCACGTCAGATATTCAGAAGAGCTCTGAAACTGGTTATATCCTGTTCTATCAATCGCGAGATTGTAGTTAAAGTTTAATATGAATAGCAATTGAAGTTAAACACTCCCATACGCTAATTTCGTATTTCAAACAAAGCGCGCAGTGCATGTGAATCTTTGAATGTTCTAATGGTTTGTCAGATTATTTATATATATATGAGAATGATATACGACGTTCGGTAATGTTTTGGCTCGTAGAATATATAGAAAGAGAAGCGAAACGTAGTATCCATAACTTATCTAAATTTTGATAGAATTTTTGGTTTGTACATATAAAACCAGCAGTTGTTGCGAGAAAAAAAAATTGGAAGCAGTTTGTGTTATGCTTTATATTTATTTATGTTCAAAAGCTAGTCCGCCTTTCGAAGAGAATGAGTAATTTACGTTATACGATAACTTACGTGTCCATTGATATAAAGAGAAACGTTGGAAGCACTATCAGATTCTATACAAATGTAAAGATATGACTGAGAATAAAAATATTGTTATGAGAGTTATGCATTTTGCTTATTTGTCATATTAAATGCACCGATTTATTTGTAGCGTGAAATTAAAGTCTTCTCTGAACAAAATATTCGTATCTCATTCATATAATAGCGTTCTTAAAAAAGTAATATCGGTTATTCTATTCAGTTACCGACTCTTGAACAGCTTTACGTGATAGCAACATCGAAAATAATAACGCCACGCCTTTACTTTGAAAATTTTAGTTTATTTAACGTTTTAAGCAATAAATTCATATGGAACAGGCGCAAGTAAGATGGGCGCTTCTCGTCCCGATACAATGTGAGCTTTGGAGGGTTCGGCGGGCTGTCTCTTCAGTAGAACGCAAACGTTCGTCTTCTTCGCCTCCTTCCTGAGCCTCTCGTTCTCCTTGACGCGCTTAAGGAAGTCGTCCCTGCACTTGGAGTGGCTCAGATGCTCGATGCGAACGTTGATCCTCTTAGCGATGATGCGTCCGCGTACCCTCTTGTTCACAATCACTCCCAGAGCGTGCGCCGTCACGTTGAACACACGGCCGGTCTTGCCGTGATAAACCTTGTACGGCATACCCTTCTGCACAGCGCCGTTTCCCTTAATATCCACGATGTCGCCGACCTTGTAGGTCTTCATGTACGTGGACAGGGGGATGGTGCCATGCTTGCGGAACTTGCGGGAGAACAAGTCCCTCGTGCCACGCCTGTAACCCTTCGAGTTAGTCATGACGATGTGTCAATCTGTAATAAAAAACAAAAGAAAAAGATTGTATATTCCCGAAGTAAAACTGTCACTGATATGTGAAAGAGAAACTTGAGAAACTTGTGATCTCCGGAGTATCGACCGATCGATTGAATTTACTTCAAATACAATTAGGTAAATGTTATTACTGTAAATTAAGATTGTTGAGACAGAAAGATGCTTCTTCTCAACGCAACGAATGTCTTCGACGCTTCACATATTTGCAGATCTCACCGCGTATAACAACCTAACCTAAATATCCCTGCAATTTTTCGCACGAGTCTAACGGGAGATAACGTTGTATTTCACGCCTTATGTGATAATTTATATGATGGGAAAGGCGATTTGTCGACGGGAAACATTGTTGTGAGAGGAATTTCAACGCGCGATGCATAACGTGCGAAATACACGTGGCTCGGTGCTGGAGCGAGATCAACCGGCTGAAATCTGGCGTCTCGCGTTCTTCGGCTGAGCTGAGGAGGCGGCAGTTTAACAGCAAACGAAAGCCTATTATCCACTTTCGACGTACATGGAGGAAAGACATACCGATTCGGCCCGAATTGCGAGGAATAATCTTAAAATGCTGACAAACGTACACTCGGAACTCACGTTCACGTCGTCGCCAGGAAAGAAGAGGCATTCGAGATTCGAGAGTGGCGACGCGCTGCGATTCGTGCGGAATCGATTGTCGATATTTCGGAACGCGCGTGACGTCACTGCGACACGTGAATTTAAATAGAAAATAAAATTATCTGAGATATTTGCAAAAGAAATTTAATATACAAACGTCTTCCGATGAAAATACCAGAAATGGTGTAATTTCGAAATTTTATTGTTTAAAAAAAATATGACATCTCTTCGTGTAGAAATTAATAGTCGAGAGCAAATCATTCCGACCCTGATCGTTTATTTTATATATGCCACGGTTTATATGAAATTGTTAATTGATTTTTGGTTGAAAAGGTATAAGATAATTATAACCCTGAAATTCTTATAGCTATTTTTAAAGTCAATTATTTTCCATCTGTATATACATGTCATTTATTGCCATGAAAAGATATAATTAAATTATATTAAATTATATAAAATATACATAGATATATATAATTTATATAATAGTCTATAAATAAGGTACTCTCTTAAGTAGTATTAAAAAAAAATAAATCATCTATTTTTGTAACAAGAGAAAATAATTACTACAAAACAAAGGTGCTCACATCAGGTATAAGATTTGTATTGTATAAGTGAAATGCCCTATATACAATGATTACAATGGTCAAACTTATAGCGAATTCGGGCGCTTGCACTAGTGCACACTGAGTGCGCACTAAGGCTTGTTCTTAATCAATCAACTCAGCGTGCACTAGTGCAAGCGCCCGAATTCGCTATTAGATGCAATTTTTGGTCTGATTTCCTTGTCGATTGTCCCTTTCGTGTTCACAATGCCTTCCTTGTCATTCACGTTTCGTTCAGCTGTCGGACACGCAAAACTAATGCGCGCAACACTTTGTCACAGACACGCGGCGGTTCCGCAATGGAAAAGAAAAAAAATTTCAATAACAGATTTGGCGGAAGGTAAGATCTCATTGTAAAATTGGGCTGGTAGTCGCATCTAAATCCGGCCCGCTAAATGAGTATGTAATCTAATAACTTAAGTATACGTAAAACCTATATATAAGGTATATTTGTAAAACGTGTAAAATCATTTGATAATCACGTCAGTTGGCAGTGATCGCGGAGCCTAACTGTTGCATCAGTTTGTAGCATTCCTGAAGGCGTTTCCTATCCCCTATTCGCTCGAGTGTTTTGGCGGCTTCCGCGAGCATGCCGGCGCGTTCTCCCGCCGAGGCCAACAGCAACGTCGGCAGATGCCTGCACGCCAGGCATAACGCGACCGCGTGCTCCCTCTCGCTGTTGTTCTGCTCCTGCGACCGGTCCTTCCCGCATATAATCGAGGAACGCGCGTTCCTGTGATGCAGACTGCGATCCAGTAAGATCTGAGTCTTCACCGGCGTCGCCCCGGCCATCATGCGCGCTGTAGCCTCGTACAGGAACACTCGCGCCAATACAGACTGAAAAAAAGATATTAACGTTACATGTATCTTAGATAAAAAGTTACGTGTGAGGTAAAATTTTATTCCGCTGTCAACTCGAGCTTTATTGAAACGACGAACTAAACGGAAATTGTGGACTCGCGCTTACCGGGATATGTTGACACAATTGTCTCAAGCACGCCAAATCACGCTGAAATCCAGCGAGTGACACGCTTACGACCGATCTCTCTGGCTCCGTGTCCAACTCCTGCCAGAGAATTGTGCGTATCTCGAGAAGCCAGTCGCAGACCAGTAACTGAGTAAGCTGAAAAATAAGTGAAATGAATTAATAGTAGGCGAAGAGGCGTTTGCACAGGTGACTCACGAAAAGTAGGTATAAAACTATTCTATATATATATATATATATAAATGGTGCTGCGACCTGCCACAGGAGTTGCACTGCAGGAGTATTGCATAGTTATATTTCATGCAATGCAACTACAATGCACACTTGTAACAGGTAAACGGTAGCACGGTTTACGCTTGAAAGAAGTTACCCTTAACACACACGCATAAACGAAACGTAACTTATAAATATTCAACATTCAATCAATGACAGAACTTAAAATTTGTCGCTGCCTATGCAAAGATATATATTGTTCCTTCAAATAAATGAAATATCCCAAAACTGTTCATTATTCACCTCGTCAAGTTCTGTCATTGTGTTCAACGTTATTTCAACTCGACGCAGATATTTTTACGTTTAGGAAAACTACATGGCAATGCGATTATCCGTCAATTAGAATTTATTCCGTTAACTCACCAAGACTTTCTGCGATGACTGCTCCTTGCAATGATAGTACACTATGGACTGCTCGAGCAGCAATCCCGCCTGATCAATGAAACGCATGGAGACCAACTTTGTCGGATGTTTCGCCACCTGAAGAACACTGAGCACAGCATAGGGTAACGGACTGCTGCTGCTGTTGTTGTCGCCAATTTGGAAGTTCCTCTCGTAGGGGAATCTACTCTCCACAATGCTCCACGCATTTGAATCCTCTTCTCCCAACCGCCAACTCGCGGCAGCGCAAATTACCGCTCCCCACCATAATCCAATCTCATCTTCGCAGGCTGCAAAAGTAGAAAGAAAAAATGAAATATGTTGCGTGATAATGCATACTAAAATACGTAATTATAACAATATATAATAACACATAATTGAAAATACAATCATATATTTTCTTGCAGTTTCAGATAATCGTTTCGTACTTGCTACGCTGATTTTATCGGCGCACGGGAAACAGGCATCGACTTCCGCGGAGGCCATGATGATCCGTCCTAGTTCGAGCACGGTGGATGCGTGACACTCCCCGACCGTCAATAAACGCAGGCACTGCTCGATCAGGTGATCCCTGTACGCGCGAGCCGCGTACGACAGCGGGTCCGCCCGGCTACTCTGCGACGTGAATTCGCTGTCGGCCTGTTTCTTGTACTGCCACTTCTGAGACGCCAAAAATCTCGCGCCCTCGTCGGTCATGATCCATTTCAATTTCGGGGGAACGGCGCAGGAGGACAGCAGGACGCGTGCTTTGCCCAGATAATATTTATGTATGTACGGAAAGAAAGATTGTTTCAGGCACAGTGCGACGTTCGTGTAGATCTCAGCCAGAAGCGGCTTCGGCATACTCTCGCCGGCAGCTTCCGCGTAATTGACAGCGCAAAGGGCGAGATACAGCGTCGAGTCCTTCGTCCCTTCGGACATACGAAGGCAGAGCATGTGCTGGTAAACGATGGCGATCTCCACGGCGGACGTCTCCGCCTGCTGTCGTTCTGGTTTCTCCAACAGCCACTTGCTGATCTGCATGACCCATCTGCCCACCCATAACTTGTGAAGGGTCTGCCGTACTATCTGCCATGTGGTAGCGAGAAAAATTTCCGTACGCGACAACGGGAAGGACCGGCCGATGTACTGCAGGCACTGGTGTAAATCTCGGTACGCCTGATTGCATTCGTGTTTCGATATGTTGAATTCGGCCTGACGTCTCCAACGACGTACTTCGAGGAAGACTTTGCTGTCGGTAGGCAAAACGGGATCGCCGTACAGTAACAGTTTCCAGAGACCGACCGCCAAGAGTATCAGGTTGGTAAACCAGAGAATAACGTTGCTCCACGTTTGCTTGTCCGATTCCAGGTGATCTATAATCGAAAAGAAGGAAGGTGAATATTAGCGATAAAGAATTTAGCAAAATCGCGCGCGGGAAATAATCCACTCGCGTTCATTACCTTGATAATTAAGTATCGTCCGTCCGTCCAGTTTCGTATTCACGTAATCATAATTGAATCTCCCAATGTTGTTCACGAGGATGCCGAGAGGATTGAACGCCAAAAATAATAGCATGAATCCGCACAACGTCAGCCGAGTGTGATCTCTCATGCCTCCGTTGGACGGAGTGGGCACGGGGTGCAGATTGTGCAGCATATCCGGATCGTCCTTCACCGACGACGGAGACGGCGGTGACAGAGGCGCGGGTGCGGGTGACAGGGATGGCTCGCTCGAGTCGGAGCGCGGTGGCGTCAGCTCTCCGCACACCAACAAATCGCGAAGATTTTGCCGTTGCGCAGCCATCTTCAACGCCATATTCTCGGCCTTTAATTTCGCATTGGTGTTTTGCAGGTATCTGATGTAGTCGATGGTTTTTCGTAGGATCGCCGACTTGTTCAGCTTGGCGTCAGTCCCGACTATGATGTTTTTCAACTCAATTATCTTGTCATTGATCGACGTCCTGTAACGACGCTCAATAGCGTTGTGGGCGCTGCGCTTCACCTCTCTTACTCTCGGTACGCCCACGTGCGTGCCTGTGTTGAGTCGGTTGATTTGTACCTTGTCAGTATCCAGCATCACAGGAATCCCTTGAATCGTATAGAATCATATTAATCCAACATGCTATGAAACTGCAATCCTATCTCCTCGCATTCCTATCTCATATGATGATAACTGTTAATGCTTACGTAAATATAATAATATTTAAAAAAAACTTTTTTTATTTAGGGCCAATCTAGAAAAATTTGCACAGCTGCGTAACCACATCCATAAAGAAAATTATCCAATCAAATTTTATGCGCGTATGATAGCAATGTGATTAGATGATTCTCTTTATGCACATGTTTACGCAGCTACACAAGTTTGTCTGGAAAAGCCCTTACCAGTAGTCAATACCGTTCCGCTTGTAGTATTCACGAGGGTGTGTATCTGATGTGGAACGGGAGTGGTCGACGTGATGGTCTGCCCACCCTTCGAATACACGAGAGATTCCGACTTGATTAATTTGGCCGGCAGAAGTAGCTGCCGCTGTTGGGCGACCGGAGCCAGGGTCACGACGTTCGGCGACTGCACGTTGAAGTTCACATTTTGCGGTATCGCGTACTGTGAGCTGAACACCGTGGGCTTTGTCGAAGCGACTATCCTCTGCGGCCTGTTTTGCGGCACCGACGGAATGTCCTGCTGCACGTAAGTGACAGGCTGGCCGCTGTCGGTCTGCTGCGTCACCATAACATTCGTATTCGGTGGCTCGAGGATCGCTGGATCCTTGAAGTCCTTGAAGTCCTTAAACTCGTCATTGTTGAGATTTAAGAGGTCAAACGTGTCTGTGTCCATCGGTATGGGCGTATCCAATTCGGATAGCAGAGCCTCATCGCTGAAGAGCTCATTCTTCAGCAGCTCGCTCTCGCAATTCGTGAGAAGCTCTGCAAGTTAACGATTATTTTAATTTATCGATAACAATAAAATCTTCGATTTTACACCAACATTTCATACAGAAAGTACAAATTTCTCTTGTTAAATATACTTTCTAACTTCAACTACTTTTATATAATTATAAAAACATTATGTAAATTAAAAGTCTCGGGTAGATAATTTTATTTAGCGATAAATAATTTTATTCAGAATGACAAAAATCTTTATCAAGCGACGCGATCAGCGATGCCGCGCGATTCTTACGTAGCATTCGCACAGATGTATCAGTGACAAGTAGAACAGATAAGAAACTGACAGAGATGTCTGCGACCTTTAATAACAATATCTTCTCGTTAACTTCTCAAAATACGCGCGTGTATCACACACGGGAGGGAGAGAGAGAGATACTCGTCGGAGAGGAAAGCGGAGCGCAAGAACCTACCATCGATGCCAGTGACTTCATTCAAATTGAAGTTGTCATTCGATTGAAAATTCGGGAAGTCATTCTCCGGGGCCGGTGCCCAGCCGCCCGGGTCTGCCATTGCCGTCGCCGGCCTCCCCGATCACGTCGAGGAAATTCACAGGCGCCGTCGATATCACCGGAGCGCGGTCGAATAACGATACGTCAAAGAGCGCAGTTAGCCGGAAAATTGCAGGAACCAAATCGTACGACCGTCGGCCGACCAATCCGGGCCGCCGCCGCCGATCGGACGATGTTGCGTCATTAGGCGCGCGTTCCGAAACCCGCTCGGAATCGAGACCCCCCCCCCCCGTTCCGCGACGCGTGCGACGCCTCGCGGATTCCGTCCGAAGCGATCCGCGCGGCGCGAGGACTTCGCGGAGTTTGTCCGGGAGGAAGTAACCACCTCCCGTAAGTTAGCCGGTCAACTTCGACTTTATTAATTTTTTTTTTTTTTAATCGTTTGTTGGTCGTTTGTTGGTGATTGTTGGCCTAATTAGAACGTTTGTTGGTTCTTAATTTTTGTTTAAATTAAAAAAGAAAAATTAGCCTTAACCCTAAGAGCACAGTTGACGGAAAGTCGACGGCAAGTCGACTTTTATAAGTCGACTTCTAGTCGACTTCTAAAAATGGCGGAAAGTCGACTAAAAGTCGACTTCTAAATAGTCGACTTCTAAAAATGGCGGAAAGTCGACTAAAAGTCGACTTCTAAATAGTCGACTTATAAAAAGACGGAAAACAGTCAAGCGGCGCGTCATGCATCATCAATATGGCGGCGAATTGCGGCGAATCTCGAGGAGGCTGGAGGACCAGATGAGTGGACCAGAGTTTACGCGAGTGCGAGGAATACGTGCCACGAGACAGGACACGATAAGACGCCAGATAGTTCTTGCAGGTATGGCGGATCAAGTCGCGAGAAAGGTTTTGCCCGACGAGGTAAAAGAGGATCAGGATAAGGCCAAGTGGAAACATGCTTACAGGTTAGGTATGGTGTGTTATTAATTATCATCGATAATTAAGACCTATTGAATGCGACCTCTCCATTCTGTATCATCTTTCAGAACACCAGAAATGAAGGAACCTGTGTTCATGCATTCTTCGTGCGTTCTACGGAAAATCAGTCCGGAATAGGTGGTTTATAAAGAGGTGTACGAAACGAATAAGATGTACATGCGAGGTGTCACGGTGATAGAACCCGAATGATTGCCGAAATTCGCCCATGCTATGCCATCTTAGTGAACCATTGGTTGATCCACCGCCAAGGTATTTTTATCACAATTGTTGCTTTATAATGTTTTTCCTACTTATTTATAAAGATATTTATAGATATAATCAATGAACCGGGAAGATCATTTGCCGCGTGTCTGGTACATTCGGAAAGGCCGAATGGGCACTACCATCGATGGATATAGAGCATCCGTGGACGGTGTCAAGTGGTTAGCGTATTTCTTCTTGGAGGGTCAAGTGTGCCCTAAGCTGAAACGATTTGTCCCGTCGCTGCTGACGACACCTGGGAGCATCACCAAGTCATGGGCCAGGTAAATCGTTATTCTATCTCCTTTTGATTTCACGTTGATTCATCGAATAGATTACATCAATTCAATACGATTTTTTCAGGTTGATACCACGCACTCAAGCAATAGTACAAACGCTGCAGTCGCAGGGAGTCGTGTCCAAACACAAACTGCTAGAAATCTGGGGTTCGGATAAAAAATGTGAGATTTTAATTTATAAAATAATATTTAGATATTATCATAGACTTCTATACAATACTAGACCGCTGACAGACATCTCGCCCGTGATGCTTGCCGCCATGTTGATTTTAGTCAAGATATGCTATATTACTATTCTATACAAGTGGTTTTATACAAGATTTCTATACAATAGTCTGGCATATACAGAATGTCCAAAAGAAAGGGTTTAATACTACAGGAGTAGTGGTTCGATTTCGGCATCCAAGTACGCTACACGTCGAAGGCATGACTTACAAACTTATTGATAACATGTACCAATATTTAACACAAAAACATTCGCCTGCTTCGTTATGTACTGTAATAACGAATGCAGATAAACGCACATCATGAGCAACTGAACACCCGATAGTGACTTATTGTTAATTCAATATGGCCGCACCCTTCACTAACACTTGCACCTTGCACTCGCATCAGCTTTTCGGCAGTGCGTCCATAGATGTTAGTGGTCTAGTATAAAAGTCTGTGGATATTATATATTTATAATAATATATATATATATATATATATATATAATATTATTATATATTTACAACATTATGATAATAATATGATATATATTTATATAGCTAATTTTGCATATTGTTTCGCGATTAACGCTGGAATGTTTTAATTTTAGTTCTGTTATTGTCAGCTTACCAGAAGTGGCTGCCGGAATCCGCGCACGCAGAAGTGGCACAGATATGGCCGCCTTTGTAATTAAGAATAAAACATTAGGATTGTAATTATACAGTTTTTTAGATAATTAAATTATTTTATATATGAAAAAAATCGAAATGCATCAGTTTTAGCCCTCCAGCAAGGGGTCGATTGTGTATCTTGAAATAATGAGGTAAAAATTACAAAAGTGAGAAAATTCATTAGCGTATCTACGATTTTATTTATCAAAATCTAATAAAATCTGTTAACTTTTGTTATTTTTACCTCGTTTCAAGATACACAATCGACCTCCAGACGTACGCGGCGGTTTATTTTATCGACTTTAAAAGTTGGCGGGAAGTCGACTTTTCGTCATGACGGGAAGTCGACTTTTCATCATGACGGGAAGTCGACTTTAAGTCGGTGGTTTTTGCGACATTCGCCGACTTCAAGTCGACTTAAAGTCGACTTTCGTCCTTAAAAATGTCGACTTTTCTGCCAAGTCAGTTTCGGTAGAAGTCGACTTCAAGTCGACTTAAAGTCGACTTTTTGCTCTTAGGGTAGACTACATACACTTATATATTTTGTAGCCGAGAAATTCGGACTTGTTCAAACGAGGTTAGTCCTGCTTATAATATTGAGTAAATACAAGGTGACACGGTGCGAGAAAACTTCGATACCAGTAAAAATTGATCCAAGAGGACCCATGACAGTGCCATTAAACAATGTATTATATCTCAAGGTCCAGAAAATTAACCTTTTAGCGGGCTGTGTACATAATTATGTACAGTCAAAAAAGAAAACTAAAAAAACTAAAAAAAATAAAAAAACTAAAAGAAAGTAAAAAACTTTCATCAGGGACGAACGGGATCGATGTGTGGCCCCTAAAGGGTTAATACTAATGTTATTTAGAACAAAATACGTTTTTAGTTAAAATAAATATACAATTATCCTTTTACTTTAAGGACGCAATCAGTGTTTTGATAAGAAATCTGTATGATTAAATATAAAAATTAATAGAAGAGTGCCCAGAAGATGATGAAGCAAGACAAAGAAATGCTAATCCTAAACCTTTGCCAGTTTCGCCAAGGAGGGGAATGATGATAGAAGAACCAGAGCCGGTAGTTACAGGAATGCAAACACGTAATGCAGAGAAATCGGAAGGAGAAAGCATACCTTTTACTAAGAAAAAATTAGAAGAACCGCCGTTTATTGAACACATAGTCCATGCAGAAATACACAATAATTCAATAAATCAGATAAATAATAATGAATCTTTAGAAATGCACAATGATCCAATAAATCAGATAAATAATACTGAATCTTCACCTTTAGAATCGTCAAACATTATAAATAACACTCAAAACGAAACACTTGAAATAGAAACATCCTTAGAAAACATTAACAACAATGACATGAATTCTTTAATTAGCGACAATGAAAATATAAATACTTTAAATTCACAAATAACTGTACCATCTAATCTTTTAGAAATACTAAATAGTTTAACAGGAGATTGTGAAAATTATGAGATTTATCAAAATAAGCCTACGCATGTAAATTATTGCGAGGACCACACGAAAATTACAGAGGAAAGAACCAACGACGACAAACCGAAAGACGACCAGGAAGATCAAGTTACTGACGATGGCGACTCCGAGGAAGAAGAGGAGGTAGAACGAAGTGAGGAAGAAGGAGACAGCGACAGTGAAGAAGATATAGACACAACATTCAATGAACTTACGATTACAGACGAGACCTTGGACAGAACTGAAAAACAAATAATAACGCGAGGACAAAAATACAGTATAATAAATAGTCGTGATCAAATATTTATGAGAAGAGAACATTATTTATATTTCCTAACCGCAAATGGTAAACCTACTATTCGATTGAAAAACCGATTAATTAAACTTTCCGCGAAACACAATATATATAAACCAATTATATTTACCGCATGTTGTTCCGCCGGCGCCTGATGCCTCTCCCTGGCCTCCACCTCCTCTCAGGCTGCTCGGGATGTCCCTCGTGTTCCCTCGATGCGAAGCAACGTTGCTCCTTCCCGCGTGGACATTTTCTGTAACATAAAAATAATCGAATCGATTAAATACGTGTCACGCGAATCGAACATCTTATTCGTTATTCAGAGTAATATTATATTTTAAATTACTTCTTCGAAAAAGGTTTCTACGTTAGAATCAACTTGAATCAAATTTTTCAAAATATTTCTTTTTACTAATTTAAATTCCGAAACACGGTTTAATGTAAGAACTGAATAAGCACAAAGAGGGATTCTATATCTTAAAAAAAAATAAAAAGTAACACTTACCAGAAGTGTTGGTACGCCGATGCCCGATGCCTATCCTAGGCCTCCTCCTCCTCTCAGAGTGCTCGGAATGTCAGCTACGCAGGATTCCCTCGCTGCTCCGATGTCACCTTCTGCGTCGTTATTTTCTGAAACATTCAAATGAACGATTCGATTAAGTAAAGACAGAAGAGATAGAAAATTTTTGGACATAAGTGACATAGTACGTGAAAATCAATTACACTCACCACTTTCTTTCATGCTGTTCCGGCCGCAAAATCCACCCTCCACCTCCGGGTCAGATAGGAGTCTCGAGCCACATTGAGACTCGTGGCAATGCAGTGTGACTTCATCCCTTAAGCAAGAAAAATCAAGAAGCATTTCAGCTATATTGCATTAATTTTACAACGTTTTTGCAATATAGTCAAAATGTTTCTTGACTTTTCTCGCTTAATGGAAATGTAATTGCTGAAAGGAATTAAAAATTATTCCCTACCTACGTTTTAACTAGGTCCCTTTTTTTTTTTTTTTTTGTTTTACGTGGTGGAAATCTTCCATCACTGGAATCCCCACGACGTCCTGGAGGCAACCCGTCAGCAGTGGCAACCAGTCACGGTGGCTGTGCCACCGATCGGGGAGCACCACTGGTCGGGGAGTGCCTCCATTCTTCCGGGGTTTGAGTGACCAGTGACCCCCCTTTCGGGAGGAAGACTCCCCCTTCCCCAGGGCGGGGCGGGGGGAGTGCCGGATTCTGCGGAGAGCAGAACATTAAAGTTCCGCCATTTCCCCGCAGCCTACCGGCTAAAACCACCACGAGTGACCCTAGCAGAGGATTTATTTATTACACGCTCACTACTGGAGAAAAGCGTGAGGTCGCCGAAGGCAGACCGGAGGAGGATTTATTTGTTACACGCTCACTACTGGAGAAAAGCGTGAGGTCGCCGAAGGCAGACCGGAGGAGGATTTATTTGTTACACGCTCACTACTGGAGAAAAGCGTGAGGTCGCCGAAGGCAGACCGGAGGAGGATTTATTTGTTACACGCTCACTACTGGAGAAAAGCGTGAGGTCGCCGAAGGCAGACCGGAGGAGGATTTATTTGTTACACGCTCACTACTGGAGAAAAGCGTGAGGTCGCCGAAGGCAGACCGGAGGAGGATTTACTTTGTTACACGCTCACTACTGGAGAAAAGCGTGAGGTCGCCGAAGGCAGACCGGAGGAGGATTTACTTGTTACACGCTCACTACTGGAGAAAAGCGTGAGGTCGCCGAAGGCAGACCGGAGGAGGATTTACTTGTTACACGCTCACTACTGGAGAAAAGCGTGAGGTCGCCGAAGGCAGACCGGAGGAGGATTTACTTGTTACACGCTCACTACTGGAGAAAAGCGTGAGGTCGCCGAAGGCAGACCGGAGGAGGATTTACTTGTTACACGCTCACTACTGGAGAAAAGCGTGAGGTCGCCGAAGGCAGACCGGAGGAGGATTTACTTGTTACACGCTCACTACTGGAGAAAAGCGTGATGTCGCCGAAGGCAGACCGGAGGAGGATTTACTTGTTACACGCTCACTACTGGAGAAAAGCGTGAGGTCGCCGAAGGCAGACCGGAGGAGGATTTACTTGTTACACGCTCACTACTGGAGAAAAGCGTGAGGTCGCCGAAGGCAGACCGGAGGAGGATTTACTTGTTACACGCTCACTACTGGAGAAAAGCGTGAGGTCGCCGAAGGCAGACCGGAGGAGGATTTACTTGTTACACGCTCACTACTGGAGAAAAGCGTGAGGTCGCCGAAGGCAGACCGGAGGAGGATTTACTTGTTACACGCTCACTACTGGAGAAAAGCGTGAGGTCGCCGAAGGCAGACCGGAGGAGGATTTACTTTTTACACGCTCACTACTGGAGAAAAGCGTGAGGTCGCCGAAGGCAGACCGGAGGAGGATTTACTTGTTACACGCTCACTACTGGAGAAAAGCGTGATGTCGCCGAAGGCAGACCGGAGGAGGATTTACTTGTTACACGCTCACTACTGGAGAAAAGCGTGAGGTCGCCGAAGGCAGACCGGAGGAGGATTTACTTGTTACACGCTCACTACTGGAGAAAAGCGTGAGGTCGCCGAAGGCAGACCGGAGGAGGATTTACTTGTTACACGCTCACTACTGGAGAAAAGCGTGAGGTCGCCGAGGGCAGACCGGAGGAGGATTTACTTGTTACACGCTCACTACTGGAGAAAAGCGTGAGGTCGCCGAGGGCAGACCGGAGGAGGATTTACTTGTTACACGCTCACTACTGGAGAAAAGCGTGAGGTCGCCGAGGGCAGACCGGAGGAGGATTTACTTGTTACACGCTCACTACTGGAGAAAAGCGTGAGGTCGCCGAGGGCAGACCGGAGGAGGATTTACTTGTTACACGCTCACTACTGGAGAAAAGCGTGAGGTCGCCGAGGGCAGACCGGAGGAGGATTTACTTGTTACACGCTCACTACTGGAGAAAAGCGTGAGGTCGCCGAGGGCAGACCGGAGGAGGATTTACTTGTTACACGCTCACTACTGGAGAAAAGCGTGAGGTCGCCGAGGGCAGACCGGAGGAGGATTTACTTGTTACACGCTCACTACTGGAGAAAAGCGTGAGGTCGCCGAGGGCAGACCGGAGGAGGATTTACTTGTTACACGCTCACTACTGGAGAAAAGCGTGAGGTCGCCGAGGGCAGACCGGAGGAGGATTTACTTGTTACACGCTCACTACTGGAGAAAAGCGTGAGGTCGCCGAGGGCAGACCGGAGGAGGATTTACTTGTTACACGCTCACTACTGGAGAAAAGCGTGAGGTCGCCGAGGGCAGACCGGAGGAGGATTTACTTGTTACACGCTCACTACTGGAGAAAAGCGTGAGGTCGCCGAGGGCAGACCGGAGGAGGATTTACTTGTTACACGCTCACTACTGGAGAAAAGCGTGAGGTCGCCGAGGGCAGACCGGAGGAGGATTTACTTGTTACACGCTCACTACTGGAGAAAAGCGTGAGGTCGCCGAGGGCAGACCGGAGGAGGATTTACTTGTTACACGCTCACTACTGGAGAAAAGCGTGAGGTCGCCGAGGGCAGACCGGAGGAGGATTTACTTGTTACACGCTCACTACTGGAGAAAAGCGTGAGGTCGCCGAGGGCAGACCGGAGGAGGATTTACTTGTTACACGCTCACTACTGGAGAAAAGCGTGAGGTCGCCGAGGGCAGACCGGAGGAGGATTTACTTGTTACACGCTCACTACTGGAGAAAAGCGTGAGGTCGCCGAGGGCAGACCGGAGGAGGATTTACTTGTTACACGCTCACTACTGGAGAAAAGCGTGATGTCGCCGAGGGCAGACCGGAGGAGGATTTACTTGTTACACGCTCACTACTGGAGAAAAGCGTGAGGTCGCCGAGGGCAGACAGGAGGAGGATTTACTTGTTACACGCTCACTACTGGAGAAAAGCGTGATGTCGCCGAGGGCAGACAGGAGGAGGATTTACTTGTTACACGCTCACTACTGGAGAAAAGCGTGAGGTCGCCGAGGGCAGACAGGAGGAGGATTTACTTTGTTACACGCTCACTACTGGAGAAAAGCGTGATGTCGCCGAAGGCAGACCGGAGGAGGATTTACTTTGTTACACGCTCACTACTGGAGAAAAGCGTGATGTCGCCGAAGGCAGACCGGAGGAGGATTTACTTTGTTACACGCTCACTACTGGAGAAAAGCGTGAGGTCGCCGAAGGGCAGACCGGAGGAGGATTTATTTGTTACACGCTCACTACTGGAGAAAAGCGTGAGGTCGCCGAAGGGCAGACCGGAGGAGGATTTACTTTGTTACACGCTCACTACTGGAGAAAAGCGTGATGTCGCCGAAGGCAGACAGGAGGAGGATTTACTTTGTTACACGCTCACTACTGGAGAAAAGCGTGATGTCGCCGAAGGCAGACCCTTAGGAGGTTTTCTGTCAGGGTTTTCCTTCCCTTAGGTCGGTTAGGAGAGCCTAAGCTCCTCTCTCACGGCTCCGACCAGCCGAGCGGACTTTTTATAGAGGCCGCTTACCTCGCGAGTCCTTAAAAGGACTCCCCGGTCCACGACAGACCCGTAGGGCTGCCGTAGATTGCGGTACTTGTGTGCTCGGGTACTCCGGGTGCGCAAAACCCGTAGTGGAGGGCTCCCCCGTGCCCCTAAAGGGTCCGGGAGGACTCCCCCCACCCCCTGGAGGGAAGATTTATTACACGCTTAACTTTATCAGCGTGATGTCTTTAGCAGACAAAATTTTTTACACGCTTAATTTTTTTCAAGCGTGATGTCTTTTGCAGACTCGAGCCACATTGAGACTCGTGGCAATGCAGTGTGACTTCATCCCTTAAGCAAGAAAAATCAAGAAGCATTTCAGCTATATTGCATCAATTTTACAACGTTTTTGCAATATAGTCAAAATGTTTCTTGACTCTTCTCGCTTAATGGAAATGTAATTGCTGAAAGGAATTAAAAATTATTCCCTACGTTTTAACTAAGTAGCTTTTTTTTTTCTTTTTACGTGGTGGAAATCTTCCATCACTGGAATCCCCACGACGTCCTGGAGGCAACCCGTCAGCAGTGGCAACCAGTCACGGTGGCTGTGCCACCGATCGGGGAGCACCACTGGTCGGGGAGTGCCTCCATTCTTCCGGGGTTTGAGTGACCAGTGACCCCCCTTTCGGGAGGAAGACCCCCCCTTCCCCGGGGCGGGGCGGGGGGAGTGCCGGATTCTGCGGAGAGCAGAACATTAAAGTTCCGCCATTTCCCCGCAGCCTACCGGCTAAAACCACCACGAGTGACCCTAACACCGCGTCGAGCGAGCAAGGGGGGAAGTCGCGCCGCGTGTCACTGCCGCCGGTAGACAACGCGCGTATTTATACGGTCGAGCGAGCAAGGGGGGAAGTCGCGCCGCGTGTCACTGCCGCCGGTAGACAACGCGCCGATTTATACGGTCGAGCGAGCAAGGGGGGAAGTCGCGCCGCGTGTCACTGCCGCCGGTAGACAACGCGCCGATTTATACGGTCGAGCGAGCAGGGGGGGAGGTCGCGCCGCGTGTCACTGCCGCCGGTAGACAACGCGCCGATTTATACGGTCGAGCGAGCAGGGGGGGAGGTCGCGCCGCGTGTCACTGCCGCCGGTAGACAACGCGCCGATTTATACGGTCGAGCGAGCAGGGGGGGAGGTCGCGCCGCGTGTCACTGCCGCCGGTAGACAACGCGCCGATTTATACGGTCGAGCGAGCAGGGGGGGAGGTCGCGCCGCGTGTCACTGCCGCCGGTAGACAACGCGCCGATTTATACGGTCGAACGAGCAGGGGGGGAGGTCGCGCCGCGTGTCACTGCCGCCGGTAGACAACGCGCCGATTTATACGGTCGAGCGAGCAGGGGGGGAGGTCGCGCCGCGTGTCACAGCGCCGGTAGATGATTATAATGTTGCGGTTGATTACGAATCGTTGCGATCGTTAATAAGCGCGCGTTAATCATATCGGAAAAAAATAAACAACTACGTTGGATCGTTAATAAAATCTTAATTAAGTGACTTAATTTTGCTTTTAATTTTACAATGATACGCGTAATTAATGTATTCGTCCAAGAATTAATACACAGCAGCAATGGAAAGTAAAACAGAATTATATTATCAAGACATGAAAGAATTTTATGTTAATCGCGTTCTAATAAAAATCGTCGTGATTATATCTTCCCGGAAGAGGAGAACGAGCGAATATAATTTTTCTAGCTCTACCGGGAATCGAACCCGGGACCTTTGGCTCAATAGACCAGTGCGCTGTCTACTAGGCCATGCTCGTCCTCAATAAAATATACACAGAGAAAAAATAATGTTGTATCAACAGCATTAGTCTAATTGGAAATAATCTTGTTTTATTTCATTAAAACAAAAGCATAATGTATTGAATTAACAAGATTATTTCCAATTAGACTCAGGCTGTTGATACAACATTATTTTTTTCTCCGTGTATATTTGCCAAATTTAAATAATTGCCTATAAATTTCAGGCGACTGGTATACTTCGCATGTTCTGCGATACAAATAACATTAGATGCATTAATAAATAATGCATCGACATAACGTATGTGCTTATGGATGCATTCTCCCGTAAGCACAATAAATCGATAAATAATGATGATGCTCCAGGATTAATTATTTAGCCTAGTCTGATCTAGTCTATCCATTTTAGAGCAACGAATTTGTAAGAAGTCGCATTTATCTATAGTACTATTATGTGGATACAATACATAAATATATCTAATATAGGTCTCACAAATTCGTTACCCCATATTATTGTAAAAAATTCGTCACTCACCGATCCGATGCGCAACGGGCGGAGTAATTCGGCCACGTAACTACGATGATACTGTAACAAAAACGAAAGATATAAATTAAAGAGGCGCTGAAAATGATAAATGTTTCAAAAAATACACATAATTTTACGCGTATCTAAATTCGTCTTTCAATTAGATTCACTGATAGGCCAGTCATATTAGACATCGAACCTTCCAATTAATCTTCACAGGTTGCAACCACCATGAATCGCTTTGATTTAAGGTGCTGTAAGTGAGATTTATCTTGCTTCGCAATGCGCATGCGCATTACAAAGTTATTAACAATATTATCAACAAAAAACGCGATTTTTTTTATTTTTTCTCAAATATCTCGAAAACTAAGCAAGATAGGGTAACTAACTATACATACCTTTTTTGTAGAGCGTAAAATTATCTACAATAATGATCTGAACAACATTTATCGTCAAGTCAGTCGTTTAGCTTGCACGCGCCGTCAAAGTCCGAGACTCGGATCCCAAAAACCCTCGATTTTATCGTTTTTTTATGTTGCGCCGGTGATTTTTTTCCGTCATTTAAAATGGAATTAAAAATCCCCAAAAAATCACACATCATCTGAGAACTACAAAGAATACTTTTCATGGTGTAAATGATTTTTTAGACCCTTTTTCTTTAGTTTGTAGCTGTATAAGCAAAAAATTTTGATTTTTTGGAATAGTCTTAGTTTTTCGCTGTTTTCAGGCCTTAGAATTTATTTGAGACGATTTTTATCATATGCATCTTGTTGTGGACGAAATTTGCAACAAAAAAGGACCCTTGTATTTTTTTCGTACGACGAACGCTGATTTTTTTATTGACGCGCAAAGTTATCTAATATTGCGCACAGGTCGGATAACGCTTGTTTTACACTAAAATAATTATTTTTTATTAAAATTTACGTAATTTTTCGCATTATTATTGAACCATATTTCAAAGCCGTTTTCAACACATTCTCTCATTTTTACTTATTTATTAACAAATTGTTTATTTAAAAATTATTATAAACAATTAGAAAAACATGTTATATTCGTTGTACTCATCGTCTCATTTCAACTCGAAAAATGTTTTTAAAAAATTTATTCATATTTAAAACATTTATTCAAACATACAGTGCATCTTTTGACTATTTATAAATGTTGTAAATAATATAAATAAATTTTTTAAAAACATTTTTCGAGTTGATATGAGACGACGAGTACAACGAATATAACATGTTTTTTTAATTATTTATAATAATTTTTAAATAAACATATTTGTTAATAAATAAGTAAAAATGAGAGAATGTGTTGAAAACGGCTTTGAAATATGATTCAATAATAATGCGAAAAATTACGTAAATTTTAATAAAAAATAATTATTTTAGTGTACAACAAGCGTTATCCGACCTGTGCGCAATATTAGATAACTTTGCGCGTCAATAAAAAAATCAGCGTTCGTCGTACGAAAAAAATACAAGGGTCCTTTTTTGTTGCAAATTTCGTCCACAACAAGATGCATATGATAAAAATCATCTCAAATAAATTCTAAGGCCTGAAAACAGCGAAAAACTAAGACTATTCCAAAAAATCAAAATTTTTTGCTTACATAGCTACAAACTAAAAAAAAAGGGTCTAAAAAATCATTTATACCATGAAAAGTATTCTTTGTAGTTCTCAGATGATGTGTGATTTTTTTGGGATTTTTAATTCCATTTTAAATGACGGAAAAAAATCACCGGCGCAACATAAAAAAAACGATAAAATCGAGGGTTTTTGGGATCCGAGTCTCGGACTTTGACGGCGCGTGCAAGCTAAACGACTGACTTGACGATAAATGTTGTTCAGATCATTATTGTAGATAATTTTACGCTCTACAAAAAAGGTATGTATAGTTAGTTACCCTATCTTGCTTAGTTTTCGAGATATTTGAGAAAAAATAAAAAAAATCGCGTTTTTTGTTGATAATATTGTTAATAACTTTGTAATGCGCATGCGCATTGCGAAGCAAAATAAATCTCACTTACAGCACCTTAAATCAAAGCGATTCATGGTGGTTACAACTTGTGAAGATTAATTGGAAGGTAACCCCCCTAAATTAGTCTAATATGACTGGCCTATGATATAATTATCTATTTTCCGGAAAAAATATTTACAAAAATAAATTTTTATAAAATTTTAAATAATTTCTTTTTTTCTAATTAGTTTTAGCTTATCGAAATAAAACTCCGAATAAATGAGGAAAAACTATTAATTTTATGCAGATAAAAGATGATACTTACCCCAAGGTTGCTCCGCCGGGGCCCGATGTCTCTCTCAGACCTCCTCCTCCTCTCAGGACGTCAGGCTTCCTCCTCTCATCGCGCACAGGACACTCGCGAGAAACACTCGCGGATAATAAACTACAATCGCGCGCGGACTAATTTCATTAAAAGTCTTTCTCGCGCGATACTGTACGGCACTCCCGTTTAAAAAAGTCCTTTAGTCCGATTATACTTGAACGGCACTCCCGAAGCAAACGCGACGAACCGGCTGCGGTTCGTTTATTCAATTAAATCGGCGGACGAGGGTACGTTAGCTTCCCCGTCTTTGAATTTTTATCCAAGCAGAACAAGAGTTTTGCTTGGGTAAAATCCTCGTACTGGGTACTGGGCCTTCCCACCTCGCCAAGGTCGTACCCATGGGAAGGAAGTACTTTACTCTGTAGTAATATAAAAACAGGTAACATAAGATTGATTAAACAAAACCACAATTAAGATTGAATATCGTATGCACATTACGCCGCGGTATCGAGCACGTAAATCTCGCGAAGGTAAGTACTATTAATGCATGCTTTGCACGATAAGGAGTCGCGATTATACGCGGCACGAAATACACGAGTCACAAAAATAAGAAATATTCACGAACGAGCGTTGTATCGTTGTATCACAGCGTGCTATTTACTTGAATCATTTACTTGAATCACGATACGATTTCACGTTGTCACTCGGCCCTCTTTCCGCTCTTCGAAAAGAATCGGGGATAATCGCACGACAATTCCGGCACAGCACACAGCACGTTCAAAGCACGACACGATTCGAGATATGCCGCGTAAATGAATGCCACGCACATTCGATGGTCCAGCGACATATGGCGGCCCGGGCCGGGACGAGCGATTATCGCCCGCGAATATCACGACGAAACTACAAATCACTCACGACACGTCACGACTCGCAATTGCCGTACGAGGTACCTTCGCCTCGACGCCCTCGACATCTCCGTCTCGAGCGAGCGACACATTAATTCATTCACGACACTTGATACACACTTGATGCAAATTATTGAGCGCCTCGTCGATTATTCCCGCGAAACGAGGAGCAGGAATGCCAATCGCACGAACGAGCGCGCGTTCCGAATCAGCACCCACGGCACGGAGCACAAACACTTGACACCTGTTCGAAATTTATCGGGAGAATGACTGATTGTGAGTAATATCCGCAGGTGAGGGTACTCCGAGCGTCGGCAAAACAAGTATCAAGGCTGTCTCGCCGATGGAAATGATCGTCCGCGCGCCGACTTTGCACGTACGTTGCTGCGAAATCGGCGGACTCATTCAACGGTCGCGATCGCGGTATTGCGACTGCCAAGGCCGAGGCCGAGGTGCCGACTGCCGAGTGCCGCGTGCCGCGTGCCTCGCCGACGCGCGGCGGCGGGCGGCGAGAGCGGCCGAACGTGATTCGGCATTCGGCCGGATTCGAAGGCTCCCGGCTCGACTACCTCCCGTAACTTAGCCGGTCAACTTCGACTTTATTAATTTTTTTTTTTTTTTAATCGTTTGTTGGTCGTTTGTTGGTGATTGTTGGCCTAATTACAACGTTTGTTGGTTCTTAATTGTTTTTTAAATTAAAAAAGAAAAATTAGCCTTAAGTTAGCCGGAAAAATTTTATTTTTAATTTAAAAAAAGCCTAATCGATGCGTAATCGTTTGCTGATGATTGTTGGTCTAATTTTAGCGTTTGTTGGTTTATTATTAGTCTTAAAAACGAAAAAAAACGAAAAATTATCTCACATTAAAGTAATCGAAGATTGGTTTATTTGCCTACGACTTAAGGTTTATTTCTATCAATTTAAGGCTAACATCTATAAAACTGGCTATGAATACGGGCCTTAACATCGGCAGAAAATCATTCGTATGTATTTAGCCGGAAATAAACGTCTTTTTAAAGAATCTCTATATGAAATCGTTTGTATTTCGTATGAAGACTTTTGAAGTGCAATTGAAAAGGTTTGTGAGTCATTCGTTTAATTGTAATTAATTATTTATTTTTACACCATGCATTTAGCCGAAATAGATAAATTAATAAAAGTTTTTATATGGAATCGTTTGTATTTTGTATGAAGAGTTATGAAGTGTGATTAAAAAGGTTTGTGAGTCACCCAGATAATTTTAATTAAATATTTATAAACTCGGTAATTATATATAGCCGAAATATAGATTTTTAGTTATTCATGTTAAAAGAAGAAGGCGCTAGTGTTCCCGAAGGTCCGTCTGCAGTCAGAATTAATATAAACGTTTGCCCATAATTACCGAGTTTATAAATATTTAATTAAAATTATCTGGGTGACTCACAAACCTTTTTAATCACACTTCATAACTCTTCATACAAAATACAAACGATTCCATATAAAATTTTTATTAATTTATCTATTTCGGCTAAATGCATGGTGTAAAAATAAATAATTAATTACAATTAAACGAATGACTCACAAACCTTTTCAATTGCACTTCAAAAGTCTTCATACGAAATACAAACGATTTCATATAGAGATTCTTTAAAAAGACGTTCATTTCCGGCTAAATACATACGAATGATTTTCTGCCGATGTTAAGGCCCGTATTCATAGCCAGTTTTACAGATGTTAGCCTTAAATTGATAGAAATAAACCTTAAGTCGTAGGCAAATAAACCAATCTTCGATTACTTTAATGTGAGATAATTTTTCGTTTTTTTTCGTTTTTAAGACTAATAATAAACCAACAAACGCTAAAATTAGACCAACAATCATCAGCAAACAATTACGCATCGATTAGGCTTTTTTTAAATTAAAAATAAAATTTTTCCGGCTAACTTAAGGCTAATTTTTCTTTTTTAATTTAAAAAACAATTAAGAACCAACAAACGTTGTAATTAGGCCAACAATCACCAACAAACGACCAACAAACGATTAAAAAAAAAAAAAATTAATAAAGTCGAAGTTGACCGGCTAAGTTACGGGAGGTGAAGTAACCAGAGAAAAATCACCGGAAACCCGACTGCCCCGATTGTCATTTTGGCGCCAAACGGTTTCCCCACCTGCTTCGTCGTCATTCTTCTGTTTGGCGGTAATTCAGCGCAATTCAGTCCGACCGGTCTAACGTCTCACGTCTGGCCGTTGATCTCGATCGGGGATATACGAATGTTTTTGTTCGTTTGTCCCAAGAGATCCTACAGCGAACGTTCGAGAACGTCGTTGGGCACAGCGTTTCACCTCTCCTGCCTTCGGTACCCTCGTGCACACCTGTTGAGCCGAACTTGCACCGCGATCGAGAGCACATCGCCCAGAACGAACGTTGATCTCGTTTGAAGTCGTCGCGTTGGAACAATGGATCAATTCGAGGACCAATTTGTTGACGATAACTCAAATCCGATTGATTCCGGAAGCGAGAGAAGCTGTTCGGTTACCGTCTCAGGTAAATTCGCGCAATTTTTATTGGCAATGAAAAAACAAAAAGCAATGAACATTTATAATATATTATTTATTATGTTCTGTTTATATGTAAATCTAAAAATATCTTTTAAATATATATTATCGATGCGTGGTGTTTGTTTTTCGCTGAGAATGTCAAGGAAGAATTTAAGAAAAGAAAAAAAAAGGACTCTGTAGACTTTGTTTTCTCTTTCCAAGATACATGGTATATTTATTATTTAGCCTAGCGACGGTTGTCTAAAATATTTTGTTTTCTTTTGTAAGACACATTGATAGCCACTGATGTCAAGTTTAATAACGGCCCAATATTGGAAGAGAAGAAGAAGCTGAAGAGACGTCGAAAGAATAGTGATGTTGAGCTTAAAAAAAAACAGGAAGAAGAGTATAATAATGAAGTGTGTGAGCAGAGATATAAGCGACTGATGCACTTGTTGAATAAGAGCAAATTTTATTCGTCCTATCTGATAAATAAGATTGAAGATAATATAAGTAAGAAGGAAAAGATCAAGAAGAGGAAGGGGCGTCTCGTTAACGATGAAAATACACCGCCGGCAAAGAAGCAAAGAAATCATAGGGATAATGCAAAATATGACATACAAGAATATATATCTACGGAGGTAACAAGATTTGGATTCTCGAATAATATTGGATTTATAATTACCACTTAATTACAGAGACAATTTAAAGTTGATGAAATTTTTTACAGATGAAGAGAAAGGTACGAGGAAGAAGGGCCGCAAGGGAAAGGAAGATTCTGAGCGATGAAGAGATAGAGGCGGAATTATCTGCAGATTCAGGCACCGAAGCGAATCCGAAAGCGACTGCCGACAAAGTCGCAGACACCGAAGCGGATCCGAAAGCGACTGCCGACAGCGTCGCTGTTACTCCGAAATATTTTCATGGCGAGCTACGCGATTATCAACATGCGGGCTTAGAATGGTTGAAGCTGCTTTGTAAAAACGGCCTGAGTGGAATCTTGGCCGATGAAATGGGACTTGGGAAAACGATACAAGTGATAGCCTTGATGTGTCATCTTATAGAGACAAAACAAACGGGGCCCTTCTTGATAATTGCGCCTCTCTCCACCATACCAAATTGGATGATGGAATTTGAAAGATTCGCTCCCGAGATACCGGTAGTTTTATTCTACGGCACGCCAGAAGAAAGGGCAGCTGTATGCAAAAAAATTGAGTGTACACACCCTGTCGAAGATTACAGGACGCAGCCTGTTGTGATCACTACGTATGAAGTACCGCTATACGAACATGCATACCTTAGACGTCACAAATGGAGATACATCGTAGTAGATGAAGGACATAGAATAAAAAATTATAACTGCAAATTGATCAAGTATGTAGCTGTTAAAAATTGATTGCGTTAATTAAAAACGAATTAATGATTTCAGAAATTGAAATTTTTTAACTTTAAAAAAATTATTACTTTTAAAAAATTATTTTCAAAACTGATTACAATTTTAGTACAATAATTAATATTTTTCAATTGGTAGATGTTTAACACGATATGAAAGTGACTATCAATTATTTAAGGTTTTGTATTACTTGGCTCTTAAAATTAAGATTATTGTACAGCATTAATTTTTTTAGGGTACTGAAATCTTTTCGATCCATGAATAGACTATTACTAACTGGAACTCCACTTCAGAACAATTTATCCGAGTTATGGTCCCTTTTGAATTTCCTACTACCAGAAATCTTTGATGATTTGGAAACGTTTGAGTCGTGGTTCAATGTTAAAGAACTTCAGCATCAGCACGGCACGGAAAAACTTTTGAAGCAGGAAGAAGAGAAACATGTGCTATCGTCATTACGCGAGATTTTGAAGCCATTTATGTTAAGACGGATAAAATCTGATGTTTGTCTAGAAATTCCTCCTAAGAAAGAGTTAATTGTTTATGCGCCGCTCACGGAATTGCAACACGATTTGTACAAGGCAGTATTGAATTACGATTTAGAAACGCTGAGCAAAATCGAGGTATCGGATCCAATTATACAGACCGTAAATGGTGAAAGGCCGAAAAGACAATCCTATTTGAGAAGCAAGTACGGATCTGTCGGAAACACATCCGTGAATGGATTACAGAGTTCTTCATTACAAAAAATTGAAAATAACAATGAGTGGAAAATAAAACCTGTGGACCGCTTATCGAAATGGAAACAATATACCGATGTTACGGAACGTAATAGAGAATTTCTTGTTCGCATTCAGTTTAGCTGCAGAAGTAAGTGTTGTTGCGTTAACGCAACATTTATACGCACATAATTTTTATCCATGTTTTATATTATATGTTATTTCGTTGCTCTTTTATTTTCTAGTTCCAATGTATAAAAAGATTGTAAATCATCCATACTTGGTTCACTGCCCGTTGGATTCGACCGGTTTACCGAAAATCGACGACGATTTGATTAAATCTTCCGGTAAACTTTTAGTATTGGATGCTATGCTGGCAAAACTTAAAGCGCAGGGTCACAAAATTTTACTGTTTTCGACATGGACTATGATTTTGGATATGATTGAAGATTATCTCTTGTTACGCGAAGATTATAATTATGTGCGATTAGACGGCAACACTAAGATTGAGACAAGAAAACAAAATATTACTGCTTTTAATGAAGATCCGAATATGTTCCTGTTCCTTATATCAACTAGAGCCGGTGGGGTTGGATTAAACTTAATGGGTGCCGATACTGTTATTATATACGACAGCGATTGGGTGAGTTAATATCAGTATTATTTTCCACACTTCTTCCACTTACTAATATCCGTACTTTATTCATGCTTGCTTTTTAACGCTTACAGAATCCACAAGTGGACATACAAGCCATGGCTCGATGCCATAGGATAGGGCAAACAAAACCCATTGTTGTCTACAAGCTGTGCACTAGAGGAACAATTGACGAGACGATTATCAAGCGAGCTGATACTAAACGTATTTTGGAGAAAATGGTTATCTCAAAAGTTATTACTAAAGATACTTTGCACGAGTTGAAGACGTTGATGGAGTCTAAGGATTACAAAGTTGTTACATCTGAAAAGGAAGGTAAATGCTTGCCATCGTGCATAATCCATGTAACAGATGTATGTAAACTTGTTTTTACTTGTTTTACTTATTTTACTTGTTTTTACAGTTTTTACAGAGATGGAGCTGAACAAACTGTTAGACAGAAGTGATTTAATGATTAACAATCAAAATAACCCACAGAATTCTCAAGAATAGAATACATACAGATATAAAAAGATATATTATATAATTGACAATTCATAAGTAATATATACAATAAGTACAAATTAGTTATACGCAATTTTTAGTTAAATTCAGACAAGTGAGCGCGTGATGTTATAAATTAATTACTCAGCTCTATTTTTTTAATATATTTATCCAATTTCTTAATAAATTTCATTTTCATTTAAAAAGAAGTTTAAGATCACTTACCCTATTTCTTATTTAATTATTAAGTGATGCGTGAGAGTAATACGGCAGTATATTTCTTTCCCTGTATAAAATCACAACGAAATAATTTTTTCAACAATATTCTAGACAAATCTTCAACCATGTCTACGTATAAATCAAGATTTACTTGATTTGATACGAGTCTTTCCTGTTAGAGGGTTTTTGTATTTACAAGACTGGGCCAACCGTTCGCGAAACTCAGCTTCTAGTTTTACATACGTTCCACCTGTTTCAGATGCGTGTTGGTTACATACTTGTTTATTTTGATACATAATATAATCGTAATACATTACGCATGAGAAACATACCAACAGGCTGCTTAGTCTTACAACCGTGTTGCTTGTTATTAAATTTCGAAAGCAAGTTCTCCGTGAGTGTTCTCTTTGTCAGAAGAGCTATCATTTGCGCCGCGGCTCTTTCCTCAAAATCTCTCTGATTGTCTTGATTGTGTCTTACATTCAAATTCCCGCTCCAGCACCTACCGTTACTCCTAAACGATAAAATCATGTATAAACATTTTGCGCGTTACAAAGATACTCCCTATTTCATCAAGGCGATTTCTTACTTGTGACTATTCTGATGCTTTGCTTTAGCTATTGGTTTTAATGCGCATAACGTATTGGATTCTTCGCTGTAATAAGATTCGTCGTCTACGCTGCTGTCCTCGTACGTCCCGCCGTCATCTTCGTCGTCCTCGTCTGTAAGCGAGGACGTAGGAGACGAAACGTCAGTGGTTACGGAAATCCGCCGATAAAGCTTCTGTAAGGACTTTTGTGAATCTTGCGCTTGGAGCAATCGACGAAGTCCCGAACCTCCCCAAATCTTTCCTGTTTTTTTTAAAGATTTTTTTCTGCGTTATAAAATTTCTACGAGAAGGAAAGCGATAAATTGATAATTTACCGAGCAGACCAAGTCTCGGTCTCTGTGGCACGAGCTCTATTCCGTTCCACCACATTGTATCCTTGCACACTAATTTGCCCGGACGAAGAGATGGATCGCGTGTTACCAGCCGTGTGATTTTTTCTGGGAAAAAGAGCTGGGGTGCTTCTAAAGTTATGACTTCTCTATGTGCCGTCAGGATATTTAACATATTTAATTCCTTCTCGCCTCTTACATCTGGTATGTGCTCCTGAAAGAAAAGAAAAATCTTTACACAAACTATATTTTCGTTATATCTTTACGTATATTACATCCATTCATATTTAAGAGCAGATTCTATTTTATATAACGTAATTACAAAAGGTACATGATGCTAATAATCAACCTTGTATCTACATCCGCCTTGATTTAGTAAAGCTTCAAATCTGTAGGCAGGTTGACTGCAACACGGGTATCTTCCCAGCGGGAAGGGCATAGGCCTTTGCTGCTCGTTTACGAAGAATTGCGCGGATTCCGGATGATAACAGCACCAACCAATCTGATGAATCGGGAAATATACGTTGCACTGTTGACAGAACAAGAAATGGCAGTCTCCCCACAATCTCCAATACACTTTGCGCCAAGAGCGCAACTCCGATCGCAAGGCGACGACATAATCGTTCAATGTCCAAGTCAAATCTCTGCAAAGTAAATTTTTTTTAGATAACTTTCATACGTAATATTTTTATGTTATAAAAACGCATGTGCATCGCGCGTACCTGACATGTTTGCTATGAACAGTTCCCTTGTTATCGATTTTCATCGCGCTCGGAACGCAAGGCACGAAATCGGAAATCGATTGTATAACATTCTTGCAACATTTTCCACATCTAAACATCGTAGCCAATGAGCTATAGTGTCCCTTTTTGTTGTCCGGAGTAGCCTCCACTAGAGACATGATTAACTTGCAGAACAAACGGCTCTGAATTTTATCTTTCTTGTCTTTTAGCATTTCAACGTCCTCGTTAGTAAATAATTCAACCAATCTACGGATAAAAACGGGAAAAAGAAGACTTCAACATAACCATTTGTTACTGGCACGATAGTATCGTGCGAAATACAATCAGAGCTATGACAACAATAAAACGTGCCTTGTAAGAAGATTGTCGTCTAGACATGTTAAGATTGTTGACGTTTTCAAGATATCTGACATATTGTCGTGACAATACTGAAAGCAATTTTCCAAAAGCGGTTCCATTTGCAGAAAACAAGCAGACACCATAATTGGAATAACGTTATTCGCCTCTAAAACTGGCCATTCCGACTTCTTTATGATATCCTTCTTCACCCATCTCATGAGCCAGTCGAAAATAACTACGTCGCAATGCACGGATATGTCGATCTCGTCGAGTTTCTGTCCTGCTGTGACATCAGCAAAATAACACATTTTTTGTATGAGAAGCTTTTGCGGACATCGAAAGTTCTTTCTGATATTTTTATCCTCGTCGCATACGTGAATTTCCACTTCACTCCTGCAATAAATGTAAAGAAATAATACATCTGGATATCGTTAAACAAAATTGATATAAAGAATTAATTCATTTATTGAAAATATTTTTAGCTTTATATGGCAAAAAAAATGTAATTGCAGCTAAAAGACACTTACTCCGACGATTTCTTGTTCGTCTTATTCTTTTCTTTGTCTCTTTCCTTATGAGTCGAGACTTTACTTTCAATTACGTTATTCAGAGAAGAACTCTTTTTAACATCCGCGACAGCAGAGGACTTCTTAATGACAGGCAGCGATAAGGCAGATTTTGGGAGCATATACGGCAAAACAGAGTCCAGTAGTCCCTCATGCAAAATATCTCTCAGATTCTCCTTCATGACCTTCGCTAAACCATGTTCGCTCTCCTCCGAATGCACTTTAGTCTGCAATACCTTCCCTTTTTCATTCTGGACTTGATCGCTCGATAACTGATTTGTTTCTTTAATACTATCCCCTATCTTTAGATGTTTATTAGAAGAATTTTCCACGCTGGTAGATTCCTTCGTGGAGCTGCTGTTATTGCACGTGTCAGAAATATTGCTGTTACAGGATATCACAGAAGACTGCGAGCTCATCGCGCTCTCCGACATACGCAGACTCGCTTCCTTATTATTTATCGCTTGTGTCAGTAACGCTTGTAAGGGATCATTACTCTTGTTTTGCTGTCCTCGAGTATTAGGATTACAGGTGTCAATGGTTGCTTTATTACCCTCGCGAGTTTCTAGATCTAAATTGATCTTCGCCAACTCGTGCCAGTCGATTTCGCTGTTGGCGCTCAGTATCGTGGCCAGACCTTCGCAACTGTCGTTAACTTGATACGCGGTTCTCATGAATTCGAAGAACGCCCCGATCGTTAACTTGGAGTGCTTATCTTCCTGGAGGTTTCGCAATCTTTCGGCTAAATTCAAAGTATCCATTATTACTACCGTCCGCAGACTTTCAAGTGGTGATCGCGACACACAACTCGACCCATTCCAATGCAGTTATTACCCGGCTTATCGCCATCAGGCTTCTCTATATTTGATACACAGTTATCAACGTGGCTCAAAACTTAGCAGAGCGAAAATTGTGCTAACGGCATTAGATGGGGGGATACAGAGAGAAAATCATCAAAACACTTGAAAACAAAGGTGCAGCATCCAGTATCTAATTTCGGTGCGATCTAGCATACCAGTAGGTCTACGTATACCTTCGTTACTCGTCGAGGCACATGCTCTCAATATCGCACTTGCGTTTAAAGCGACACTGTTAATCTCTTGCGGCTCCATGCCTCTAAAAAGATGCAATTCAATTTTGTTGCAAGGGTCACTTGTGCATCAACGGGAAATTTTATTTATCGATACACCGTACTCTGACATACGATTATAACGTCAAAAGATTACAAGAATTATCATGAGAATTTTAATACAAGATCAAAGAGTTATTCGGATAATTATGCAATATTGTACGCTTGGTAATCATCAAGAATGCCTTTTCTCTCACTTTTCACTCCGATAAATGTCCTCCGTGTTTGACAGTAGTCGGTGTTTGATTTTTAATCAGCTGACCGCGTTCCAAAACTTAAAAAGTGGCATCCACACATTTTTGCTCAGATTGTATTCTGAAACTCATTAAAAAGAGATTTTTATCTTCCTAACTGCGTTACAAACAGTTACAAAATCAAGAGTACACATCTATTGTTTCTATATGCTATGGTTTCGTCATATGGTTCGTTAACCTAAAAAGTTACCGCATTGAATTGAGATGGGTGCAGTTATTAATACTTTAATCACATTTGTTTAGCCCATAAAAACTGGTAAATAACCGATAAATAAATTGAAAATTTCAGTTAAATTGGTAAAAATTCTGATAATAATCTGTGATTATACATTTTTTAAATATATCTATAATTACATGTTTAAATTTTTGTTTTTAATTACAAATTTACATCTTCATGTATTTTTACAGGTCCGAGATATCCGGAGTTTTACTTCTCATTAACGTTTGGGGTTTTAATATTTAACATTCAACGCCTGAACTATATTTAAAAATGGTTCAAGCAAGTGAAAGTGACATTATAAATATAGGCGGAGTTTTAAATGACTCTGCCAGGCCTTTGAAAGAGAGATTCCGTGCTCTATTTACTCTGAAGAACATCGGCGGTGTAACGGCGATAGATCAGATCCATGCGTGCTTCAAGGATCCGTCGGCGTTGCTGAAGCACGAGCTTGCGTACTGCCTGGGTCAGATGCGGGATCCCGCAGCCATTAGTATCTTAACGAGTGTCCTAGAAGATCTGTCGCAGGAGCCGATGGTACGTCACGAAGCTGGTATGTGTTTAGCATGTAGGAGAGCAAAGGTCTCGCCCAACCTTTGGTGATCTGCAAAAGAAATGAAAAGACTAAAGAATCTATCCTTTGCCAGGAGAAGCACTGGGTGCTATCGGTGATTCGAGCGTAATCCCGCTGTTGGAAAAGTACCGCAAAGATCCTGTGCCCGAAGTAGCAGAAACATGCGAGTTGGCCCTAAACCGATTGAGATGGTTAGAATCCAACAGTGATGCGAAGAACTTGCAAAAGAATGCATATTCGACCATCGATCCTGCGCCACCGGCGAAAACGACAGATGTGAGTGTCTTGAAGGGTATTTTACTGGATGAAGGCAAGTCACTGTTCGACAGATACAGAGCGATGTTCTCGCTGAGAAACTTGGGCACCACAGAGAGCATTCTCGCCCTTACCGAAGGTAATTTATATTGATTTAAAAGTCTAAAAATATTAATATCGAGTACTAACTAACCGAGTGCCATTTTTGCAAAAGGTTTGAAGGCCGGTAGCGCTCTGTTCAAGCACGAGATAGCGTTTGTCCTGGGACAGCTTCAGGACGAGGTTTCCGTGCCGGGATTGCAAACGTCGCTGGAAGATACGGAGGAGAACGAGATGGTCAGGCACGAGTGTGCGGAAGCCTTAGGTTCCATCGCCACTCCCGAGTGCTACGAGATATTAAACAAATATCTTAACGATAGTAAAAGAGTCGTCCGCGAGAGCTGCGTCATCGCTCTGGACATGTGCGACTATGAGAACAGTGCGGAATTTCAATATGCAGACACGCTGGCGAAACTTTCCGCTGCGTGAAGACATCCACCTTTTTGAAATGTTTTATTTATGTTATATATATTGCGTACTATAAACATATTTTTCATCCCGAGCGAAAGAAGAGAAATGTATGTAATTAATTCCGTTAGTCGCAATACATTTTCACACGTTCACGCGATGTTCCGGATGGAAAGTAAAGAATCGTTACATTCCTTACATCTCGGATATATTTTCCCTTATTATCCTTGTTTTACTTTTTACCTCTGAGAATACTAATGATAGGTTCTGTAATTATATCTGAACACACCATTCAATAATTAGGAACTCCAGAAACGTAATCAGGAGCTCCGACATCGAATCGATCGTATAAGGAAGGTATGCATTTCCTCGTCACCGTAAGACGGCTTGTTTTCCGAGAAAAACGGTAAAATCTGCAGGATTGAATCGCGGCGTTGTATGCGGGTGTACCGCTAATAGCAAATGAGCTCGATAAGACTCGCTATACAAATGCCAGGCATTAAAGGCGAAATCGATCAACCGGCAACTGTCGCGCTCCGCTCCGTTTCTGCAGTTTCGTCGCTGAAACTTCGTTCGCTCGAAATCTCTTCTTTAATCGCGTCCGGAAGCGTATAACTGCTGGGATTTCCCCGTGATGGAATTTCGAAATTGTCCGTGTTCAATTTCATGAATATCGCGTGCCGCGTCCCGCGCATTCATTGGCATACATTCGTTAGCTTCTATCACTACGAGCGCATGCACAATCCTTCATCCTCCGCGTACACACAGCCACAATCGAGATAAATATTTTCTTCCGTTAATCGTTCCTTACAACGGATAATGCTGGGATGACATTCGGATCGATGGGAAGAGAAATTATCAAGAGGAAGGACGTTCCCCTCATTCGAAAGAGAAGAAACTTGACTTGGATTGAATAATGAAGCGATTGATCAGACTCGGTAAAGCAAGATCGGCGCATTGCAAATATTGGACAAACGGATATAGCTCGTCAGAGCTTTGGCAACTAAACATGTGCTGGAAATTATGTTTGAAGGTAACGAGAGAGATGTTGTGCAACGTGTTACCTTCAAACCTAATTTCCAAAATAACGCCGAAAACGTCATGATAAACTATTGTCGCAATTCGAGATCGCTTCTACATTTATTTTCCATCCGATTGATATTATTTTACGCACCGTGGAATGTGAAAAACGATTCGCTGGAACGTGAAAAAAAGAAAACATTCTTCACGGCTCGTCCCTATCTTTTCGCGCGAGGATACTTTGACGATGATTTATTTCTCCCGGTACCTCTGTCAAGGCACTTGCAACGCTACGGCTCGCTGTAAAGTATAAGACGATTCTCGCCAAGGTGGGAGGACGGCCGGGGGTGGTCGATATTAACTGCGAAGCAGTTCCTTCCCCGATGGAGAACGCGGTGGCGATAGTCACATGCCGGCCGCGGTCGAGTGTGCCCGCGCGTTCCATCGCCGCCTCACATAAAGTAAGCTCTTAATTACGATAACTCGCAATTAGTTACGATAACTTGCCAAAGTGCACCGACGATAAGTAACGCAATTGCACTCTCAGGTGTTTGCCGACCGTTTTTCTTTCGTTATTTTATCAGTAGGATTTTTTTTCTTGTACTCATCTTCTTTCATTATGGTTGTAAACTTTTGTTGAGATTTCGGCCTTTGCAATTCTTCACGATCAAGCTTTAGAGGTACAAATAATTCTTCCAAAAAGTCACATTTTCGCGGTTGCGATACTTTTGATTGAGAGACATCGATTGATCAAGTGTCTTAAAAATCTCAATGAAGTTGTGAAAATACATGTTTAATATTTCTGAAGTTTTTGAAATAGAAATATTTAGATATTTTAGAAATATATCCTTTTTGTTTTTCATAACTTGCAAGTTATAAAACTTTATTTTTATAATCTGCTTTCTCTTCTCTCTTTTTCTTATTACATTAGAAGACTATTATACATGAAATATTTTTAAAAATGTGTCTGATTTATAAAGTAATTTTGTGAGTAATTCAAGAAATCTGTTTTCATGTTTTTAAAGAAATAAAAGTTAAAAAAATTAATTTCTGTGAGCTCAATTACAAATCTTAAAAATCTGAGGACGTTTCCAAAGTTCAACTCCTTTCTGTATTCTTTAATTTTAATTCCGTAAATTATTAGAAACAGCGACAATAGGAACAGACTAAGTAGGACATAATCTTATGATAATCTTATGATTAATCTCAAGCACAACTCGTTATCTTCAATTGTCCGAAAAGTTATTTTTTTTCAAGCACGAATATTTTAATTATTATCAAGCATGTTTCGAAGAAATATAAAGAGCACGTTTCTCTTCGTATTATGCAATCGCGTTTCGTGTGTGCTACTTTTTTACATGGGGTTCATGTCGTGAGAGATTTAACGATAAACTTGGCGACTTCCCTCTCGCGAGGCTTTTACCCCGCTTTTCTTAAAAATATCGGTCCGCGTGATGTCGACGCAGCGCGTATTTTAACGTTAATAATGTTTAAACACTATCATCGTCTCTCGGCGATCGGGATCAGACGGGTCAACGACGAGGATCAGACGAGGTTTTACTCCCGTGCGAAAGGCGTGTGTTTTCAGGATATATGATACATTCGCGGAAGTATAAGTACGAAAAGTAAAGAGACGGAAAACGATTCGATGTCGTCGTCGCGATGTATTTTGACTGATTTTCCTTATTTACGAGACAATCGCGTTGATGAAATATGCAATTCGTCTCGGAAAGTGATACCACTCGTCCGCAGAGAATACGAGACAAGCTCGCGTTGCCTCTTTGACAGCGACAGCTGTCTTTGCGACGTCAATCGCGCATGATAACACCCCGGAAGCAAAATAAACGTCAGTCATTCACCGTCGATTCCGAAGGAAGTCATAAAGGTAGTCAGGTACTGCGGGGTGACTTGACAGACGTTTAAAAGAACGTTTTTTTTTTTCATTCGAGCAATATCGGATGTAATATTAAAGCGAGACGCAATTTAGATGCGAGTTGCATGTTTCCGCATCGGTGCGGCTTCTCTCGACGTCACAATCCAATATACTTGTAAACACGACGGAGGAGGAGGAGCGCTTTAGTGGAACTTAAACAGATTTTACATTTCGCGTTTTGAATCAGCAGTGGAAGCTCCGGCGACTCCGCGTCTGGGACTGCGCATTCGCTGCAATTTTTAAGCCTCGGCATTACGTGTCGATCGTTAAATTGGCATACCCTTATGTCAGCATATCCGGTCTTTACAATCCTAGTTAGTTAATTTCGTAATAAGAATCGATTTATCGTTTCCTTCGGTATTACTATCATTACCATTACGCTGCTATCAACCCCTTTTTCTGCCTCTAATAATTTTAAGAAGACCTTCCTGCCAGAGACGTTTTTTTCCGCGTAAATTTGTGTAGGAAGATATACGGAGGAGGGACGCGAATATTAATCCTAAAGTTCAAAGGTAAAGGGCGAGAGTACATCAATTTCTTGCAATTTCATGCAGTTTTACTTTAGCGTGGCGACCGCGCATACATATATATATATATATATGCCACTGGGACCATCGATGAACGGTGAGGAGCCGGATTCGCGGGAGATGATGACGGAGAATCGGTGGTTCCCGAGGGACGAGACGTAGGGGGATATGTCCGGCTGCTTGTCGTCATCTATGACAGGATCGACAGATGCGGGGCCGCCGCAGCCCCAGGAAGACCCCGCGCCGCTTCCCGTCGCTCGGCCGCCGTCGAGCTACGACCCCAGGCCGACCTTACCGGAGGCCAACGGCTCGTCCGCGCGACGAGGTGGCCGTCATCGTCAACCGCGACGTAGGATGACGTCCGCCCCGCCGTCCGGACAAACGATACAGCTGACGCCTCTTTGGGAACACGTGGTGCGCCACATATTCGGGAGTATTTTATACCACTTACGTTTTTACGTTAGCTTTCCCCTTTGGACGCGAATAAATTTGACAAGCTGATCGTCTCTGGCCAGGTGCGGACGCGGAGATTCCCGTCCGAGGTCGACACGCAGGCCACCTTCGTCGAGATCTCCGAGAGGCTTCGGGATCCGGAGTGGGAGGTGCGCCAGCACGCCCTGCGGGTGCTGATGGACGTTCTGCCGACGCTGAACGCCGATGTCGTTGACAAGGTCATGCAACCGGTGGTGCCGGAGCTGATCAATAATTTAGGACATCCGGCGCCGGCGGTTCGTAAGGGCGCTCTGGACACGCTGCGGGTCTACCTGGTTCACAGCCCTAACAGAGAAAACATGGTCAAAAACGTAAACGTCCTCAATGCATTTAAAAAATTTCTTTTCAGCTGTAGCTTTTTATTAAATCTACATTTATCATCCTTCTTGATCCAAACATTTCATTTTCCTAATTAAGAAATTTGCCAAGACATTTTTTCATAATATTACGATGACGATTCTTCTCTATGAATAAATTTGTGAAGCGCGATGCTTCTAAATTCAAATCGAAATGCTATGCAAGTTTATAAAAATTTTCCAGTGGATATTTAATTTTTACGAAGATAATGAATCGATTAGCTTTATCAAGAAACGCTTCCATTTATTCCAGATCCTTTACGACGGCTTGAATCGCCCGGACGCTCATAATCCGTTTCAGACAAACGTGACGACGGGCGTGATCCTGAGCGCACCTCTGCTGCTCTTTCCGTCCTCCAACAGTCCTCCCCCGACGACGCAGGTCCTCAAGGACGCCACCGTCGCTTTCGCCGCGCGCTTGGTCCAGGTACCACATCAGGAGGCCGTTCTGAAGTCTCTCATGAAGATCCGTGACGCGGTCGGCGAAGAAGAATTCGGTAGCTACCTGGCGGATTACGACGACAAATTTAAGAAGAACATCGATGTCCTCAACAAAATCTATAACATCAAGCCGAACAAGAAGAAGCAAGAGAAGAACCGCACGCAGGATATCATGAAGGCTAACACGAAAGAACGCGACTTTGACAAATCCTGGGACAGCGACAGCGATACTTCCGGTATCGCCGAGGAAGAGGACGAGACGCCGAATGCCGGAGGCGCGATACCACCTTCGAGAGTCGTTCTGGAAACCGAGATCAAGTTCAACGAGGAGACGGCCATCACGATGACGATTCTGGAGGAGAAGGACGACGATGACAGCGAGGATAACGAGGGGCGGGAAAGTGCGAAGCACGGGATCGTCGAGGATCCGTCATCCGCCGACAAACGCAAAACCCCCAGACGCGTCCACTTCGGCGGCGAGATCGTCAAGCTGCGGACACCCGACAGCGACGAGACGGAGTCGATCGAGATAACGCCCAAGACGAGGATCCCGCTTCCGGTGTCGCCGGCCACCAAGATGCCGGAAACGAGGAGACGGCCGTCGTCGCAACCCTGCAGTCCTCACGCGGAGAAGCGGGGATCGAGGAGAGCTTCCAGGTCGGCGTCCAGCAGTCCCAAGAGAGAGTACACGCACAACGCGCAGCTGAGCCCCAAGAAGAGCATCCTGACGAGGACGAGCAGCCCTCTCATCGTCATCAGTTCGACAACGGAAGAGACCAAGAACGCGAAGAAAGCTCGAAGGAGCGGTGAAGCGATTTCAGAAAATGAAGTTCCTCGCGTAACTAGTAGCTCGCAAGAAGTTAACGAAATATCGAAGAGAGAAGAAATCACGTTAGTTCAGACTGCTCCGCCGTCAGCAAGTAGTGAACATGAACTATCGAAGAGCCAGGACGAAAACGACGTGTCTAAGTCAGCTCAGGTTGCAGTGACAGAAGCCTCGAAGAACGTGCTTTCAAAGGGGGAACAAGCGATCCTTGCGAAAGACGATCACGCGGACACGATTGGCTCGGATAGAAGCAATGTTCCTGAAGTTACCTCGGGAGAGAGGAATTACACAGCGATGAAGTCATCCAGTCCAGAACGGAAGAAGACGCCCCGAGAAAATAAGGACGACGAGTTGGAGAAGGGATTGAACGAGCAAAAGTCGTCGAGCAACAGCTTCTCTCGCAGGTCCAACAGTTTCCCGTTCGGGTCGCCGGTTAACGAGTGCAATGCGAAAATAGATCGTCTAATCGACTTCATCATCGACGACGACGACGACAACGACGACGACGACGAACGGGACGTGCGTACCTTCGGCACGATTACGGACGATCGTGCGGTGACCGTCGTGAAATACAGCGACGGCAAGGACTTTGTTAGGGACAGCGACAGCGAGGGGCGAAAGGAGTGGCGCAATCAGCATGACAGAAAGGAGGGAAACGCGTCGGAAGGGAACGGAAGTGTCACTTGTAGCAGCAGCGAGGGCGAGGGTAAACCGCAGGAACCTAGCTGGGAGGAATTGGGGTTGGTCGGCCAGGAGGTGTTGGACGACCTGCACAACAAGGTGAGAGGTCGAATATTTCCGGGGTTAATAAATACACCGAGTATTTCATTCGCGTTTATCGCATACAACATAAATTACTTTTTTTATAATAAACTTAGCGTAAATGCATTTCTTGATAAATGCAACACTTTGCGCGTACAATCCTAGAAACTTATAATCATAAATTATATTTTTGGTATCATTACTAAAATTTCCCGAATAGTATTACGTCAGATAAGCTGATTAAAGATGGTATTAATATTTAATGTCGGATTATATATGTGTAGCTGTTTAGATAATTCGAATTGCAAAGAAGGGTTAATCTTTGAAGTTATAAAAATCGATCCAGCTAATTTCAACTGGATCCATAGCCTTCGGCGTGTCACGGGGAAAAATTGTGACGTTTCGGTATTTCTTTGAAGAAATTCGCGCGTGATTCATCCGGCACCGTTCCTGCCGCGTGTCAGCAGGGTAATGCCCTGCTTCGGGTTGTCGCGATCCTTGACGATTAACGCGTCCACTCGAGGACCCTTGACTTTAGGACAAGCCCGATACATTAGGCATGGTGAGAAGTAGGTCGATCGATTTTCGTCGTCGACAAAAGTTCGTCGCGTGACGTAACGTGATTTAAGCTCCATCAATTATCAGGATTACGTGTGTGCGAGCGTACAGGCTTAACATATTTTTCTCTTTTTTTTTTTAAATCTCACGAACGAGATGTCCGCTCTTTGCGCCAATCTTGACGTCAACGTTCGAAACACGATGAATGTATTATTACAAAATCCTCCTTGACATGCTGCCGACGCAGAGCTCGTTACACTTGATTGATAATAATTAATCGATGGACGTAGCATATTCGTAGTAAACATCGGGCGAATAATCGAACAGCTCGAAATCCAGCTTCAGCTTCTCGTATAATCTCTGCACCATCGCTCGGTTCAACTGGCTGAAGTATATCTTGGAGGCGTTAGCGTAACTATTACTATGCCTCCACCTGGGCTTGATCCTATCCTGCAATCCTAATTTATTGATCGCGTATACCTGATCTCGCCACAGCGATTCCACCTGCAAAATTAATTAACGTCCTAGGAAAATTCTAAAATAATCACCGATATGAATTTTCGTTGGAAATTTCAATGCACCGATCTAACGTACGTTTCCGCATAGATATTTAATGCGAAATGACAGGAAATCGCGACAATTAGCGCTTTTGGATACCTTCGCGATAATGTCGTACTTGACGAGGCACGGCGTACAGAAGAGATAATACGGCATCCAATGATCGTCGCCGTAACTGCCTAGGTCAGTCTCGATCATGTAATCGACGAACTCGCGGAAGGTCGGTTCCACTCCGGCCGGCGGCGGTACACCCTCACGTCGGATCACCTGATCCGGTCGTGGTTGCGTGAAATTTTTCTCTGAAAGTTCACCGAGTCCGTCGCCGTTCCTCTTATCTCATAAAATTGAAATATATTCGACACGCTCCCGAGATTTAAAACTTAATAGCGAAAATAAATCCGTTCTCCAACGGTTAAAGGGACTTTTAATCGGCGCGCGCGTTTGCCTTCTCTTCTTCCCGTGAACTTACTGCGATACTTTCGCACGATCTTGGCCCCGTGCTTGCGATAGAAGTGAAGCGTCCCATGTTCCCGTCCGGCGACGGAGTTCTCCAGTTTGTCGCGATAGGCGCTCAGCAGCCTCTCGAACGGATGCCGCACGACCAGCAGCTTTCTGCTCGTGTTTAGAACGCGATCGGCCTCGGGATACTCGAGTTCCGGTATCGCCCTCCTGGCGATGGTCGACAGCTGCTCCTTGCCGCTGTTTAACGTCTCCTCGGGCACGTTCATCAACAGGCAGAGATTGTAGAGCCAGGTCGTGGTGCCGGCTTTGTACACCGGACAGTACGATATGTTGTGTACTCTGCGCAGGAATTGTCGTCTTGTGGATACCTTGACTTCTCAGTGACCGTTAACGGTCAAAGTATTTTTCTTCTTTCTTTCTTTCTTTCTTTCTTTCTTTTTTTTTACGAACCTGTCCATGTAGAAGACGGTGTACTGCGGCGCGGGAGGGTGTTTGAACGGCGAGTTGTCGGCGAGCTTTCGATAAAATCCTAAGTTATATTTTTTACACACTCTATCGACGTTCAATGATCGCCACGTGTTGTCCACCTCGGCCTCGATCTAAGATAAACGGTCCAGAATTATACTTGATCTTGAAATTTGAACTTGAAACTCGACGGACAACCGTGTGACTCACCATCAGCTTTCTCAGATCGTCATCGGTGGGAAGAGGTCTGCTCTCGTCGCCGATAACGGCGAGAGACAGCTTCAGCGTCAAGGAAACGACTCCGAGACAGACAGCGATTTGAAGTATCCGAAAGAGTGCGCGTTTCCGTTGCCGCGACATGATCGTCGGCGCGGCTCGCAGACTCGCGAATGTATCGCCCGGTGTATCCTTCGCTCGCGACTTGTCAGGACCGTCAACAGATTTTTCTAAAACCCACGGGACGAACATTCTCTCGGCCTTCTGCCGAGGCACCGACCTACCGGTTTCGTGCACCGTTTCCCGACAGTGATGGATCTAAAGTACTGCCAGCCCCAAGCAATTGGTACCAAACGATTGGAGCAAAGTACTATTATTTCATCGTTTTTCTTATAACTTGGACGAGTCTGCCGGCCCACATTGAATCCAGTGCTTCGCACAATAAAGTGTATCATTTCCTCAAATGTCTCGTAATGTCCAACATTGGTTGTGGATGTTAAAAGCGTGCCAAAGTTATGTAGCTCTGTTTCAATCTTTCCTCTACAAAGCTTCTTATTTCATTTTAATTGATTTTAACGAGAAAGAAAAATGGGTGAATCGGTCCGGTGAATAAATCCACTCCTGAACCTCGAGTGGGGAACGTCACGGCCGAAGAATCCCCGTTCGCTCTAGCATACTAATTCCGTTAGCTCAGCTGTTCAAACGGTGCGTCGCACCGATAGAGACCTCAAGTCAATACGGACGATAAAATCGATTTCAAAGAGCTGATCAGCTATAATGATATAATATGCTGCTAAATCTGTGAGGAAACATCGTACTCGCGGTGCTAATATATGACTGAAGTTCCAGCAACGATCAGCACGGTCACAAGTGCCGCTGTATGTTCATTCAGCGAGTAACATCAAGGTCGCTGCACTAGACCTTTTTATGAATGCACGTGCGACCTCGTCGACGCGCGTCTGTGAAAAGAGGCCTGTGAAAATAAATACCGATGTCACACGATCGATTTCCGTGAGACGTCGTTTGCCGCAATCCCGCGAAAAAGGAAATGTGTACATATATACACAATATATATACATGCGCATATTATTTCCCGGCTCTGACTTTTCGCAACGTGATATTACGCTGCATAATTGATCCGCGATGTCACCTGCGGGTTCTATCTCACTCGAACTAGGTGCTTTAGAGTCCGATGCAGAGTCGATTCTCCACCCTATTAAATATTAAAGGGTGAAATTTAAACCAATACCTTGCCCAGATAGCAGAGTGACGTCAAATGACGTTTTAATAATGTCTTAATGACGTCTCTAACAACAATAAAACGTCATTAAGATGTCTTTAGACTGCTACCTGGGTGGAGTTAAATAACATTTTGTTATTTTTGACCACCATGTGCGTCGAAATTTATTATTTTAACTCTATTAGTTTAGTTAAATTAACATCGTTTTAGTTAAATTAACGACATATGGAGCAGGAGCAGTGGCGACCTGTAGGAATGGTTAAAAATTACTCAAATTGAGTATCTATAATTTGATACTAAGAATTTAACAATGAGAATCCATTTCTTTTTACCGAAATATCTCGGAAATTAAATTTGCGAATTAAATTGTTACAGAAGCAGGATTTTCCAGACGAAAATATAAGTGCTTTATTGTCACTCCTTTCTGTGGTCGCTATTCTTCACAATTAAATCGCGAAAGCGCGATAATTTCGGAATAACGTCGAGCCAAACCAAGACACAAACCAAGCGCGAACAAACACTTGTTTCAAGCGCGAATGGCGTCGCTGTTGAGTACTCGCGATTAATTGAAGCAAGTTGTTTGTTCGCGTTCGTTCGCACTCATTCGCATCTGATTTCAACGTCCAACATTTACGAGAGATGCAAAAATTCTTCGAGAACGTGGCTTCTACTTTCTAATTAATTTATGAAAAAAAAAACGCCGATAAATAACGTCGCTTCTGCTCTTCTTTTTTTACAATCAAAGTAAAATCGGGTTTACGCGCGCGAACGTACGCCATGTGTGCCATGCCGCGCCAAGATACGACTCGCCAAGGCGGCTGATATCGGCGCCCGTATGAATATTCCGCGGGTGAAAAACGACGGGAGAGATCTACCTCGCGGATCGTTACGTCGCGGACGAGCGCGTAAGGGAGGGGAAAACGCATGCGGTAAGCCGCAAGAAAATAATTAGGCACGTGTTGCGTGCCGCGTCGTTCAGGTCCAGGAAGGCGTCATTCCCGCGTGTATATGCAAATCTCGCCCGGCAATTGTACCCGTCGCGTTGCACCGACGTGGCTGTAAGTGCAATTTTCAGACTGTTCTCTTCTGATTCATCGTGGTGCAAGTAGGTAGATATATCGGGTAAATAATGCTTCATTATTCTCTCTTAGATTCGTCGCGCTTTGTTCCCTGATCTCAACCCCCCCGTCGGCACGAAAACGCGTCTTCGAAAAGGCGCGAGCGAGAACGTTAAAAGAATCGAGGAAGTAATCACGCACGGCCGTGAGAAATGTGTGAAAGAAAAAAAAAATATTAATGAGAAGTTCCGTATCGATTACACGGTTATAGAGCTCGATATAGAAATGCACGGTGAGAATGCGGATGCATTGCGTTCAATTCCGCTGCGACGATCAATAATGCCGACTCGTGAATTTCTAGCGACACTGCTCACTTCGTAATCGGACCTCCCGCATAGGAAATTCTCTTGCCCTGATTTATTCTTATTAAGGAAACGAAGCAGAAGAAAATTGCGCGTTTAAGACTTACAAATATATGTATACACACGTGACTAGAGATGACTCACATGTGCGATTAAAGTGTAGATTAAAACGCGATTAAATCGCTTAGCGATTAGATACTCAAGTATTTGACCAGTTAATCCCGAGAACAGCCAGATAAATGCGGCTTATTCTTATCACGTGTAATTGTTGGGAGAAATCATTTGCATGTGCACGCGAGACGATTGCACGGATAGAAGAATGAAACAATTCGGTGAAATCGATCCTCCTTTACGACAAAATAAACTTTTATTCCTCAAACATTTCAGTGCGCAAACCGCAAACTGACATTTTTCTCCCGAAACTTTCTCTAATAAAAATCAAAGTAGTCGTATATACTTACATAAATAAAAATTTCTTTCTTCTCACGCAATTAAAATAAAATAATACCATTTATTTTTCTCGCTCAGATCAGATACTTGACAACGTCAGTCAAAGTGTAACTAATAAAATGTCGCGACGGAGGGATAATTTGACAGTTACGGTGTATGACGCGTCGCAGAGATCTCAATCCTTTCGTCTGATATCTTTCCAGGACGATTGGCGAGCGCGTGTCCGAGGCTTGGAGAGGGTCGCGTCGGCTCTGCGGACGTCCTCGGCGCTGATCGCGATAGAGTCGCGATTAGGATCGCTCTTGCATGCGGTGCTCGGCGGCGAAAGGAGCTGCCGGGTGGCCGCCGCCGGCTTGGCGGTAGCGAAGGTGAGCTCGTAACTTCTCGCACCTCAAGATCGCCCTTAAATGCACCGAGATCTCGGCTAATTCATCGCCAGTCGCCGCGCGAGCCTTGTTATTACGTAATATATATCCCGCGCGATAAAATGAGACGGTGTCTCGTCAGATCGTAAACTTCGACATCCCTTAATATGACCTCGATGTCTAAAAAAGTCTCTTTCAAAGCGAGCTTGAATTTCGGGAGCCTTCGGCACTTCTCTTAGTCTTCTTGAAATCGTTACACGAGGCCTTTAAAGTACGTTCGCTGAAAGTTTCGGTGCCGCGAGATTCCTTCGGACTCTTCGGAGCTTACGATATCGATGGCTGCGTTCGGGGAGCGCGCTATTAGCGCTATTGCATCATTCTATCTTTATCACTCATCAGGTGTAAAACAAGGATAGAATAAGCAAATAGCGCTAATAGCGCGCTCCTCGAATCCAGCCTATATCCGCATTCTCAGGCCTAGATCCGTTTAAAGTTACTCGAGTTACAAGTTTTAAACGCGAGCAGCAAGGACACCTACGACACGTATATCCACCACGTGAGAGTTGCGTAGACATAGACGATACTTTTAGCGCGACGGAAAGGGAACACAATTCTGTAACTCGTTCCGTAACTTTTTTTTTATAATACCAAAGGTGCATGACGCGTGTATAAAGCTTATGTTGTTCAACTTTCTTAGAACTATACGCTTCCGCGCGCGCGTGTTTTTAGAACCTACCTACTTTACATTACAGGTGGTGGTCGCCGGGGTCTCGGAAAACGCGCTGAGAAAGAAATTGCCGCAGCTGGCCTGGGGCCTGGCTAGACAGGGTGGTCCAGCCGCGGCGCAGCTCGCTCGGATCGCGATGCTACGGCTCAAGCCCAGCTTGCTCCTGGAACAATTGCTGCAGCCACATTGTCTGAGCGCTCGAAACGCCAAGGTAATTAAAGCGCGTTAATTCGCGGTCATTTTCGTCACGAGATCATTCTATCGCGAAGAAACATCGTGCGAAACCGAACGGACGTTAAGATCACTTTTCTCTCGCAGACGAGAGAGAATGCGCTGCAGCTGCTGATCTTCTCACTGGTGACGTTCCCGAGCACCGAGTTCAAGCTGGAAACCGTGGCCAGCCGAGTGGCGACGATGGTCGCGGATCGTCGGCGTAGAGTACGCCAGGCCGCGCTCGACACCCTGGCTGTTTTAGGACAGATCTACGATCCTGAGGTAAACCTGTCTTAATTTCGAGCGTCTCGACTCTCCGGCTTTGAGGGCGAAATAACGTTCGATCACGTTCGTAGGAAGTTCTCGAGGCGGCAAGACGGGCGGGCGAGGGAAGCCCCGACGTCGAGGCGATGGTAGCCGCCATCAGAGCGCGACTGGCCAGGAAGTCACTACCCCTGGTGTCGGCCGATGGCCTCGTGGTGTACGGTTTGCACATTTCACCGACTGTTCAGATCGCTACTGGTAATAACAACCGAGAATAAGCGAGCGAAGCATAGTGCACCCGCGCAGATAAAATCTCACGACAAAATACACGAGTCTCACGCCGGTACTCCGACGAAGACTGTATTGTACGAAAGTCGCGTTATTATGAAAACTTCACTCTATCATTATTCACTGTAATAAAGTTTGAAATTTTATAATATGAATAGATTTAATGATTAGAAGATGTTATACAACATAACAACACCTCGGGGAGCGTAGTCAATATTTTAAGTTAATTCTTCTACCTGTGTGGAGAAAATCACGCAGTGCTTGGATTTTTAATAGACATTTGAAAGCAATCACAATATCGCGTGACAATTTGATGTAAAACGCGAAGTTTGAGATATTACATGATTATCCGCATATGTATCATAAAGCCCATTCTCGTTAACTACACATATTACGTCTTTTCTCTCTTTCTCTAAAAGCGCGGCATACATTTACATATTCATTTTGGACGTAATGCAAGAAAACGTGTAGAACCTTTTCCACGGCTAAGAATTTTTACTTAAAAAAATGGCAAAGAGGAAAAATTTCTACATGTTTTCTTGCGTGTATATATATTTACTCAAAATGTATGTTCGATTTTTACGAGACGTCAATTTCTCGTAGGTCCCGACGTCGATTGGATCGTGGCGGGAAGCGGTTCAGTCTCGCCTGGTACCGGTCGTACCAGAGGCCAGATTATTGCCACGTCCAGATCGGCACAGGGAAGAGCATCCAGGTAATAGCTCAGAGAATTGATTGTCACGCAACTGTTCGAGGAAACTCGTATATGTATGTATATTCGCCTAAAATTGCCTGAAATGTTATTTTAGAAACGAAATCTTGAATAATCGCGAAAGTCCATGGATAGAGAGACCAAATCTTGTCGCGCTGGGTGTCGGATTGCAATCCAAGACTGAGCAATCAACGGCCTGGCAGATGCTGGCCTCGCAGATTAACGTAAGTTGGATCGCATATTTTCCATTATCTCCTCTCGTCTATGTACGAGTGTGTATATATAGAGAAGATCAGTTCTCATTAATAATGTAAAGAAAGATTAATTAATAATACTTAAATTCCTTATTTTATATCGCGGTGATTTTGCGATGCGTATATTTTTACGCGTTTCACGTTCGGTAAAGAGTATCCAGATTGGCGTGATTATTAAACAATTCTCAGAGGTATTAGTACTAGTAATGTTATTTTACACGTGAGAAGTATTATTGATTTCTCATTAAATACGGCGCGTTATATCGTGCGTTACTTTTTCAATGTCATTGTTGTTACTCATCGAGATATCGGCTTTGCATTGCAAATATCAAATACACAACGAAGTATAGGAAGTAGCGACAGAATAATACATCTTTTCTCTCAAGCTTTTATTTTGCATATCACCGCGAACGTTCGTAAGTATTTCTCAAGTGTGAATTATGAGTAAGGGGCTTTAAGCACGGAAGGCACCAAGTCCCTGCGTGATTCAATAACATCATATTTTCACAATTTGCATTTGCGTCTTGGTTAATATCGTCGAACGAATATTTAAGACCGTTAAGTTTTATAAGGTCGCCGATATGTCGTGAAAGAAAATGTTGCTAAGGACTTTCAAAAATTTAATATTTTACGATATGTCAACAGCACGTAGAATTCGTTTGTTTCTTAAATCAAGCTCGAAGACGTGTGTCGCGACATGAAACCCAAAATATTCTCAGGATAATAGGTTATTCCAATTTCTCATTTTTGATTTTTTTTTACACATGAGCGTCCGTGCCTCGAAATAAAATTTCGTAACGATTATGTCGCGCTTAGAGGCCACGTGTTTGTCAGAGACATCGCAGGTTAGAGTATCGCGCGATTTATGCAGGCTCAATGTCGTATTTAAGCGAGTATTTTTCTTTTTGTTACAGAACGGCAATGAAAATGAGATAAAGGGACTGAATGGACGAAACGTAAATGCGGGTAATGCAATCTCTCCCGAATCTTATTCTAACTAATTGCGGGTCTAATTAAATCTAACAGAGATTTGAAAAGTTGATTCAAATTTTCCAGGAGTGCCTTCAAATGCCAATTTAAGATTCGAGGAGCAACTGCGATCATTTTACGCTTCATCAAATCAGTACGATTTTGTTGGGACGGATGTTAAGAGTCACAGAGAAATTTCTGACAATTTTGAGCAAAAAGCGCAAAATCGCAGAGACGTTAATGAAGTTGCTAAAGAAAAGGCAAGACTCTCATAACGATATGGAATATTAAATTATTTTTAGTCGCTCATGCTTAATTTACGCCAAAATTATATCATAAAATATGTGTGTCTTTGCAGGAAAGCACTGTTAGAGGAGAATCCAGGATTCCGGTATTGTCAACGCGCGAGCGTCCCAAAATAACATCGCAAAATCGTGAAAGATCCCTCAACTTGGAACATGTCAATTCCAATTCGCGGAAACAAACGGACGTGTTAGACAGCAATAGAAATCGGATAAATTTGCGACAGGAGAATGTCGGGTGAGCATCTTTGGTAGCCTCATAATAAGAAAACGGCCATTTATTTCTTAAGAACTAAATTAATATGTTGCATTAATTGTGTGTGCACAGGTCATACGCGGCTATATATCAACGGCGAAAACGTTTTCAACAAGAAGAGAGTCAGATTTTGAATCAGACATTTGATTCGCATTCTAGCGCTTACCGACCACCCTCTTACATGAAAGCTTTAGGAACAACGAACAGGGAATACAGTGTAAGCTAAATATTCTAAATTATTCCCTCGTTCTCCATCGACGAAAAATTTTTATAAAAACTTTACAATTCCGATAAAAATTTTAAACGCCAATTATTTCTTTTTCTTTTTACATATCACAATTTTTCTTCAAGTATTAAATTAACTAAACTGTAATATCAACTACCGTATAATATCAACTGCAATATTAAATTAAATACAGTTAAACCTAAATATTGAATGTAATAATCGATCCTGCGTAGGTAAAAATACAAAAGTCGCAATTACGTTTACGGTTCTGCAGGATATCGCAGGGAGCAGAGAGGCAATCTTTTCGGATGATAATTCGCACAGTTACGGCAGATTCGTGGACACCGATAAATTTACGGACGAGAACGAGAATTCGAATTGCGCAGGAGGACGTCGACGTTCGTCGTCCAGAAATATGCAGCAACAAACACTTGTCGAGACGTGAGTCTTTCAGAAGCAATATTTTGGCCGAGAAAACAACTTTCCATACAACTGATCTTTGCTTTTACAGCTACAACTCAATTCAGGAGCGCCAAAGAAAACTCACGGATAGAAATGCGTATCGGCCGTTACGAACCGCTCCACCGACTCGCATGTATCAAGACTCTCAGAATCTGAATCCGCAAGTATCTGCAGATAACGATAGGAACGCAATGTACCGGGTAAGTAAATCTTATCGCTCCGTTTTTTTAACTTTACGATTGCTGAAATAAACCGTCGGAGTTTTTAGACGTGAATCTTAATTCTAAGATTCAAGCCTTTTAATTCCGAATTTAAAAGTTTCAAATTCGGCGCTCTCGCGCGGGTCTGACTGTTTCTAAATATTGATATTTTTAAACCGTCGCAGCCCAAGGATCGTAGGGCGAAGGATGCGACAACGGCGCAGCCGAGAACCGAGATGGATCTAATCTCGTCGGGTCCGCAGGAGAACGACCGTACCTTTTCGGAAAACTTCACCAATCCTCATCGTCGGAGGCTGCGGTCGTTATCCCCGTCGCAGCTCCACCGATCGCGGCAGTTCGTCAAACTGGCTTCCAACAGATTTCACGCCGCGTCGATGTACGACATGTGAGTCTTCGCTCCACGAGGTTGAATGTTCGAAATAAAATCGCGTCGGCACGCGATCGCTGGCCGAATTTTTCCTCTTTCTTTTCTCTTTATTTATTTCATTTTTTCTTAAACGCTCCAGCAAAATCCCAGACAGGATCGATTCGGTCTTAAAATAACTTGCGAGCGAGATGCCGACGCGCGACGTATCGATCACGCGAAATGATATGCGTAAACGTCGCCCACCGGAGCTTGTAAGCTTTAGATTCCAAATAAATAAACAGGTTTCTAAAATGTGACCTGCGACGATTCGCGCGGCTAAAGGAACAAAATTATTGGAGACTGTCAGTTTTAAAGATACCACACGCTTGAGATAATAGTTTAAGTTGTAATGGCGGTCTTAATAGCACACCCCGGCCGCGCAAGGTGCGCGACCTCGTATTTCGCATAATCGCGATCTCCCCGCGTGACACACATTATTCTTCATACAACTTAGCTCGTGTAGCAAGATCCAAATCGCCGATAGAGCGACGGATTTTAGGTCGGTGAAATGCCTTGCATGCCGGCGATTTTTACAGCCGATATAAAACTCCGATCAGCTCTAAATTTATATAAACGCGCGACTTTTCCGTCCAGTTATCCCATCGAGATCGCGAGAATTGCGGCTTAACATTTAACGCGTGCTCGTGAAGGCTCGCGAAGCGTGCCACCGGCCACCGTATCGCGGGCGGGCTAATTCTGACCGGTCGAATCAGCTAATCGATAAAATTAAAAAGGAAAACACGGAGGAAGACGAAGGAAGGCGCGCGTGCCGCACGATAGAAAAATACCTCGGTCGTCTTCCGTGTAGAAATTATACAACTCGAAATTCGCAGCGCCCGGGAGTGCAACGGGCATTAACGACGCGGGTGCTGCGTGCATAGCGTGTTACAACATGCGGGACCATTGTATATTGTCGAAACGCCTTGCCGCGCTATCGTCCATTCCTCCTTGCTGAATATTTTACGTCTAAGCCGGCACGCAGCCACTGATTGCTATTCAATATCCCCGAGTATCCGTTATAACAGCGAACGTCGAAGAAGACGCTTCGATAAATCGCGAAAAATCGGCTTTCCCAATAATTCCAAACCGCCCGAATTTGCATTCGCGCTACGAAAAATAAAGGAATTTCTCTCCGAGAGCAAAAAAAGAATTTCTTAAAGCTCTGATTCACTGTTGATTTCTTCGAAATGCCGCATCGATTTTTCGCGAGAGAAATTGCATGACTAAACTGATGAGACAATCGGGAATTTCGCGTGCAATTAGAATCAATTTCCACCGAGAATTAATTTATGAATGAGTAACAATTTCGTCCTTCGCATATCAATGAGATGGAACCTAAAATTACAATTTTAACAATACCTTGATCTTGTAATCTTATAATCGTGATCTTAAAATCTCCTTGATATTATAAAGAACTTGGAGTAGACTCCAAGACCTGTGGAGGAAAGCGACAAATGCGGTTGGCATCTGCTTCAACCTCCTTTAACCGCGTTTTACTCGGATCGCATGACTCCGGCAACCCTTCTTTCGTGACCACGTAAGGGGAGAAGGGTGAGTTATGGTCAGCCTGGTTTATAAGTCTCGTGAGGGGGTTTCGAAAGAGCGTGGTATCTGAGTCTTCGTAGAAACGTAAGAAAATGTCCTCGATGGACAAGAAGATTCGTCAAAGCTCATCATATTTTATCTATCCAAATTAAATATTTAATATTACACGTTCGCGTTACAACTGCTATACTTATATCTCAAATTCCTTATTTACTCCGTACTCGTTTTCCATTCGTGCATCTTTCATCCCTCGTTCCACTGTATTTCTTTTTTTCTTCCAAAAAAGAAATTGGATTCGCATCACGATTTTTCGTCCGTATTCCTTCGCCCTCTTCTTTGCGGTTAAAAAGAAGCAGGTCGGGAGGTCGAAGGGGGGGCGAACGGACACGGGGCGGGGACGACGTGGGGGTGGCGGTGGCAGCGGTCAGCGTCGGGACGCTCACCGTCTCCGCTACAGTCGTGCGTACGTCGTCGTCTGTTATGAGCGCGTGTCCCTCGCAATTAAGTATGCGTCCTTGTCGTCGAACATGGTCCTCGTTCGCGCTCGTCGTTCCTTCTCGCTCCTCGTACGAGATTCATCGCGAGAAAATACGGGGACGAGCCAATTGAGCCCGTTCAACGTTACACGCGCGTGTCATCGACCTCCGTCATTTAAATTGGATGACAGCGAGAGTCGACAGCGAGTGCACCGAGCGTGTGTTGTGCGTGTTCGTGGACGACACGTGGATTTCGCACGGCTGCTCGCGTTACGCAAGGCTCGCCCTTGCGGCCCTTGAAAAGTTGCCACCTGCGGATGGCAGCGCGATGAGCATTGCAATCTCGATCGAATTGTCGCTAGTTCGACATGCCGCACGCGACAGTCGTAGAATAATTGCGAATTCAATTGATTCGCGGGAATGTGTGGCGACTTAACGCGTCTCTCGAGCTGTATCGAAGAGTGTCGTAAAGTTGCACCGAGTAGTACGTAAAAGAAAAATTAAATTAAATTGAATTAAACAAAGGGAAAAACGCCGTAATCGGTCAGGGCTGGATCTTGCCTGTCCGAATAATATATTAATTCTTGAGTGACTTTTTACCTGCGGTGACTTTTTACCCTGCCAGGGCAAAAGAATTGTACGTAAAAAGTCACTCAAGAATTAATATATTATTCGGACAAGCAAGATCCAGTCCTGACCGATTACGGCGTTTTTCCCTTTGTTTGATTGTATATCTTACACGGTCGTATAATCTCATACTTATTAAATTAAACAGTTTTGAGATATCCGGAGATGGGAATGATTAACGCAGGAGCGAGTGAAATAATACGTGGGATATGGATGAGAACGAGTGGATTCGCAGGCAGGACGGGGGCGTAATGTTTTTCGAAACACGAGCCCCTTGGACACCTGATCGATAACTAATCTGCAGCTCGATCTCTCGCGTTTCTGCGCGCGTTTCGCAGTTCGGGACATTCCGACGCATCGATCTCGCACACACGTCGCGACGCACGGGACGATTCGGTGGTAGAAGGGCGTGTTCGCCGATGCTTGAAATTGTCATTAGTATCGATTGATTCTTCGGAGCTCGCGCACTTATTTGCTTTTATCGTTCTTATTGCGAAAGGTCGAGACGGGGCAACATTTAACCTTCTCCACTCGTGTATCATCCCGTCATGCAATACATAATACAATATTAATTCCCTCCTCTCCTGAATAATAAAAAATATTAGAAATAAAATTAAATAAAAGAGAAAAAGGCTCAGAGATTAAAGAATCGAGTTGAAAACACTGATAGATGCAGTAACATTTGGAACAGAGTCCAGTTGGACGACAAAACTTTCTATATTCATATAAAAAGACGGATGTTCTCGTAATTCGCGAATATGGGTATAACGATTATGGGATAGGACAGCAACAAGTCGCTCGAAACCATGACGTCGCGCTCGCCTACCCCGGGGGTCAGTCTGTCGGGTGAGACCAAGCGCGTTTCGCGGCCGCGACCGAGAACTCTCGACCGGAACCGTCGACGGGGCGTCGCGGGATGATCTTCAAGTCCTGCGCGCGGCCGATCGAGATGAAGGAGGAGAACGGTGCCGTCGTCGGCGAGGTACGACCGGCGAGCAGGTCCACCGAGCACACGTTCTCCAATGCCGTCCTGTTTTGCTGCCCGTGCGTCTTCCGGTGCAGGAAGTCGGTCGGCGTCGGCCGCGACGACGACGGGGACGACAACGCGTCCGTCTCGACCATCATCACCACGGCGACGACGCCGGTCATCGCCTTGAGGTTGAACCGAAACAGCGACACGGTGTACGTTGATACCATCTCGCGGATCGAATTCGAAGGGGAAGGGGGGATGAAAGATATAGCGTGATTTAATAATAGACGTATAACAGTGGATTAATATTGAAAGCCGCGAAAGCGCTGTCGATGGACGTAATACTCCATTCTTCATGAGAAAAATAGATACAATATCGATCGAAGAGAAGGAAAGAGTCGCGTGAGTCGCGGAAAATGTAAAATAATGCTTGATATCGGAACCCACGAGACAAAAGGTGATGCCTTAACTTGAGAAAAGCTCATCGAGCTTGAGCTCGATTGGAAAATCGGCCAATTAAGTTCGAAGGACAGCGGGCCTTACGTGACGCTCGCGCTGTTTTATTTACGTGCATGATATTCGCGATACTTCGGAATACCGACGTGTGTTTCAGCTTATAAACATGCGGATAAGCAACTAAAGCTCACGTGAAAATACCGTTTTGCGCGCCAACCCCGTTGTTACTGAAACATTAATGCGGCCGCATGCGAAATTACTTCCGAGCCGATTTCTATTTTTGCATCTCTTGCAGTGATAAGGCGACGACGGTGAACGAGGAGGAATACAACGCGCGGAACAGACGTCACTTTTCGCCCGAGGCGAAGGGCTACCACGTGCAGGGCTCGAACAAGGAGGAGTCGCGGTACCAAGGTACGCAGTCCCGTCCTTCCCGAAAACGTTCGCCACGACCGCAAGACGTTCCGATATTTTCAATTTAATTTTTCTTTCGATGTTTAATCGAGTTACGTCACCTGCGTTTACTTTCGATTAAATTAAAAAATATTATTATCAAAAGATTAACCACTTTTCGAAGACTGTTGTGTATCTTCCACGGTACTTGATTAGATATGATACACCGGATCGCACATCTGTGCCGAAAGAATTCGTGATCTCAACGTTCCTCGAAAAAGAGATAGAGGTATCGAACGGTAAATAAAATGAAATACGGACTTTCGGTGTCCCGCGGCCGAAGCGCGCGGCTGGAGACACAGCGAAATGGAACGAGAGGTTCTTCACCTCGTCGTTGTGCATGCATATAGAGCTTAGGGCCTAGCTGACGCGCCGGCCGCGGTAATCAATATTCCGCTGGTCAAGTCTAAGGTACGATCGAATGTCGTGCTGCAGCGAAAAAGTCAGATCGATAGCCCATCCCATTTTTCAAATTGCAAAATATTAAAATTAGCGTCCACCCACGCTCGCGATATTCGCAGACTTGCAGGCGGACTGAGAGAGCCACGAATATCCTCATGCTAAGAATAATGATTTTTTAAACGCTAAGCGAGAGTTGGACGACGATGACGTTTGATCGTCTTCGGCGAACACGTGTACTGTAATGCCTCTGAACTTTCTGAATCCCCAGAGTTTATGCGTTCCTTCTCAATCGGCAACAATTTCGGCGCGCGCGAAAGTCGTCCGAAAAGCGCGAGCAGCTCGTCGTCCGACGTTTCCAGGCACGATCGGCCGGGACGAGGGGAAGGCCAGGACGCGACGCTGCGAGATTACATTGGCAATGACAACAGCGGATCGTCGACCCCGCTTAGCCGGGACGCCGGCGATCCGGCGTTCGACATTATCACGCAACAGACGACGAATCACCAGAGCGGCACTCGCGACGACGTCGATTCCTTTTTCGTAAGAAATCGTCGCTCTTTTCTCCTCGAACTGCTGACAAATCCATCTTGCAAATCGCAATCTTTACATATACAGGGCCCACCACCGACGAAGAATAAATCAATAATAGACTTTTTCGCATATTTGGAGTCGTTACTTCTTCAGCGAAAGCTTAACCGGAGTCGGTCATTTGACGCAACATTTTATTTTCCAACATTAAATATCACGGTAATTAAATGTTAGATTAGAGACAAAATAGAGCCTGCTGAGAAATTAGATGAGAAGTTGTTCAGCTACATATCTATTTAACAGACATTCTTTTAAAAAGCTGCACTCCCTTTTTTAATTTTACATACAATAATATGAAACCTTATGTCCGCAGAAAAATGCCATCGCCATTGAAATGTGTTTAATACGAGGAGATTTCATTGAATCGAATGCGATCTCAAATAATATTTGTATCAGATATTCTTCTTCGGTTTTTTCTTCAAATGTGATTTGAAATAATTCGACACATATATAATCCGACGAATAAACTTTCTCGAATAATTTTAGACGCCGCTGGATACCAACAAAGTGGAATACCGGATCGAAACGGCAAAGGCACCGACCGTGGACGAGGCGTCGAAAGAATGGAGCAGCGAGGATGACATGAAAACAACGAGTCGAATCGGATCGATTTCAAGGCATTCGAATCACAACGAGCTAATCGGCGTGGACGAGAACTGCAACAGAAGCACGGAGAGCAGCTCCGGCGTGCCCGAGCAGCCGGAGAACGACAGGTCAAGCGCGCGAAGGAGGTCCATCGTGTCCGCGTTGCCGAACGAGCGGATTCTACCCTACGAGGACACGAAGGCATTCAGGGAATCGCTACAATCGAAGGCTGCGGTGAGCCCCAAGAAATCGGAATCGCTGTATCTGTCGCCTAATCACAGCGCTCACCACTCGCCAATTTCCAACTTGCCGACCAAGCGGAGTTCTCGCTGCGGTTCGCGCAATTTGGTCAGTAAATAATAAATCACAGAGAAAACGTACGAACATACGAAGGAGCTGCGTTTCTGTCGCGTGCCATTGATAATTATAATTGCAAGTGGAACGTGCGACCGTCGCGCTTTTTAGATCGTGTTAAATCAGATTAACACAATTGTTTCGAAATGATAAATTTACTCGATAGTAGAATAATAAATTTCTTTTACTTAACGTTCAATCTTTCGGATCCCAGACCGAGGATTTCAGCGAGGAGAGAATAATCGCTTCCATAGTACCTGACGAGGATGCTTCCGTTCAATCGTTGGACACCGTTGGCCACCCTCCCATAGACATCAGCATGACCGGTGATTCACCGGCGATTATCATCGCGTCGAGGCCCCATTCTCACGAAACCGTCGAGTACGCGAGAAGCGTCGAAAATGCTAATCCGCGTAATAAGATTAACACTCAGGAGGTAAGACATATATGCTTTTATGATCAGTCTGCCTATTAAAGGCCACTCTGACTGAGATTAAATTATGGTTCTAGTCCACGGAAGAAGAATCCAGCGTGAACGATACTTTGGAGGACAGACAAAGTAAAGACAGCGCGAGCGAAACGAATACGGAACCAGGGATATTGAAGATCGAGGTATGATTTATGGCAAGGAGAAATTTCCATATTGTAGAACTTTTTATTACAATAAACAAATAACGTTTGCGGAATCTCTCTCGCAGTCTGAGCCTGCAGAAGATGTCGAGTCGCGTAGAAGGATGCCCTCGAAAGTACCGGTGCGCAGTACCAGTAGATGTCGAATGCCTTCCAATAAAAGAGCTGTGGAGAAGCCCTCGGAAAAAGTCAAGCGGATGGTACAGCAGTGCTTTACGCAGCTTGAGACTAAAGACTGGTGCGTGAATTGACTTTGTAAAATCACTATCTTCGATATCGTCGCGAGTTCGCGTATATATTGCACAAATCATCATCTCTATCATTCATCGTCTGTCAAAAAGAACAATGAACTTTCTATTCAACATTTATTTCCTACATTTCCAGGGAAGTAACGATGAAGGGTCTGAAAGCCCTGTCTCAGATCTCGAAGCAGCATCCGGAGGGCTTGGACGTCTGCGCGGCCGGAACGCTGGGAAGGCTTCTGGGACGACACATAAAGAATCTTCGCTCGCAAGTGGCACGGGCCGCGTGTCTCGCCGCCGTCGATGTCTTCAGTTCTCAAATCCGGGGTATCGATCAGGTAGATATCAATCAAGCCAAGCGTAACGTTATTCCGCATAAAGGGATTCAAGTATTTCTATATTTTACTGAACGCCTCATGTATTCTTCTCCTCATAGGATTTGGACGACATAGCTGGACCGTTGCTTCACAGAACGGCTGATACGAATCGATTTCTTCGAGCGGACAGCAACGCAGCCCTGGATCAGATGATGCAATATCTTCCGCCCCATAAAACCATCTGTATCGTCGTACTTCGGGGAGCGAGGTAAGTCCGCGGTTCCGAGTTGCGATTGGAGAACGTTTTTTTCGCGCGACAAAACTAATCTCTCGATTGCGATTATTCAGTCATCAAAATGCTATCGTTCGCGCGGCGACCGCACGACTGTTGTCGGACATCACCGATCGCATCGGGCCTGAACATATTATGATCCTATCGCGCGACGTAAAGGACAAGTTGCTGAACGCGGGCGCAAAGTTGTTGATGGATGGAAATCTAGACGCGAGGTAAGCGAACTCTTAAGCTCCTTGTAATATATTGTAGATTCTCACGTCCGCGCGTGAAATCGATTATAATGATCGTAATGGCGAGTTTGAATTTTCAGGAACCACGCGAAAAGGATGTTTCGGCGGCTGACCCGTTGCGAGGGCTTTCGAAAAGCGTTGACGGATGCGGTCCCCGAAACGACATTAAGACACATCGACAAAACCATGAAGACCCTGTAGTCGATCATTCTGTCGATTAAATCTGCGTAATGTAATCTAACCGTTGTCTTACCGCTGCTTGGACTATCCCAAAAGACTGTTTATCACGCAGGATGTTTTTACAATCAGTTAGAAGCCAGTTTACGGCATAGACATGAATTTTCTACAACGTATAAGCCGAGAAAGATATCGACAAGGAGTCGTATAAATAGCTTCTCTCTCTCTCCCCCCCGCACTGTACATTTCCCTTTTCAAAATTAAATGGAGCGAGAGATGTGATTTCGGTGATCAAGAATCGAGAAAAGTATGAGATAAATCCTGAGGAAAAGCGTCCCCATCGTCGTATCACGACTTCGATCTTGTTTTTCATCGCCGGATTTATTGCGCGACGAAGTTTTGATACTTGTAACTTTAATACATATATACGCATGTATAATAATTTTTTATACGATTGTATAAAGGATGCGCTTCGGCGTAAGCGTATTTGGAAAACTATAGTGCCTTCACGTCGGTGATCGTAAATTACGCAATCGCAATCGTAGCTCAATTACATTGTAGTGTTCGCGAAGTGTATCGTCGACGTGACGTAAATTGCCACGTGTCTCGAAGAGAGTAAAGAACGTTGTCTTCACCAACTCTACATTAACGAGTTGCAGGAAGAGAAAAATATATACATGGATTTCCTTGAGGAAAGGAGTTCATTGCTGACGGCAATGAGTCTATTTCGAAATCGCTAATGCTTTCATGTCGAAAGTTTACATTCGTTAGTACCATATTATTTTCTTTTTGTTGTAAATTGGATTGTTACTCTCTGATATATTTTGGAAATATAAGAAAAAATATCAGAGAGCGTCTATAAATTTTATAGAAAAATACCAGGTGCTGGAAGTTTAGAATTTGTTTTATGAGAAAAATTATATAGAAAGAGTCTCTGTCCGATTCGACTCTGATTTCTAAACTGTCCTTTAGTATCGTATATCAGAGATTAACTCGTATTTATATAAATAATAATTTATATGCATATATATATCGTTATACGAAGATAATTGCTTATTATTGAAAGCACGTACACATACTATTGATAAATAAAATTACTATTGTTATACCACATCGATCTTTTTAATCGCAACGAAATTTTGATATCCATAATAGGCATAATACCACGATAAAATGTATTCAGTCCTTCAAAGTCAAGGTATCGACAAACAATTGAAAATAAAATCGCGACTATCGACTCTATTACTATTAAAGTACATGAAGGTTATTTTATTAAACTCGCAAAAAAAAATCGAAACTTAAATCCTTTTCATCGTTTAAATAAAAGTTAGTAGACTAGCAGAGAAATATATTTTCGATATTATATATCTTTATATATCAAAATGGAAGAGCCTTCGGTTCAAGATGAGCCAATTAAAAGGAGCATCAAAATAATGATAGAATCCATTGAAAATATTGTAAGTTTTCCATTCGCATGCTACAGTTCAATGCTACATCGTAATCATGAGAAAATTCACTTTTATGAGACAGACGGTGAAAGAAGAAACTGGCGTATCGTTCGTCGTGATGCATAATGACGTAGTGCTCGGAGAAAGTATTCCTCTCATTATCGATCCGGGTTTCAAGGAACCGCCGCAAATTTACGACGTCAATTTCGCGGTCGAATTTTCATTTATAGTTAACGACCGTAATAGCACGGATCCAATCGTATCAACGCCGATTTTAAGTAAGGAACTCAAGCTCTTCCACGTCGCGATGTATTTGGATCCATACCAAGAAATATTTCATGATCTTATATCAGTAAGAATAATTAATTATTCCGATTGCGGTAAATCGTATGCTCGTTGCTTCGTCAGTAAAGGTAACGTGCGATGCTCAAGATCAACGTATGCCCGATTCCGCCGGATCAGCCGCGGAGTCGAAGAAGAAAGTAACAGCGGTCGCCCCGCAGCAGACATCGACTTCATCAAGCGTGATTGGTTTTTGCACTCTCGATCTAATGCCGATATTGCTAGGTAAATTGCTATTTATCACGTCGAAACGGGGAAAGCGAGACCGAGACACACACCGCACTCAAGATAATTCTTACGACCTTGATCGCCAGGTGAAAAATCGCTCGCCGAAAGATTGATAGTGCAAACGCCACATCTCTCGTTTGACGGCAATGCGGTCTCGTGGCAAAATCTTCCTTGGTTAAACGCGACAGTAACATACGACGGCGACGAGATATTTCCTTCGCAAGCAGAAATTAATTTCCTGAGTGTTACGGTGGAAAGTATCCACAATCCACCGATCTTCTTCGCCGAAGACGCGGATTATAAAGCGGGCACGATAATATATGTTAACGACGAGGTGTCTCACATGTTTTCAAATAGTTATAGTCATCTATAGTCAAAGATAAAAATTTTATTTTGGATTTTTGGATATTTCTTCCTTTTCTTGTGTCAGTATATCAAATTGAAGAGAAACTGATCACAATAATTTTATGATATAATATTTTCCTTTTCTCGTCATAACATATATAAAGATTTTAAGAGTGAAAGAAAAAATAGTTTCGTAGAAATAGATAGCGAACTGCAGTAATAAAACTTGCAAGATAAGAAAGGTAAACCCGGAAAAGATAAGAAACTTCACAGATAATATGCGAGTATCAGTTCCAAGAACTGATTAGAACGTCAAAGCAAATATGATCTGAGGAATTGCATTTCCGCATAAATAATTGATTATAAAACTTACAACCGTTATCGTGGACATTCAAATTCATTGCTGTGTGTTCCAGATGAATTCTCTGTGTTAATCTGATAAAATATCGACACAAAATAAAATAACATTTAGTCGCGCTCACAATATTGTAAAAAAAAAACAGAATTGTGATACTTTTTACCGCAGATTCCGGAAAACTTAATATTCGAGGACGGTAAATGGACAAAATATCGCGACTTGGAGAGAACCAAACGATGGCGGAGCCTATCGAAATTACAAAGTCGCGCCAGATTGTCAAAATGGAAACTCGGCCACGATTATGCACGTGTGAGAAATACGCTCGATGCAGAATTCGACATACAGGTGGGTCTAAAACGGGCGCGGCGTTTCGCAATTTGACCCAACGGAGTAACATGTAATTTGCAGAAGAAAGTGTGCCAGGACGAACCTAGGATCGAGTGGAACTTTATGAATCGCAGCATGTTGCGCAATGTGGGAAGCGAGGCGATGAGGAAGCATCTTGTCAAGTATACATATTCACTGGAATCTCTCGAATATATAAATACAAGACTATATAAATATAAGACGAATATAAAGACCGAAGGATTCGTGTTAAATATCAAAATTACGTTCGAAGGTATAAATATTGGCCGTTTCAATTTATGGTGCACGCGGAAATAAGCAGCGTTAAACAACAGGAAGGAGAATCGGCCAAATGTCAGCTTTATCAGTGTTACATTGACTTATCAGAGCTTGTTTTCCCGGGGAGTAAGCGCGAACAAATTTATTTTAATACATGATAAATAATCATATTGATATTGAAGCTTAGAGATACCTCCTTTCTAAATTTTAATCAAATCTTTTACAGTAAAAAGCACTCGCGTAGTTGCGCAATTGTACACGCATGACGCGTTAAGCATGGCCGAGAAGACTGGCTTGGAAAAGGATATCTTCTCTATGGAACCTTGGAGTAAAGATTCAAAAAGACGAGAATCGGAAAAGGTTGCTATGATATAATATTTAAAAGAATTTTACGTTTATTTAATAATTGCAACGTTCATTGTACATTGTATATAACACTTTCTTTAAAAAATCGTAATTAAGAAATCATAATTAAGAAGGTTTCTTTAATCTGTTTCGAACAGTCGATTGAGTCGGAGATTGAAATAACGCAAAGTACTCCGTTAACTTCGGAGACTGGCGAACCCGTGTTTGTCATAGTCGAGGTCGAACTTTTTCGTCCGCTCGTTCCTTGTGGACTCGAAACCGATCTCTCAGACATGTAAGTCAATCAATTGTTTAAAAAATGACGGCAAAATTTATTCCGAATGACCAATCTCGTTAGAATCGAAGAGATGATGAAGCCAAAAGCAGTTAAACCGCATTACGTTTACTCCGACGAAGTAGCGGAGCAACAATTGTACTATCTGATGCAACACTTTTTTCTGAGTGTTGCATTCAGAAACTAGTAGAGACTATTACGGAGAGCTACAGGGTATCAAGATCCTTTCTATCTCCTCTGTCCTATCTTAAAATAATTTAATCTCATACATTGAAATGCATGTACGTTGTTTTATCAACATGCCGTTTCGTATTAGGATTTTCGTGAGAAAAAGAAGCGAGAGAAGTTGTCTGCTTCGAAAGAACGAGAAAATGATTTTGAAAAGCCGAAGGAAACAAAGTATTGCTTCGCTCCTGAAGAGGTGAGATTAAAACAGCGAGATACAAGACATTATTACATTGCACGTTCGTATACTTGTCACGACAGTTTTCAGGACGAGCTGACTTGTTTCACGCAATATCTGTACAAAACTGGCACGTATTTAAACGTACGCAGCACTTTGAAGATAAAAGTGATTACGTTGCTGGATCAAAAATTCAAGACGAGCATGAACACCGTACATTCTATTGACAGCCAGGTTTAAAAATATATTACTTAAAAATTATTATTATTATTATATCTAATAATAATGTATAATAATTATGTATATAATAGTCGTGTGATTTTTCAAACATAGATTCATATTCAGGAATTTATTTAAACGCGATTCAAAATAAAAGAGCTCTGAAAGCTACAATTTATGTGCAGAACTTTGTGGCATCTGTTTACACGTATCTCGTCGAACAAATGCACCTGGCCATCAACAAAATTGTCGAAAGCCGTCTCGCGGATGACGATTCGTGGACTGCGATGCCTAAAAAATTATATTTCTACGCCGAAGAGGCTTACGAGTTAGGTCACGTAGACGATGCAAGGCGGCATTATCAGGCTGTACGTTATATGTAACTGAATATCTTGTGTTAAGAATCATATTGAATATCATATCCAATGTCTTTGCGCATAATCTTTCTCGCAGGCAATTGCAGCAGATAAAAGTGACCCCGAAGCGTGGACTAAATACGCGATCTTTCTCGTGAAAATCGGCGACGTGGAGCGCGCAAAGGAATGCTGCCGCGAGGCGATTCTCTCGAACAGACGAGATAAATTTGCGTACGTGAAAATATGCAAGTGTACTTTCCCAGTTGGCCTAAGGAAAAAAGACGCGATAAATTCTCAAATATTCTTATATGGTAAATTAGATATTTCTCTTCGCAGTTTACTGGCGTACGGATTGATTCTCGCCGAAGATCGAAGCTTTCGAGAAGCGGAGGTCTTTCTGAGAGCCGTTACCGATTTCTACCCGCGATTTATTGAAGGATGGGTTATTTTGCATCTGTTTTACACTCGCACAAATTACAGCCCAGGTATAACAGAAACCCATCAAATCTTTATGTTATAGGCAAAGATAGATTAGAACGTATGAAAAATATTGTTTTCTAACAGGAATAGATCTCACTTTAAGGATAGCGGAAAAATGCATGAAGGACGGCGACGAAGAGACGGAGATCTCGAGTGAAGACCCTCTCGCTTGGACAATGATTCACTGTCCACGGGATAACGTGTTCATGATAACGGCCACGCTGCTACTAAAACTGCATTTCTACGACGTAATATGTCTGCTTGTAAAATACGTCTTATATAAAAACACGCCAACTATGCTGTCACGATTCGCGTTTGTGCAGTTTGCCGATTTAGCGTTGGTGAAAGAAATGTCTCGCGCAGGCAGATCCACTTACGTTCTATATTATCTGGCCGTGCGACGTTACTTATCGCAGCAATACGAAGAAACTTTATTGCATCTAAGAGAAGCCGAATGTATTTATGGACTGGTTCGTTCGCCACTTCCATTTCCATTCATTTTTACACGCAAAAAATATTTTAACCGTCAACTTGAATTCCACAACTTTGATTTCGTAGTTACAAACTGCAGAATATCAATTAATTACTTAGATAAAGGATAAATATAAGATAATTTTAAATTAATTAATTGATTATATAACTGATTCAGTTGTCATGTAAATATCGATTAAATTATTTCGCTTGTATCATATATTTAAATTTCAAATATATATTCCTTCTATTCAGGATTACTCGATAAGCAGTTTAATGGGGCACTGTCATTTTCAAGAGGGCAATTTCGCGGAGGCCATTCATTGCTACGAGTTCGCCAATGCAATGTTCAATAGACCGGACGATTTGCATCTCGTGCAGACGAGGTAAAATCACTTATCTTTCGATATTGCGATTGAGAGGAGAAAACAAGCAGAGCCGGGTTATTTATAACAGCATTACGATGCCAGAATGGGACTGTATTACGAAAATGCCGGTGATTACGAGCGAGGATTAAAAATTTTCCTCAGCGTGTGCAAAACCTCACCGACGGCGGAAACGTGGCTTGGTGCAGGAATCGCTTTTTTCGAGGTAAATTAAGTCAAATTTAAAAAAATGTCTATACAAAGACGAAGACTTCTGTGCAAAAATTATTCTTTCACGCACAAAAACCGCTTCTGCACACGAAAATTACCTCAGCTGCGGCGATTCACGGAAGCCGAGGCGGCTTTATCGGAGGCAAATCAAATCGACAATCGTAACGCGACTGTCTGGAAATATCTATGCCTGTTAAACATGTCTTTAGAGCGTTACGACGAGTTCGCTCAGTGCTACGGACAGATCGCCCAGGTGAAAAGCTGTAAAAGAAAACAGGAAATAGCATTGCGTTCTTGTCGTCGTTCTTTGTGACGTGTCACCTTCGCTTTTGCAGAACAACACGCCTTTCTCTCTAGAAAAACGGTCCCTCAAATCGCGAGATGGAAAACCGGGATCGGTCATGCTCTAGATGCCGCGGACGTCGAAGTATATAAAATTTCCCCTCTTTAATTCGGAGATTTAGTTAACTGCTCATCCACAATCGCGATGAGATTGACGGTGAGTCAGGCTGCAGGCTACGCGTATTTATAAATTTGTGGTGTCAGCTAGACTTGGTTGCGCAATATTACGCGGCGGAAATAATCGATTGAATAAACAAGGATCTAATATTTTCTTACAGTGCACTCTCGTTATACTCTGTCTGGTTGAAATAGCGATGTTTACGACGATTAGCTGCGATGAGTCAGGCAACGCAATGCGTCACTCGGCTTTGAAAAAAGGTAATACTGCAACGACATCGATATCGATATTAGCCAGCGCGGAAACACTTAAATTTATATTCTGCTCTCGAATAAAGTAGATGGAATTATAGAAAAGAAAAATGCAAGATAATAATACCGCGGTATTCGTAAGCGCAATTGAAAAGTATGAAATTGCTATTTGTTTGCAGATGATGTTCCACGAGTCAAAATAAAGGTGTTTCGCGGTCCAACGCAAGAAGGGGACGGCGAATTTTTCGCTACTTGGGGATATTGGATTCAACAGCCCAGCAGATAATATCGATATGGCTATGTTTTTCTTGTTACTTGCTTTCTATCGCACAACGTTCATATGTAGCATCGAAATAATTATTTCTTCTTCAATGTATATTATAAATAATGTATATCGAAAGATTAAAATTGCAAGATGTCTAATTGTTTTCACGATGCATTAAAAGAAAAGGACTTCCGTTTATTAACTACGTCGCAACGTAAATATAATTAATATTTCCGTCAAACTGGACAGTCTTTCGTCTTCTTGTCAAGTTGAATAGGAATATTGAAGGGGAACATATTAGAATACATAGAAATAGTAAAAAATATATAAAACATTTCACAATATTAAGATGTCATGTCATATTTATTGTTCGGGCATGTATATTATAAATACAATGCCAATTCTGGACATGAATACATGTTACTTTTTATATAATGGATTATTTGGATCCTTTTGCCTTGAATGATTATCGAGGTCTTCTTTTGTCGCGGTCCCTTGATATCCCGCTTTATGTCCAGGACCCGACGGAACATGAGTCGGGTTGCACTGATTAGTGCGATTTGCGTCACTTGCTGCCTTTTCCTTTGGATCCATCTAGAACAAACACAATTTTACAATAGAATATATAATAACATAAATATTATAAATCAATACGTGACTCGAATTCGCAATAAATTGATCAATATGTTCCACATAATTCTATTTTAAACAGAAATTTTGTTACATTGTCTTAAAAATGCACTGCACTGTTAAATATTAAAGGATATTTAAACAATACCTTAAATTAAATAACACTATTATTTTTATCATGTGTGCCATAATTTATTATTTTAACACAAAACAGTATTATTGTAACTTCATTAATTTAGTAAAATTAACGACATATTGAATAGGAGCAGTGGCGACTTATAAAAATGAACAAATTGAGTATAATTTGACACTACGAATTTAACAGTGCGTGCATATATATCGCATTATCCCTTACATACGGATTCTTCTTTCACAATTTAGATACTATGTCGATACACTGCACTACAATCGTTAAAATAGATAACTAAGCCATATTCAAGTTATTTCTATTTTTTAATGTAAAAATAATTATCAATATTAATTTTCTCTTTTATTGAACACACACATCGTGTTATAATATTTCAAATATTAATATACAAAATATAATAGCAGCTACGCCCTTTTTTTAGTCACGTACTCGAACGAATTTATAATAAATAATGAACGTTTTCAACGACTTTTTTTTAGCGAACTTTTCATACAATATTTTACACACTGTCACAATTTTATATGTTGTTGCTGCTGCTGCTATTCTTCATTTTCAATTTAACACTGCGCGGACACCGTGGGCTTTTTACGTTAAGGCACAGTCGATTTTTTATTTATGATTCCCACGGGAATGGGAAAAATTAATTGCAACAGTTCGGCCTATGTAAGTATAGAAATCATTTCTTAAAACTTTAAAGATGAATCTTGAATTTTTATAGATTTTTTTGTAACGAAATGCTTTCAAAAATCCTTTGAACTTAAAAGTTCCAGGGTATCTGGGTGAGTGCTCCAAAAATACGGTGTCCGCGCAGTATTAATCACAAAATCGTTAATTTTTTTAGGAACATTTTATATACAGACCACAAGAGCCAAATTCGCAATAAATAATCAATCAAATGAAATTGATAGGATAAATAACTTACTTTAGTTGCCTTCGGAAAGCCTTAAGCTTATTGATGAAGACTGCTGGATGAGAAGACTGTCTTCAGTAAAATCTGCGTAACTGACGGTCAGGGATCCAAGCCAAGAAGACACTATCAGTACGGTTGCGACGGTTTTGAAGCAAAGCGCGCATTGATCGCGATATTTATACCATCATGCCGGGAACACCCCATAGAGACAAAGTCTAATAAAAAGGAAGGGGTTTTCCCCGATTGGGTCCCATTTTCAAATTAGAGGTAGAGTTGGTCCCATTTTCAAACGAAGCAAGAGAAAGAGTTGGCTACCTTGCGTTATCAAACCGTGCATACGGCGCATGACAATATTCTCAAAGCCTAAAGCCCGTTACACATGTCGTGCAATGAGTTTGTCCAAACGTTATCTGATGCATAACATACACCGACGGACAACGATTCGTCCCAGTGAAGCCCTAGTGAAGCGAGTCCGAAAGATACCCACCCTGTTCCATCTAGTAGATTCATGTATATGTATGCGTCATGTATGTACACATATATATAGGTGTGGGTATACAGAGCTTTCGATCCCAATTTCTGGAAGATTTGTTTGAAGATGGGATCAAGTCTACCATTAGTTTGGAAACGGAGTCCATCAATAATTCTTTTATTAATTACAGTTTGCTTCTACGAGGTTCTCCGATGCTTCTACGATGTTCAAAATGCTCTAATTTGAAAATGGGAAACCCAATCGGGGAAAACCTTTTCCTTTTTTTAAGACTTTGTCTCTATGGGGTTCCCGGCATGATGGTATAAATGTCGCGATCAATATGAAGCTTTAAAACTGTCGAGTAAACATCGCGAGAAAATTAAAATAAATTACGATAAAATTTACATTTCTTTAATATATGTATGTATTTTATTCAAAACACAATCTTCTTTCGAGATTGTTAACTTAAATATTAAAAATAAGTTTATCTCGTAGTTTATAAAAAATTCTGAATAAAATAAGTTATAAGAAGCTCTGCTTGCAGATTGTCGATATATTAATTAGTAACTAACGAAGAAATTAATCAATCCCACAGAATCCTCAGATATTCTCCACAACGAATTGGACTTGCAGTTATGTAATAAATTTCTCAAAGCTGTCATGTTGCACGTCGTCTCTTCTAGAGAATATTTAATCCTCTTCTAATATTTGCAAATAAGAGTTTTCTGACAGTCAAATTTTTCCAGTATTTAATCAGTCTATGGCTGATATTCATAATTCGTTCTTCTATTTAAGACTGTCTTAGTACCAATTTAAAATGTTATAAACTAATCACAAGCCGTATTAGCATCTTAAGACGGTCTTGAAATAAGAACGGACTTATGAATATGAGTCTTTAAGCAATCTCTCGTATGATAATATTTAACTTTTTTTAGTTAGTCGCTACGCATTTTTATATATATACATGTGAGATGACTTATGTGTCGTGCGCAGTCACTCTATATTATTTAGATCTTGTGCTAATATTCTAAATCAAATAATTGATAACTTCATAATTAAATCAGATTAATCTTCACACATGCTAACAACAAATATTAATATGTGAGCACGTCTCGCAGGCGCGAGCGTGTCGTGCACAAAATAACCGCGTGTAAAAAGAGTTGCATGCCTGCAGGTGCTCGTAATTCCTTATACGCATATAATATATATTAAGTTCGTAATTTATTAGCTCATAAACTTCATATCAAACTTTTTCCTAAATTTTTTGTTCGAATAAACATTTATTCGTCATTGCTGACGCTTATTTTGTCATAGATTTTCACCTGGGCGATCTGTCTGTAACGAGCAAACTCGTCGTGATGCTGTAAAGACATGTTTAACACAGCCACAAATATTTTCAAATAATGGTGTTATAATTGTCGATCTACTTCACCTTCAGTAAAGCCGCTTTTCTCAGCTTCCATAAATCGCAAGCGAAATAATTTCGTGCGTAGAAGCGACTTTTGCGTATAGAAGAATGATTTTTGCGTAGAAAAAACTTTACTAATCAGAGATCAATCATCGGTCATTCATCGACGTGTGCTTTAAATTAAAAATGTCATCGAGTTTCGAGCGTCACAGATGTACAGGTTTGAACGGACGCGCACAAACGCACGCGCTTAAGTAACGGTTTGTACACATCTGTCCCCCATTCGTGGCCGGTATGTATAATAGGGGTCGTAAAGACCCCTTCGCACTCCTGAGAGACGCGCAGTTGGGCTCATCGTACACACGCATACGCGCCGACAACGAGGATGCGCACCGGTCGCGGCCGAACGATCACGCGTTCTGGAAACTGTGTTATCTCCCGATAAAACGGCGAGATTGCTGTTACCGCGATGCAAGGAAACGCGTTATGCTGCTATTACTACGTCCATTAGCAGCATTCGATGCTCGCTACTTATCGATAGCCCCGATCTACGTCAATTAGCAGCGGGAATGCAAAATGAATGAGGCATTTTTCCCTCGGCATTTTCCTCGGCAGATCGTTCTCCGTTGCCGCGCGCAGGATGATTCACGATTCACGGTAGAGAAATACTCGTCTGATCGGGTATTCTCTCTCTCGTCGAGCCACAGAACGTCAGATCGACTCGAAGTTTTTTTTTTAAATAGCAAAAATTCGTTTCAATGTCATCTTCTTTTCGAAGACTCGCGGATTTCAACGCTCAAGGTTTTCGCGACCAACTTGGACTTATCGCCGTACTCGCGACTTTATTTATCGTACACGCATGAATTCTCATTAAATATCCACGTCCTTTAAATTCGGCCACGCAACGCGCCGGACACGTGTGAGTGACTCAGCCGCTCTCACGCACACGCATGACGCGTCACCACAGGCATTTTATACACGCAGATGTGCCCGAACGGGCGCGTGCCTCCGCGCTGTATCGCCTCGGTGAATGGTACCATGGTTGTTTCGGGGGGCAGACCCCCGTTTCGGTCGCGCTCCTCGGGGGATCGATAGTCGTACACCTGGCCCTTAAAAGCACCATTGGTGTGATTTCGTAGACATCTTCCAGCTTCAAAGCGAGCCTGGAAGACGGCCCGACTTCCTCGCGAAGACCCGCGCTCGTTACGCCAATGAACCGGCAGTCCCTTCAAAGAGACAGACTTATCGCCTTCCGAAAGTAAAAGGAAATGTTTTCCTGCCTCCTGCTGCGCGCAGACTTGTACAGAAGACTTGTCAAAGGCTATTGTTATTTCTTATTTGGGAGTGTCAATCGATACCATGGAAAGGTGACGATGGTTGAGCGCAAAACGAATTCTAAATGAGGCTTCGCCTCATCATCTTTAGAGTTATCTCATATTTAAGAGCATAATATATTTCTCTTTTAAACTGTTTTAAAAAATTGAACCTTTTCCTAAATCTTTCTCATATCCATTAAATATATTAAAGCTGTGTGTTTATTAAATAAAGCAAATAAGTGATTTATAGAAGAAATATATGACGCTCTTAGAATTTTTTTTATTTTATACTAGTATTTTTTAATTCCAGTGTTTAGTTCTATAGTTTGATGAAATCAAAATGTATTTGAAATGTCCCTGTCTCTCATATGCTATATGCCTTATTTCTAGGTCTTAATAAATCGGTTTCGTTTTTCTCAGAGCAAGTTGACCTCGTTCTCGCTCGTTGTTACGATTTTTAATCACCGAGTTTCTTACAGCGATCTGTGTAAACCGAACTATACAATGCAATTATCGTATCAAGAAATAAAAAAAATCTTATTATTTTAGCGGAATGTTGCAGAATGTTCAGCGGTCTTAAAAGTTCGTTTTTATTGCAAAAATCTGCGACAAGAAAACTACATTACGAAGACAGATTACGAAGGTAGATCTATTATTCGCGCAGATCTATCTGCTTTGCATACCCGAACCCGGATCACCTTGTGTCTATCGAAGCTCAATTAAAGGCCTTCCGGCGTGCGCCGTCCCGTCAAAGAGAACGCGCGTCTCGTTACGGTTTGACGGTTACGCACGGACACGCGCGTCGCCCCGTCGTGTGCGTGAAGGGGGGGGGGCACGTATGGGGGGACGGGCGCCTCCCCGATGCAAGCTGCCCCCGGGGAAACGACAAAGGCAGAAAGGGAACGAGGGGCCCACTGCGTTTTCACACGACTTGGCTTACGCGGCTTTTGGGGCGGGGAGAGGGTGGGACGCGAAGAGATCGAGTTCGCGCGAGCGACGAGGAAGTCGGAGTCGGAAGTCGGACCCCGAGTCAGTCGATTGTGGGGCATTAGCGCGCTTAGGTCAATCATCATCGTACTCGTACCCGCGCGGCCGTGTGCGCACGTGCGCGCCTGCATATCATTTAATTTATCGTAAGGATTTCGAAAGTGCCAGCCGCAACGCGGATCCGCGAGGAACCGCGATGATTCCGGATGAGATCGGAAAAGTGATTATTGTTCAATCGAGAAATTGAATTCCGAAGCAAGACATCTCGTCCGGTTGAACAAAAATCGAAAATCAAATAGGGAGAGTTGTCGCTTCGTTCAACGGAATTTCCGTTGGGGGTTCGCGGTCTCGAAGAAGGTCAGGTTCTACCAAAGAAGAAGAGCATACGTGTCGCGTGCGAGACTCACCATTAAGCAGCGGCCTGTGGGGGTTGCGACGAACACCATACGGTCGTTCTCCAAGCAAGCCACGCGACCACCGACCGTGGGAGGGTCGTTGCGCTCCGCTGAATCGTGAAAGCACCCCGTTGGAGTAAAACATAGAGCACCCTGGGCGCATCTTGGCCACCTCGAGGTCCCGGGAACGTTTATCGGGCTCCCTCGCTCGTCCACGACGTGCTTCTGCGAATAACAAAAAAAACCAAGGACTTGAAGAAGTGAAAATAAAAATTTCACGGTGTTCTTTCTCGCTTCGACTGATTTTGACGAGTGTTTTGCAAGTGTTTATTGAGTGAAAATATAGTGAAGAAAACATGAGCGCATTCAAGAGATATCAAAGCAAAGTGTTCTGGGACCAAATGGCCTCACGCGACCTGGAGAACGATTCTGTGGGAAGAAACGATCCTCCGCGTTACTCTTTTAACGAACGTGTGCATGTAAAGGAGGAGGAGAAAGAAGAAGAAGAAGAAGAAGATTCGTCCAAATCGGAAAACAATACGATCGACGATGCGAATATTACTGCGATACACGTCTGTGACAAAAGCGACGAGAATATCAAACAGAATGCGTGTCGGATTTCATTGATATGCGACGAAAGTATAACGCGTCGCAGGTATGTAAAATTATCAATTCGCTACCGAGCAATTATCGCAAAATTAATAATAAAATATTTCCTTATCTTTCTTTAAAAAAAATACGAAAGCATTTTCAGATATCTTTGATGTTAGTTTCAAATATCAAAAGTAAATAATTAGATAATAACTTGATATCTTTGATGTTAGTTTCAAATATCAAAAGTAAATAATTAGATAATAATTTAGATGATAAGTGGATTCCACAATGGAGAAAATATTATTTAAAAAAAAACAGAGTACATTTACGTTAATAATACTGTATTGACTAATGTGTTTAAAATATTTGAAATGATATTTAAATGTTCAGAATGAGTGGGACAGTAGTGGAGGAGACGGATAAAGCGGAGGAGGAGGGTGAGATAAGAAACAGATCCTATAGCCCTTTGAGTCAAGATTTCAAGAGCCAGGACTCCGGATTCTCCGACTCCGAGAGATCGGACTGTTCGGAGGCTTTCGAAAACGCGACTCCGCGGCGGAAGTTGAGGAAGAAACGGATGAGACGTAGGCTCCAGTCAGCTTCTCCGTGGCGGGAAGAGGGATCTCCCTCGATGCCGACGCATACGTCCACACCGAAGGATTCCAGGGTATTCGCGAGGAAACGTCTCGGAAAATCCACAAGGAGCCCCTCGCGAGAACGAAGGTAAGCAAATTGTTATTTTACATTGATAAAAAAAAAGAAGTTCATACTCATAAAGAAAGAACAACCAAAGCGAATCGCAGGTGTTCCGTTTTTACTCCATTTCAAGCACCGTTTAGCTGGTTTAGCACGTTGATGACTCAGAAAGTATGAATGATTGGGTCTGATTCAACACGCGCTTCTAGTTCCTCGAAAAGCTGCAGTAGCTATACACTATCGATAGTATCGATAAATGATATTAATAGCTTTAACGTTAACTTTCGAAATCGTGTCGCAACCGGCCGAGGGGAATCGTCGCGATAAGATTGGAGAAATGAGCCAATCGGTAGGAATGCGGCGCGTAAGGCAATTTCGTCGGAGTCCGCCGTACACATCATCCTTTTCGAATAATACAGAATAAACGTGTACGGAACGCGTGTGGATCGTATCGCACGGCTTATGTTGTGTCGTAAGGAATGACGCACGCCCGAGAATCGGGCTCTCCTCTTCTCGGGTGTCATAATACACCCGCGAGATGCGCCGGCCTCGAATGGATGATTATCAGTCCTCGGCCCGTGAAGGTGCCTCGGCTTATCGCCGAGTCATTGTATGCGTATCACGCCCTCGCCTCGTATGCACAGCATAACCGACTTACTACGGCACGTAAAGCGCGAAGATGGATTTTCGAGGTCTCTCGCCGTGCAACGACTCCGGATTAACGATTCGAATCGGCTAATAAAATAAAATATGCGCGCGACTACGCATGCTGGAGTAGAGCGGTCATTAGATTGCGCGTTATTGTCCGCTGATTAAAGAGCACGGGCGATCGTAAGATCGTAAATCGATATCGGAAACACGGTATTATTGCACATGCAGGTAAACTTGCGTCTCGCGCAACGAGAAGCGACGCTAACAAAACGGAATGTCGTAGGAAAAGAAAAGTATTCTCGACTCTTTTACATGTATCGGGTATCTCCGCGGCCTGCATGTGTACTCCAATCTTTTTCTTTGTTTTCCGCATTAAGTCCTCTATAGGCGATCTACAAAGCGATAAAGTTCTACTTATAGCTTTATGAATCATAATAAAATCTTGTCACGAATTACAGATCGTCTCTATCTCTAATATTCCACCGAGTGTTAAATTCGCCATGAGATTGGGATACCAATCGCCAGATTCCCTTGTACGGTCATGCTTTTCTGTTCGTCACCGTGTACATTCGTGCCGTACGTGAGTCAATGCGACGTGCTGCACGAGGAGAATACGTAAATGAATGAGCGCGAGGCTGGCTCTCGAGCGGCCAGCGGAGGTTTGAGTCAACCGCGGGACCGTGCTTTCGGTGCGCGACAGCGAATCTACGAGGAATCTGGCTCTAGCGTGCACCGGCGCGGCGCGCAGGTGGACGCATTACAATACAACGCGTCGAAGGAGCGCGAGATTAGTCACTGCGTGCGCGGGGAAAAGGAGTGTTCTCCGCAGCGGCTCGATTAGTCAGCTCTTACGTTCCACTAATCGCCTCCGGTGCTCCCGTCCGCCCGGAAAAAAGCGGTTGGTGACGATTCCGAGTACATTGCATCGCGATGCGTCTCACGGTAACAGGATGACAATAATCGTGCCGAGATCCGCGTCGATTCGCTATGGCTCGTTTAAGGTAGCGTAATTTAAAGGCGACGAAAAGCCGCTTAAATAAAATAAAATTCCAGAGATACTTGGAATATATTTAAAGACCGTCTGGAAAAGTGAAATGTCTTTTGATTGCCTGAACGATGCTTAAAAACATTTTTCTTATTTTTATATCAATTTCCTTTTGTACTTACCAAATGTTCTTTTCCAGGACTGACGAGAAGCGGGACGACGCATCGAAAGTACCCTCCTCCGTTTCATTGGAGAGAGAGAGTCTGTGCGATTTTCTGTACGCGTCCGAGCCGCCGGAAGACAGCGTTCAGCCGTCAATAACGAAATCACGGGCTTCCACCGACGCCGCGGACGCGATCGCCGCCGGCAGGGACGTGTTGAACTCCAGAAATTACCGTCAATCGTCCTCCATGAGGGCATGGCTGACCGACCTCGCTACGGTGACCGAAAACGAGTGCGGCAACACGCTTCAGAGCAAGAATCTGCCGCGCAGAGGAATCCGAATGATATCCGGCGAGGTTCACGCGCGGGATCTGAAGATGTTGTCTTCCGCGGCGACCGCGGCCGCGAGCAAACTTCTAGTCAGCGCGGAACACTTCGAGCAACATTATCGGAGCATCGTGGAGTAAGCCTTCAATTCTTCAAATGATATATTTATATCCCGAACTCGTTGCGTTTATAATCACAATTAGAGATAATTATCTTTAATTAGGTGCGAAATCCATAGTCAACTGCAATGCAAAAAAATTACAAGTTAAATTGTTGATACTATTTAAAAATAATGACTTTAAATGATTAATAATTAATTTAATATTAATAATTACATTAATGATGCAGGAAAATAACTCGGCTGGAAGGCGGCAGATTCGAAATGGAGCTTCTTCGCAATATAGAGGAAGCCGCATTCTCGGTCCTATCTCAATTAGGTGCACCTCCTCCTCGCAGGATACAGCAGGGCAGTCTGAGGAGTATCCTCGCGCAATTGCAAAATATGAAGATGTACGTCGACAGCACGGTCGATACGCGCTTAGATTTTTACATGGAGGTTAGTCATATTATCTTCGTGACTTATATTCGTCGAAAGTATAGTCATAAATTAACGATACACAAAAATCTCTCTTCAGAAAATAGTCCGAGGTCTCGAGGAAGCTCCACGGGAGGATAGCAGCGTGGCTAGAGGCGCTCTGGCAGCCCTGACGGCTCTAGGATTGTCGGATCCTCGCGCGGGAAGCAGCATAGCTCGATGTTCCGGCATAAAGGCTCTCTTAACATGTTTCGTCACCAACGGTCGAACACCGAACGATCTCGTCGCGCTCTCGTTACGCGCTCTGGCCAGCGTGTGCAGTTCCGCGACAGCGATCGAATACTTCGCTCGAGAAGGTGGTCCCGAAATTCTGACGGATTTCCTGGGCGCGGAATCCTCTTCCGAGAAGGAGAAGACTGAAGCCACCGCCTTGGTGGTGCAAATCACGGCGTCGTGGACCAATGCGCGGGGTCTTCCGTATCTCGAACCCTTTGCGGACTCGCTGATTCCGGCGTTGAATCAGCTGATTGAGAGCACCAATTGCGCGCAGACCCTGCTGCTGGCTGCTGCGGCGCTGAATCAACTGTCCAAGTCGAGGATATGCACTACGATTATCCTGGAGGAGGACAGCGTGAGGAAGCTTCTGAGAAGCGTGAAGAAATCTGCCGGCGGTAACGTGTGGCTCATGGAACAAGTCGCCGCATTAATCGGCGAATTGGCGCGTGTTCCCGAGGGCCGATCGCACCTGGCGAAAGCACGAGCCTCCGTAGCGTTAGTTTCTTTTCTCCGAATGAGACCACCGGGTCTGGAGGACGCGTATCAACGGCTGGAGATCACCGCGGCAGCCGCGTTGACTCGACTCTGCGTCGAACCGGAGATTGCGAGGCAAGTGGTCGCTGTCGGCGGCGGGGATTGTCTGTCGGGGCCATGCAGAATAAATGAGGCCCAAGTGGACCAGAAGGATGAACCAGAGGAGGTGCAGGCGGGAACGGGCTTGTTTAGGTACACCAGGTCGTTGAGACGAGCATGCAAGAAGGCTGCGAAGCAAATCGGGATCGCGAAGGCCAAGGATCACAGTACACTGGATTGAGGAAATTCTGAAAAGGGAAACATTTGTTGTGATAATTCGTACAGTACAATAAGTGGGATTACACACAGAGAAAGAGAAGACTGTAAATACATTTTATAATCGCAAACTATAATTAGAGTATTTTATTACATTGTAAAGAAGTAACGCGGGGAAAACAAGTGTCCTTGTTAAATATGTACAGATATTTATATGTAACTCTCGACGCATCATATATCGCAAAGATATAGATACGTACTGTAAAAATGCGATTGTTTTATTTCATCACGTACTAAAAAAAATGTGCCATAAAACATATACATTTATTTAGAAAATGTATAAAAAGTATTAACCATTATCCTATTATTAATGAAACGTCCTATTTGATTCCGCCTTGAAGCTGATTCTTATGAAAAATGTCCACGGTAGTCTCCAAGCACCGTCTTAACTCCAGATCGCACGAGCCAAGAACGAATTTACCCTCCGGCGCTTTAAAATAATCCAACCCACGTCCGATTTTTATCACCCATCCGTTGCTCAATCTAAAATACAAAAAGATGGTAACTGACAAAAGAAACTGGGGATCTAAATTTTCAGAGCTTAACGATCGCATCGTGACTGCCTTACGTGATCTGTCTGTCGTGCAGCGTCTCGGAAAAGGAGAAGTCGAAGGAAATCTTATGAGATGCCAAACTTTCTTTTAGCTCGGCCAATCTTGAGATTTGCTGAGACTCTTCTGAGTCAAAAGTCGTAAGTAGGGATATCCTGGACAACGCGCAACATTTTTGAACCGCTAGTTCGCACAGTCTGACCAGGTTCTGGCACTGCAAAAAAACAAGAATACAGGAGTTGAAGCAACAATATTTCAAAATTAACTCAATTATACGTTATGCAACAAACAACGGCATATACCTGGTGAAAGGCTCGTATGTACGGATCCTCGATTTCGATGTACGTGACAGTGCCGTCCAGGAATCTACCGAAGACACTCGCGTAGCCGTGTCCCGTCGATCCGCTCTCGATCTTCGTATATTCCCTGTATATGCCGGCCGACTTCCTCGTAATGATCAACTTCTTCACCTTCTCGGCCCTGTCAAGATACTCCTTCGTCTTGGTTGTAAGATAGTCGACCTTGGGGGCTTCCCTCGTCTCTGCATCGTTTTATTATCGATTCTTCAACTTCTTGACAAACGCAGTAACGAGATAAGGCTGATATAGCAATTTTTTTTCTCTCAACAAACGGAGCTGGAAGGAGGGCGAACTCGCGTCTCCGGTATATACCTTTCACCATGTCGAGGAGTATCTGCACGCCTTCCTGGTAGAGCACCAACGCCATCGTGTACTGCTCCTTCATGTCCATCTCCACCGCTCGCTTCAGGACCGAGCCCGCCGCGGATTCCATCGTGGTCCCCCGTTATTTCCTCCGCCGCGGCAATTCGCAACGCCGAGCCGCGCAGTCTGCGAGAACACTAACAAAAGTACGCGATCGTTAGGTGGATGTCCTCGCTCCTCTAATCTGATAGCTTTATCTAGGCGTACGTGATAACTCGGATAAACATATACGTACGCGCCGCGCAACGTCGCAAAGTCTCCCGGCGGGGAGGATCGTGTTACTCGAAGTTGCTCGAAGTGGCGAACGCGGGGACCGGACAATACCTCAGCGTAATTCGAGCCCGCGAAACGCCGCCGCCGCGCGTTCGTCCCGCGGGCCTCGCGTTCAAATTTCAAATATCGATTATCGAGAGAAGTCGCCCGCGCTACGCGTCGCCATGAACATAGCGAATATAGATCGCGCATTTCCTGAACGGCGCGCGTGCCCAAGATTTGAACCCTTTTTTTTGCACCCTCCATCTTTCCTTTTTGGATACTTTCATACATATATTTTATACAATTAAAAAAAAATATATAAAAAAGCTAATTTAAAATTTTATTGTTTATAAAAAATATTTGACACATAAAATAGTTTTTTTTTTATTTTATATATATTTATCACGACAAATTTTTCAAGTCAGTTAGCTACAGAACAGAGAGGTTCTCGAGCTCCGAAATTGAATTTCTATCTTGTAGCTAATTAACACGCTTGAAAAATCTGACAATTGAAACAATACCTTTTTTCTCTCCAACTAATTATACGTTTATCTTATCTTAAGAAGACATAATATAATATAAACCTTTGTCCTCTCTTCTCCGACGCGAGGTTAGAAAGACAGACAGAGAGGCGAGCACCCAAAGCTTTCTCTCTCTCTCTCTTTCTAAAGCGAGGTGCGGTGCGACGCGCGATTGGAGCGCGCAGTTTACACTCACCGCGTCTAGGTATGGAGTCCGATCAACGTGGCGACGCACCGTGTCGTTAACCTTATTGCGGCGCGTCGTGGAGGCCGTGGAACATCGCGCGACGCTGGAACATGCTCGAGACGTGAGGCTGTACCGCGCGTTACTCGACGCGCGAGGGAATTCACTTCGTTACGGATCTTCGTTAGAGACGATTGTCAGGTGAGACGAGAGGCCCCCGATCACCACCGATCACCTTCGGGAGATTCCGCGGCTGTCGCCTGTGCTACTCCAGTTGACGATAATTCGACTACGTCACGCCAGTGGACGGGCATGTGACTGCGGCGTAAATTAGGCGGGAATTTTTAAAGGATATTACCAACTCGCGATTCTATATACGCGTTTACGTGCGAAATTAAATTTGTTTTATGTTAAATATATAATATTATGCATAATAATGTGTACGATATTATATAAAATGTAATATACGAGTTTTATCATGTACTTTAAATATAATTTTTATATATATTTTCTACAATATGGGTGTTTCATAAAAAATGGTGATTTTTATAGCCCTGAGGCCTATTTAATACTTAAATACTTAAATAAAGATAAATACTTGAAATAATAAAAGATAATATACCTTGTTAACAAGGACATGCTTCAAGTTCCGCTATTACAACCAGATTGTTCCTGCAGGGAGTCATTTTTGTCTGGAAAAATTTACAGACAGCTATAAGAATAATCAATGTGTGTGATATCCTTTATCAGATAAATTCTTAATGAAACAAAGAGACAATTTGCATCTTGATGTATTGATTCGTGCAAATAAAGTATTGACATTAAATGAGCAACGTACGAGTTTTCCATGTGCTTTTATTTCCAGGTGCACGATGAAGTCTCACAAGAACTTGAGTACCGGCGCACTGTGGGGAGAGTTGCCAGCACGGGAGATGCTCAAGCAGGAGGTGATAACGCCGGATCTGATTGAAAACGTTTGGCGACAGGTCTTGGACGATTCGAACAGCACCGACTGTGACTACCGGAATGATCGGCAACCCGAATACTTAGAGTGAGTGTAACGTTTACAACGTTGACGCACAGGAATGACGATTCAAGCTCTTATCGATCGCTGTTAATGTTGTTGATCTCGTTACAGATTACCAATGGGAAATCTACACGTACTGAACACTATAAATCTTCATCAACAATTACGTACAATGGTAAAAGATTCAAGCAAATCTCTCAACAGTTATTTAGCAAAAGTTATCTGGTAAAATTATAACGATATATGAATCTCTTTTGTTTTTACAGGAAGATGGAACCGTGCTAGAGAACATGACTGTAATCGAGTCGCAGGATTCAAAGGATACAACTTCCAGAGGTCTATTTCACTTTATGCCTTGTCAGTCACAAAGGTATTTCTCGTAACATTAACTTGACTTATCGCTGCATAGCAACGATGTTGTCCCATTGATTATTGTAATCACATTATTTCAGAACTATGTTTAAGGATAATTCTACCGTACATCACCTGACGCCACAAACTGCACGAAATTTGCTCAGGCACGCCGTGACTACTTTATTAGCGCACATAGGATTCGAGAGCTCGTCGGATGTAGCTAGAGAGACCCTCACCGATGTCGCGGATCACTTTCTGAGGCGGATGACTCTTCTGTTGAAAGCGGCGACTGAACAGAGGGATCACGGATTTCCTGTAAGTCGAGAGAGCCGTGCGATTATCGTTGCAACATCTGTACGGTTGTCTACACTTTTATATATTTATCAGGATGCCGTGGAGAGGGTGCTGCTGGAGACAGGCGTGGGAGGCGTGTCGGCGTTGCACGACTACTACCAGGAGTACGTCTTGAAGTTCGAGGAGAACACGAGGAGGAAGGTCGAGGAAACGATGGAGAGACAGAGGCAAATTGAACTTAATGCTTGTAGTACTAAGTATTGGACCGCATATCGAGCGGTCGACGTGATTTTTACGAGGCGTGTACGCTGCATTGTGTGAAAACGATGCCCGATCGACTTTTCAGAATGGTCCTGGATGAGGCGGCCAGCAAGCTGCAGTTTGAAAAGGACGAATTCGGCAACGTGTACCGGGAGGTCCCGACGTTGCAGCTGCTCGATCCCGAAATGGGCTTTCCGCCCAGCCTGGACGCAGGCTTCCAAATGCTCTATAGCCTCGAACAGGACGAATAGGCTTCCCCCTCGGCGCGTACGCACGTCTGGTCGCAGCCGGACCAGAGTGATAATCCTTGCTGCTCCCAGATTGAATAGCGTGGAAGAGAAGGTGAACGTGAGCGATTCCCTGAGCGCGGGGCAGCGGTCGGACGCATCTGCGAATAAAGAGAGATGCTGACGATGTCTCGTATATATAAGATTTATGTAAACGGGGTAACATTATACAACGTAACTCCCGTCGCGTCCGTCGTCTCGATACCGAAATAAAGAATTCCGTTTTGTTCTCTTAGACTTTGCATTGATTTTTTTTTGTACATCATACGATCTGCTGCTGCTTTTCACTGCATGCCCATGAAATTTCACCTTGTATCAGGTATCAGCGGGGACGCGAACCCGCGGGTTGATAAGGCAGGCATGTGATCGAGGCGTGCGCGATAAATCGGTAAAGTGGAACGCGCGTTGTCCAACGCGGCTTGTCGCGGACACTCGGGTGACTCGGGCGCCCCTTGGTCTTTGGATCGCGAAGCACCGCACCGCCTGGATCGCGTCGCCGTTACCCGCGCGATATATAGCAATATATAGTGCACTTCGTACGCTTCTTGCTTTGTCGCGCTCGTTGCGTCTTTCCCGCTCCCAAATGCATCGTCACTGACTGTTCCCCGCGGCGCCCCGGAGCGTAAGCATACATACCAGCTTTCGCCACGCGTCCGTCGCGTCCCAGAATTACATCGCTGACGCGCGCTGACGACACGTCAAAAAATGGCAGATTCTGCGCCCAGCAAGGCCGACATCGAGGAGATTTTCAAGAGGCTGCGGGCTATCTCGACGAACAAGGTTTGTTGGCGAGCGCGAACGTCGGCTGGGAACGACGAGAGCGAGGAGCAGATGGGGACGGTCAATGTCCATCGGACGGACGGGATCGCGAGCGTCACGCTGTCAGGCGTCAGCCTGCAGACCCTGCAGTTTCCTCGTGAAGCTAAGCTTCCAGTCATACGTCATTACGTGCCGCGACTTTTGGGATTTAATGATTTCTGAAATCCTAGATTTCATTTATCGTACGACAAATTTTTCAAGCGTGTTGATTGGTGGCAAAATAAAAAAAATCTCGAGTCCCTAGAAATTTTCTACTTTGCAATACGCTTAAAAAATTTTTAGACACATGAAATAGCCTATATTCTTGAAGGGCTTATTTCCTTAGTTTCCCTAATCAAGAATGCCTACTATAAGCCTTTATAAACCTTTATTCATCTATTATTGGGATTATCCCAATAATCCTTTATTCTGTAAGCTTTAAAAAAAAAAAAGGTTTCCCTGAGCCTTTCCCTGAAACCTCGACACAGCAATAAAGGGCTTAGGCCTAGTTTCACAAGTGTCAGTTAACTTTTAACCTTAAATTAAGTCACTCTTCATCTCTTTCTAATATCCCCCTTAGAAAGAGACGAAGAGTGAGTTAATCTAAGATACTGGGCCTTACCTAAATAGATATTGCAAGGGACCGACCTGTTTTTATCTGTTTACCAGAAAGTAGTTCCAGATGTCTTCTTGTAAAAAAGCTCATCAGTCACTTTTGGTATTAGGATGACCAAGCTATTGTTATTTTACCAAAGACCTGTCCTTTCCAACAAGCGGAGATCCTTGAGCTTGAATTTCTCACTCGTAATGAATGTATTTCAACGCTATTTGTCAAATGTATTATTGCCTAAGGAGTAACATTTGATCCGGAGGACAGTTTTCTTATTATTTCTACTCTTTAAAATTTCTGTCGCATCACATATGTAACAATGCACCATAATTACAAGATATTACAATTGCATCCTCCTCTCTTTCTCTTTCAGGCATGTTTCGATTGCAACGCGAAGAATCCAGCATGGGCCAGCGTAACGTACGGCGTCTTCTTGTGCATCGACTGCTCGGCGGTGCATCGCAGTCTGGGGGTACATCTCACCTTCGTCAGATCCACCCAACTAGACACAAACTGGACGTGGTTGCAGCTAAGAAATATGCAACTGGGTGGTAATGCCAATGCTGTTAGTTTCGATAACTTGTAACATAATCCCATTCTGAGAAGACTTTATAATCATATCGGCATACGAGCTCACATCTCGCGTTGCTGTTCCCCAGAGAAAATTCTTCGCGCAACACAATTGCACCACGAGCGATGCCCAGCAGAAGTATAACTCGCGCGCGGCTATGCTGTACAGGGAGAAATTGGGCCAGGCATCCGCGCAAGCGATGCGCCGTTATGGCACAAAGGTATTCACATAGAATTAACGATATTCGGTAGGCATTGTTAGATCCGTCCTAACTATGAACTATATAATAATTATAGGTTTCCCTTCCTACGTCAAAAAATAAAACAATGGTGAGCTGAGTAAATGTTTCAAAAAGTGTTCTTCGTTTTTTTCGCAATTCTACTAACATCCGCTTATGACATTATGCCAAAGCTTTGTACTCCTTGTAAACTTACACGCATCCTCATCTTGCAGTCGATATCGGCACACAGTGCTCCATATATGATAATCCACAAGTGTTCAAATATATATGTGCTTGATTGTTTACAAAAATGCTATCCATCTTTATGATTACGATATAACAGTCTCACCGTCAAGACCCTGTCTGACGTACATATACATTTTCAAGATGTGTGTTTTAAGATGTATTTCAATACGTACGATAATACTCATCCCTTTTAATTGTTGCATTTAACAATCTGTACAGGGTGTTTGTAAAATATCTGGACAAACTTTACCAATATATTTTATTAATAATTCAAAAAAATATTCGCAAATTAGCAAAAAGATTTTATCACGATACATTAAATATTAGCGTTGGGTGCTGCAACCAACTTGAACAAGAGCCTAAATAGTCAATAACGATAAGCATGTGATAGTGTAATGCAAGTGTGCACTAATAAAGGTAAAGTTTAGCCAAGTATTTTAAAAACACCCGTATTTTTAAATTTAATTTAATCGTACCTTTTGCAGCTGCACTTGGAGGAAGGTACAGAAATTGTATCGGAAGAAGCAAATGAGCCGGATTTCTTCAAACAACACGAGAACTTAGATCTGCTTCAGAACGAAATGATAATTCCGACAGAAGAAAAGGCGTTCTTCACATCTAACACAACAGTGCCAAGCAATGATAGCATAGAGAAAAGTACACCGGTAGTTGCCTCTAATTCCTTGGGACCTTCTGTAAATCTTTTCGATTCTACCTCAAACAATCTGCAATCTGAAAGGAAACCTACTATAGGTGGCAGAACAGCACAATCCAAACGTCCTGGTGGGGTAAGTTCTTGATGAACGACATTAACACAACTATAACTGAAATTATATTGCAACTATTGCTTTTCTTTAATTACAGCTAGGGAAAAAAACCGGAAGCTTAGGTGCTCAGAGAGTGAAAACCAATTTTGACGAACTGGAGAAAAGCGTTGCAGAGGCGCATAAGCTGGCGCAAGAAAATAATAAAGAGGTGACGAAGGAGGAACAAGAGGAGCTCGCTACTCGTCTAGCCCATCGGTACGAACAAAATTTAAGCCAACAGGCCAAGAAGGTGGAAGAAAGATCGAAAAATCTGGATCCGTTGAAAGCCACTCAGGCGGAACGTCTTGGAATGGGATTTAACGCACGAAGGTAATAAGTATGCACTTTCTCTCGCTTTCACACTTCTAAGATTTGTTTCATAGTTATTTATTTGTAAATTATCTTCCTTTTTCTCTCTTTTTTTTTTAGTGGTGCAACTCATTCTGCACTTGGCGACATGAAGACAATAATGCAGGATTTGGAGAAAGTCATGACATCAACGGAGGTGCTCTCCGGAGAAACGGACACTTTCTTCAGCCTAGACGAATTTTATTCTGTTTACAGCACAGCTAACAGCAAGCCGTCCTCGCGTAACGAGGAAATTGTGGTCGTGGCGGAGCCGGAACCGCCTAAACGATTAGGCCCCTCCACTCGAAGCGCGATCGCAAAGAGCGACGCGAAAGCTTCGTCCACTGTCGAAGGAGAGGCTCAGAAGAAATTTGGTAGCGCCAAGGCTATCAGTTCGGATCAATACTTTCAAGACAGTAGCTCCGACAATGCGGTGAGCATTTACAGGCGTGACTTTCCTGAAAAATGTTTCAAATTAGCATTACATTTTATTAAAGTACTTCTTTTCTTGTAATTATTCTTCGACGTCTGCTTCTAAATTTTCAGTGGGAACGTAAGAATAATTTACGCCGTTTCGAGGGCTCGTCTAGCATCTCGTCGGCCGATTACTTCGGCACCGAAAGCCCAACCTCGCCCACATCCTCGTTATTATCCATGCGTCTGTCTGCGGGAAGAGCCGGCGTCGTAGATCTCGACGATGTTCGAGAGAGCGTGCGTCAAGGTGTGAATAAGGTTACCGGGAGGCTGAGTTCGCTCGCTAACGCGGCAGTCTCCTCTATACAGGATCGTTATGGACTCTAAATGAATCTATCGGCATTTTACGAGAACTGTTATAATAGTTATCCGGACCCGGTCTTGTCCATTGTTCAGAGTTGTAAATAAAAGCTTCTAATTGAGCTTCCGCGTAACTTATTCTTCGGATGTGTTGCGCACGGATATATATATATATATATACACATGTGTGTATATATATTCGTACTTTTATGAACGATGAACCAGTGAACGAGTGCAATGTAAAAGTTACGCAGAATCAAGGTTGAAAATATAAATACAATGTATTTTATAAATACGCCTGCTTCTCGTCACTTTATATAATAGAGCCAGTGTATTACGTAATATATTGCACAACAAATATCTCTATATCAAAAGTCACGTACCAATACGAGGATGAAAGTAAAATGCCCATAATAATTTAGGTAAAACATGATAAAATGTCGCTAGAGCCTAGAACAGTTATAAATCTATATCCGGCGATGGCGGTTTTTCGCAACGCGAGGCTAAGTGCGAACACGGTTTACCGTGGAGAAAGCACACGAGTATCACTGTCATGTTGTCGCAGCCGGTGCCCATGAGGGCGTCCGGCGCCAGGCAACAGTTTAAAAGTTCCTCGCAGATCACCTCGGGATGTATCGTGAAATTCGACGTCTCCTCGTTGCCGATTTTATGTGCTAAACGCGGTCTCACGAATTGAACCACCTCCTCGCTGGTCATCACGTCCCAGATGCCGTCACACGCCAAAACAATGAATTCCCAGTCCTCGTCAACGGTAAATTGTTGCACCTCGGGAAACGCTGCGGAGTTTAGAATCTTTTAGCGCAAAAGTTCGATCGAAAATCCAGAATCGCCGCCTATCTCGCTCAGTATTTTATTATTACCGGTCACGATTTGCTCCTGCGGCGATTTATGATCGTTCCGCTTAAATATGAAATCCCCGAGGGCACGGGACAGCGCCAGATTGCCGTTCACCCTTTTGTACTCGACGAAACCGCCCGCCGCCTCGATACGCTTACGCTCTTCCTTCAACGTAGGCTTGTGGTCTCGACTGAGGGGTACCGCCCTGCCGTTGATACACGCCACGGCTCTACTGTCACCCGCGTTAGCCTACAAAGCTTTTTTACTGGTCAGGGATTCAGACGTCAAGATACGCCGGCACCACCGAGACGAGATGGATGACTTACGCTGTACAGAATATTGTCCTTGATAAGAATCGCGATGACGGTCGTGCCAGCATGTTCGTCCCTAAGCGCAGCGTTATTCTGCATCGCCTTGTCCAACTCTAGGAAACCTTGCTGTATCCCAGTCACGATATCGCCCTCCTTGTACTCGCTCCTTTTGATTATATATTCGTGAAGATGCTTTCCAGCGTATTGTGCCATGGCCGCACCTACAAATAGCATAAAAAGTATATAAATACTGGGCCCACATAGCCAAATCTGTCAAGAACGGATTTTTTAAGTATCTGCTGCAAATTCTGTCGATGGAATACCAGCAGAGAAAAATATCACAGAATATAATTACAGGTTGACTGTAGAAACTGAGCAAAATCTATCATTTCGTAACCATTTAAATGACGTGTTCCATTTAAATGTTTACAAAATTAAGAGTCTGTTTGGTTTCTGTCAACAATCTGCTTATTTACTGGGTATATCGATATACGAATTGCTTGCAGGTTTACTTCCGTTGTTGCTTGAAAAAATATATTTATTCAGTATATTCGGTATTTACCTCCGTGTCCATCGTACACGGCGAAGAACGCAGTGCCCGGGTCACTGGGTAAGGAAAGTATGTGCACGTGCGAATCTTCCATCTTAATGCGCCATCCTTGCATGCAGGAGCTGCCCACCCGGTAGTTGCTGTCTCGACAACAGGCCGACTTCTTCTTCGTTATCGGCTCGCTGAGCGTTTGCCCCATTTTTCCTTCTCAACCCGATATCAAGCCTGTTTGCGAATGATGCGCCATTTAATACGATATTGTTATAATTCTATTCACAATATTTACGATATATTTGTTGAATTGTTAATTTCTGACAGCCACGTGAGTCCGAAATGAAACAAATCCAGACGTGATGCTTTGTAAATTGTCAATTCGCAATTTTGCTCAAACTCGTCTTACCTTACGGCTTACGGTCAAATATCGTCGTCCTATGGCCTCGAATTTAAATGCGCCTCACTCCGCTCCGATTTCATAACAGCTTCCCATACAGAAACGTGTCGAGACGCGCGTAGTATGCGGTCAATTCGTCGTCAGCTCCACCCCGTGTTGCGTCCCCGTGCTTGCCACCATGCCATTCGGCCATGGGAAATAATATTGCGCGTCGAAACAAATCAAGCGGATATCGACCGAGATGAAACAGCTGATTAATGACGTCACGGTGCTATTGTGGTGCTATGGACCTCTCGTGACGTCATTATGGCTGCGGTCCACTTGATGCTACAAATGCTTCGAAGCATTCCTCTTCTCCTTTCTTTCAATAAAGAAAGAAGGAGAAGAAGAACGCTTCAAAGCATTTGTAGCGTCAAGTGGACCACAGCCTATACTACAGCCGGTTTCGATGAGTTTTGGAACGCAGTTTTAGTGCAAAGCGAAGCGAGAAATCACGAGGGTAGAATAAAAACTGGAAAAAAAGACAAATGTAAGATTTAGAAATGGACAATCGCACGATGGAAGCGACAGCGATTAATTAGTGGCTTAATTATCAATCTTATCGAATAGTTTAATTTATTAAAATCATATAATCGATTATATGTTACATCGTACTGTTGAAAGTAAATTCTTGAACATAACCTGATCGTTGCTGCGCGAAAAGTATGTAAACATTTCCTTCGACAGTTTGCGAGGACAATTAAATTCGTAAATTAATCCTCTTGAAAAAAAGCACCCGTCTGAATAAAGACAGTGAAATATTTATCATATAAGCGTAACAAACGTAATGTGACATTGAGCAAAATGGTCACACAGTTATTAATAATTTGAAAATCTAATACGCACGGTATTATTTGTTATTAGATGTAAAACATAATTCTGTAACGTAAAAAAAAATGGTATGAGTTTAAATAAATCAGTTTTACAAGCTACGATAGCTTCTACATTTAACGTATTTTACATCAGTCCACATATCCCTCTTCACGTGACATGGATAAATCAAATTGTTCTTGATAAATTTTGTTTTAGAAATAATTTTTATAGAAATATAACTTATAGCAAACCTTTCGTGTAATTTCAAAGGATCGGAAACAGCGAGGTCGAAAAGAGACAGATATATATCAACTGGGTTTGATCTGATTTTCGAGGAGAGCGTAGGATACCAATTTGAAGAAGCATGGCAGGAATTAATTGCACATCAGTTTCAACCTGCTCACGTAATTTATTGCGACTATACTTGAAAGGTATGAATTTGCAGACGAACAAACATCGGCGATTCTGTCTATCCGCTGAAATAACAAGATACACGTTTGTAATGTTTTTCGTTGATTTTCTTTTCAAAAGGATTTTCACGTCAATTTTCGTCTAAGAGCACGGACGAGGTCGGCGAGAGTCCGAGATTACGTGAATTCAGGGAAAAACTACGCGAACGCGCCCCTATAGGTATGTTGTCGCACGCAATAGCTCGTAGAGACTCCTCTCAAATTCACCCGCCAGCAAAGACTTGAAAGATTCAAGAAACCGAACTTTGAACGTGACAGAGAAATTGGACGAGTTGGAGGAGGGCAAGCATCCCTATCAGGAGAAGGAACCCCTTGAACCGTTCCCGAACAACACTAATCCAGAAACAGGCGAAGTTGGAGGTCCCCGCGGACCGGAACCGACTCGCTACGGCGACTGGGAGAGAAAAGGCCGCGTGACGGACTTCTGAATCATCCCCGATTTAGGAACGGCGAAATCCGTTTGTTAATAACATAATTAGATACTACAAGACATTGGCTAATTAAAATTTAAAACTTATCTACTTTGGGATATGATGTCATAGCGAAAGCTTTACCAAATTAATCGATTTTCATTATAAAAATGATCGGATCTTAAATATAAAATTTCAATAAAATTTAGCAAATTTAAAATGAAATGTTAACTTCAAACAGCGTAATTAGATTAATTAAGTAAGAACTTTGAGGATAACAACAGCCGGTATCTCATTTAGATTCTCAAAAATTGAAATAAATGCGGAATAAAATTGAGTGTTGTTAGAAAATGTTACAATAGAAGATAATTTCTCGCGAGGGGTAAAGCGAACTGTACTAGCCACACATTGGCGAATGGCGAATGGCGACAGTGTTTTATTAACAAAATTTAGCAATTTCCACGTCAATGCTTTCAATACAGACAGCTGCGTGTAATTCCTTGCGAAACATTCGCACTATGATTCGCATAAATTTTCTGACGAATCTACAAATAAGAAGTTGCAGGCGATTTGTCACAAGTACGTGTCGAGATCGACGCTTCGGAATATTTTAAGTTCACGGATTTAAGTTTTTTTTTTCGCGAATATAATCATTGCTTCTTGCTTCGATTTATGTAATGTTCGTTGAACGTAAAAATTAAATAAGTGATACGTTCAGGTGCTTTTTTCCTGAAAACGAAGGAGATTTTAGACCAACCTTCGGAGAACGACAGAGAGTCGCCGCGAATAAAGCAGTTTCATGAGAAACTTAAATTGCAGCCGATACCAAGTATGCAATAGCGATTAATAAAAAAGAATATAGTGTGCAAAGATACTGATACGCGAGATATCGTTTTTATAATGATACGATATAAACTTTCACAAAATTGTCTACGCTTAGTGCTTCGAGAATTTTCATACTGATTCTCCTCGATTGATATGTAGAAGTGGGACCGCGGGAACGGTTCGTGGATCTAGTATTAGTGGAAACTGATCCGAGAACTGGAGAACTGATAACAAATAGCGAGAAAGATCCTACTAAATGGGGAGACTGGCAGCACGGCGGCAGAGTCAGCGATTTTTGAAACGAGACACCGTGCGTATATTTTTTTATAGAATGTAAGCATAGCATATTTAAAAAAAACCGGAAAGAATCCTCACTCCTCAAATTGCAATGATCGATTTGCCTTTGTAACTATTTGCAGAAGATAAATCGAATTGTATTTGTTCGATCAGCGCAAAGTGAAATGACATAAATCAAGATTGTTTCTTGATGTGGAAAAAAATATAAAACTGTTGGATGTATACGTAGGAAAGCACTTGTATTATAGAACGAAAATTGTGGTGTCAGTGAGGTAATAAATTACATTATACAAAAAGTAAGCCTTTTTGCCGGACTATAATACCCGAGTAAGTTTTCAGAAGTCACTACTAATTTATTAGTAACGGCATTCCATGTTTGGTATTATTAACTCTTCACATGACTTTCTTTTAGAAAGTCTGGCACTATGGCAACCCACACAAAAAACTTACGTTAAATAATGCACATATCAGTACATTACATATACAAAAATATGTAATACTTTGTCAAATACTGAATACCGTACGTTAGGATAACAAACGTTTTATACATCAAAGCGATTAAATTTCTCGCTACTAATGAGTAAAGGTAAAATGAATGTAGAACTAAATTACTAACGATGTCGAAGTGTTACTGTGTGAAGGATCGAATGTGTAACTTCGTTGACAAGTGAATTTAAGTCGATCCACATTCGTTGGTGAAACGTATTCTCACGTCAGTAGCAGCGAAAATTTATTTAGCCAAGATATATAATAAATCTTCAGAATTAATGCTAAGCAGTTCATGTAGAAAAGGAGCGTAGTTAATTCTACAAATATATCGTATCAAGAAACATATATATACACACGACACTTTAGTAAAAATTTCATCTTGTATTTGCCAGTACGTTTTCAAAATTCTTCCGATCGTATCGAAAATTCTTAAAAAATAATGTACTACGAGGTTACATTGTTGCATACGAGACGCAGGATTCCATCCTCTTTTCTCTTTTTAGATTTTAATCGATAGCAGATCATTTGATTAATTTCACTATGTCCCCTCAACGTCTTCTGAGAATTATGAAAGCAGCACTGATAAAGGAGTGCGACGCCAGTTGCGTTATCAGTAACGCTGCCTCGCAAGAGTTTCTTTCTATATACATACGCAGCTTCCCATTATTACACGCGCAATCTAATACAGGAAGAGTTTCAGCTTTCGTATATTCTCTAATACAAGAATATGTATTACTTGCGCTATACAGAACGTATAAAATTTTGTTCGAAAAGTGAAAATAAAAATTAGCAGGCGTATTTACACAATGATAATTTTCTATGTAGTACGATTTTCTTTTTTTTTATGTACACACATCGTATAGCCCTAAGTATGTGATCGAAAGTGATTAAAACAGAATTTATTTAATTCAGAGAAACAAAAAGCACATAAACATTTTATTTGCAAAAAACAAAATTTTTCTTGCCAATCGTATAAAATAAGCCATGTTTAATGCCTGAGCGATTTGAATTAATTTCAGGCATGGTCAACTTGCAAAATACCTTTGCCTAAAAATATTTTAAGTAGGCAAGAGATATTTCACCGAACTTATCGTACATAATTAAATAAAGAAAAATGAATGAAGAGAACGAAAAGGAAAGTCCTATATAAATATTGATTTAAACGATTGAATTATCGTCAGTCTTTCATCTAGCGTCAATAGGTCTGTGTAGTGTAGGATGCGTCGCTCTTTCAAAAATTATAAATCTTAACAGTTTATAAACTATAAAGTTTTATTGATGGCTAACACATCCCGCATCATCATGTTTCTGAGTGTCCACAAGGCGTTTACCACATTCCCATGGTTCCCAACGCCGTTACCCAGCCACTCGGCCGGTAGTTTCGTCACATCGGGGATCTGCGTATTATCCGGATTGGCGTTCATCTGCTTATCCCAATTTGATATGTAGCGATTCTCTACGTTTAGACCCTCGATATACCTGCGAGTGAAAGAGAGCGACGCATTTAGCGTGACGTCAAAAGCTAATCATCCGCGAGGTGTTTAGCGCCTAAGCCTACCTCAGATAAGCGTCCGAATGCAATACGCGACTTGGTCTCGGTGGTACCGCGACGAACATCGGCTCTGGCTGTTTAGTGGCGGGCAAGCTGCTTGTCTGAGTTGCGGCAGCTGAAGTTTCTACGTGAAATGTGTTTTTCCCTTATTCATATCGCGGTTATATAAAAAATTCGAAATAATATACAATTACCTGTCTCCATCGGCGGCAGTACCGTGGGTCCTTTCGAGGCCATGTAATTCCTGCGGGAATTAAACGGGGCGTTTACAAGAGCGCGTTTTACAAAACGACGTGCGAAAGAAAAGAAAAAGAAAGATAAATTCCTACCTGCTTCTCTCGGAAGGTGGTATTATGCGCCCGTGCGACTTGAGAATATGCACCTCCTTAACGTGTCTCGCGAGTCTCTGCACGCTCGGGAACGGCGGGACAGATTTCTTCGTTCGGCCGCAGCCACGCCACTGGCACTGAAATTCCACATCTGTAACATCGATAGAACGTTAGTCACAGTTTAATCCTTTGCGTCATGCGAGACGTCGTGCCACGTGCTGTACTCACCGCTAGGAGCGTTTATAAACGACGATTGCACGTGACCGTTCTGTTCCGCGATGCAGTGATCGATGCAATCGGTCATGTCCTCGAACTGCCAGTCGCAGTTGTCCCAGCAGCACTCGTACACGACGTCCTGCGTGGAGTTCGTGCCCACCGAAGCCGTGCCCTTCAGCTGGCCGCCGTCCTCGTTCATCTTGACCGCCCGCTCCTCCCATGCTTGCTTCTCTCCCGCCGGCAATTTCCTCCACTGGAACGAAAGTGGTTTTACGTTTTACGTTGATCAATCCCGTTACGTTACTCGTAAACCGTTGGCAAACAGTTGGCAAAACCTTTTTGACACTTGGAAAGTGGTTCGACGAACTGTTTCAATGGCTACTCTCTTCTTCATGAGAGACTGGATAATGCAGATGACATTTAGAGACGTCGAGAATAATGACAATGACATATAAATCGATGCGCAGACGATATAAATTGCAATGCGACAACGTGTGCAGAATTTAGATACGCAGAAATAGAAGATTACATATGTACTACTCTTATGTTAAAAGAATCCTATCTATTATAGTAAAAGATGCATTATTATTTTGTACACAAGACATCTATATTTATACGAATGGAAAGTAGCCATTGCGATATAATTTATTTGGATAAAGGACCAAGTATGCTGAATAATGCGTTTTAACGACCTCTATGCAAAATGACATCTCTTTATATATGATCAATTATCTTTTTAACTCCTTTTTGCCTTATCACATTGACATAAATGTCAGATGATCAAAGTTTACATAGTTCAACAAATTTGATGCTTGAACGTAGATCATCGTCGTGTCAATCATGTATGAAAAAATTTTATTCTGCATACATTCCTTCATCGAAACTTCATTGTAATGAACTAAAAAATCAACAGTGAAAAAGAAATAAATACCTCGTTGCCAACAATTCTGCTAATCTCTCCGAAGGACGATTCAGGATTGTTTTGCGTAATCTGCGTTCGCATTTTACTCGAATACAAAATATAGCCCGTAACTAATTTCTTACCCGCCGTTTTCTAAACAGAAGAGAAAACACAAATTATAATGTCACCGTGTTCATGTGAACGAGCAATATTGCCTTTTAACATCTCTCAACAGAGACAACATCAAATTGTCGATCTATTTGTTAAGACAGGTGGTGTCTTAAAACGGTGCAGAGAACGAAAAGAGGTATGTATGCTGGCATATTTCTCAAAATAAAAAAGAAAGTAAAATAAACAAAATATGACGTGTGACAATAGTTGATAAGAATGAACAGAAAAAAAAATAATAAAAAATAAAGTGGTCACGGTAAAGCCTACCTTCTTAGTCGACACAGGTGTCTGAGTATTGGAGAGCACCGGTTGAGCTTCCGTAGATCCAACGGATGGTGGACCACCAGCATCCATGCTGTCTTCCCCAACTCCTACTCCCACTCCCACTCCTAATCCTACCCCCATGCTTAGTACATCTGGTTCCAGCTTCGGTAACAATGGTGACGCTTCCTATACCATTTATGCTCATGTTACCTTCGTTATCCCTTACTACCGATCGCGAAGTTTTCGCGACTTTCTCCAGTAGTAAAAGTTGGTATATAATTAAAAGGAACGTCATCCCTTCTTTCGCGTCCGTCCAAAGAAAGCCAATCGCGATACCCTCCTACGTTATATTCTGTATACTTAATCTCTCTCTCTCTCGAATGTAATGTAACTGATGTATAACATCCGTTTCATTTTTTTTCCAATTCGACATCAATATATGTACCTCGATATACGTATATGTAACGCATACACAGTCACAACGTGTATAATGGTTAATTGGAACTTTTTGCATAAACAGATTAGTTGATATGTATACTCCAAAGCGAATTCTTCATTCTTACATTAGTTGGATTAGAATGACATGGGGAAGCAAGATCTTTCGGTGGTGTGCTTTGCGTTCGTTTAACATACTAGCGATAAACCCAACAGGTGCTCTGATTTAAAATTGTCGGATAAAACCGCTCGAAACACAAATACTAACACATAAGTTACATAATCAAAACAAAAGAAAAAATGAATATGCCGGCATAGATCGAAAACATGCGTGTAAATGCATTCTGTTGATATAACAAAAATACTTGTGTATCACACGCAAATAATTTAATCGAATTGGATCGACGGGAAAAGCATGTTTCGCCTTTCTTTTTTTTTTCGCGAGAGTAAAAAACATACTGGCGATCAGACTTTTGCTATATCAGCTTGCGTGTGATCCCTTGAAGGAACGTGCGATTGCATATTGTTACGTTACTAAAAAGAGATATGTAAGATTTCGTGATTAGTAATTACCATTTCAAATTGAGCCGAGCTGGGCGTGACGGACTTGACTTGACTTTGCGTCTGAGCCACGTCGCTCGAAACCTACAACACACACATGACATGCAAAGCAATAATCTCATAGTTAGTAGCATAGAATGAAATAAGGACATATCCTATTATTCGCCGAGTAGATTGAATATGCATTTACGTTAGTTAACGTATTTGTGTCTCATACATACCTTCGCAGGATTAATGGACCTTCGGAAGAAGTAGATCTCGTCTTCGGTCACCGCTGGCGTGTGATTGAACTTCTTTAAACCCTCTTGGCCAAACTTTTTTATCAAGCTCTTACTTTCGTCGTAAAACGATTCGCAAATGTACACGTCGTCCTCCGGTATCTCCGTCGGTCTGCCTGTACAATTCATCCAAATAACGTCAATTCGCCTTTTAATCGCATTCATTTAAACTCGTTAAACGGATGGAACAATGGAGCACTCACTACATATATAGTCTCCGTAATCAAGGACGGCACACTTTCCAACAATAGCTACTATGGGATGAGTACCATCTACGGTAGATAAAAACAATTCTTGCTTATAAAATAATTTCGTAGGCGCATGTGGCACTTCTGTAGGCATCAATAACCACGGGCCTTTGAAATAACACTTCCCGCTGAAAACGCAATATACGGCACGTTACGTATCACATAATACAAATGTTACAGTAATATATAAAACAAATGATTTAATAACTTACTCTTTGGTTGACCATATAGAATCGACCTGTGCTATTTGTTGCCTGCCTCCGTCTGTCGCTACGTAAACAAAATCGCCGGTTTTCACAGATCCCACGCACATGCTGTACTGTTCGTAATACGTGTTCTCCGTGTCTTCCGGGTTATATAGTATCACATTCTGCAAGATAAAAGTAATTGAAATAGTTAAGGAGAGGAAGAGTTGACATCTCGAGCAAATGAAAAAAATATTTCAATTCAATTACTAACAGGTCTTTCCTTTTCCATTAATTTTTCTCCCTCCTCCAACTCGGCGATTTCTTCTTTATGTTTCTCCAATCGTTCTTTATACACCGATATCACTCGTTTCGGTTCTAATGGTTTTTCTCTGGGAACCAAAGTCAAGTGGTCGGGATCGAAATTCCAGACCTTGATCTTCTTAAACGCTCGGGCTTTTGTGGAGTAACGTGATTCGCATACGTAAACGTCCTTTTCCTGGAAGCCTTCAGGCTGCATTCGAAAATAATCCTTTACACTTAGAACGCAACATCTGCCGGCTACTTTCGCTAAAGGTACCGCTACGTGAGCGTCGCTCTTAAATAATTCCTTGTCCAGAAATTTTCGCGATGCCACATGATACGTTTCGCTGGGTCTATAAAATAAATTCCCGTACAACATCTGCTGGCCGTCCGCGTTGGTCCAAAGTCTTTCTATGAGAACAACGCTATATTCCATGCCCCTCTCCGTAGGCTCGATGTATGTAAAGTCACCAGCCCTGTATACTTCTTGATTGAAACTCATAGAACCTCCATTATCGGTATTATTCGTTTCATTCGTATTTGTTTCAGAGTCCTGCAATAATGAACATTTTAAATTACATAGAAAGCCATAACAAGAAGCAGCTGTAAACTCGAAAATACAATACATTTTATACGAAACAAGACGATTTAACTTACCTTTGTCTCATTTCCATCGCAACTTTCGTCTTCGTTAGGTAGATTCAATTCTTGCTGCTGTTTTATTCTTTTAAGTTCTGCTACCTGAGTAGACAGCTCTAGGAGGGTGTAATTTAACGCCGGCGACTGTAATAATTCTCCCCCGCGAGTCACTTCATCACGTGTGCGTAGGAAAAATGCCTGGAGTTCCACGCTGTCTTCGAACGGTTGCGAGTCTGTGCGCGATAACCTCCGTGCTCTCTCCAGGCACGTGAAAACATCTTCTTGAAATCGATCCAGCCTTTTGTAAACTCCTCGATCTAATCTCCTCTTAATCAGATCTAACGACAGCCCTCGTACCCTGTATTTTTAACATTTAAAAAATGTATCTCTGTTTGTGCCTAAATACCATTTTTGAACCTGAATAAATAGCAGAATAATCATCTCGATAAAAAGATTCGAAAGATACGCAAAGCGCATCCGTACTTTTTGCCGTCGACGATATCGTGCTCCGGCAGCTCCGCCATAGAATCGGAGTAACATCTTCCCTCCTCATCCTGATGATTGTAAAGCGCGGTAAATATCGTCGCCAGGATCTCTTGGATGGCAGCCGACACGTCAGGTACACTCTCCTCATCCTCGCTCAGTTGCAGTTTACTTTGCAGCACTAATCTTTGAAGTATCAAGGCGTCCTGAAAACGTTGGTTATACGTTGTCACTCACTGCGATACCTGTACCCGCAGCCGCACTCTGACAAAAAGCTTCATATAGCAAAAGGACAATTGAAAACGATACGGATAAGATTATATTTGTCTGTTTACTTCTGTCTCGCTCTTTTTGCATCTTTTTATGTGCTTATCCAATTCCTTGTCTCTCAACAGGCGTATGAAACACGGCCGCACTTTCAACGGGTTTTGCGTCGCGTTACCGTCTAACTCGTTCTCCTCGACTTCCACGAACATCCTCGAAACTTGTGCGCGCACGCGATTAAAGTCAATGATAAATTTGGAAGCACGCCGTGCGAAAGGCTTCGGAAAATCCCGATAAAAATGCGCTAATCGCTAACAAGGTTAAAATGTATGAACATCATCGCGCGCGATCGATAAATTATATGTACAATTGTTTAAAATTTTATACAGTATCACGTGCCACGCGTCTCACGAGGGTAGGCTACGCATCGTTCGAATAAAAAAGCCTCGCACGACGGGATGAAATAAAGGGACAGCCGAGGAAGCCTCATGTAACCTCCAAACTCCGAACCGTAAACAGATTGGGTTTTCCATCTTTTACCGCGAAATTTCAATTGAAGCAATAAACCCTCCATCCGCCAGTGTTCCACCTTGATTCGAGAATCTGTATTTTATTTCGTATTCGAATTTTAGACTAAAATCTCTGGAAATAGTTTTAAATTTTCTCGATTTTCTCTGTTATTACTATCGGCTGAGAAATTATCAACAATTTTACCTTCCTATTCTAAAAGGAACAGTAATTGTTAAAATAATGAGAAAGATAAATATTCCGAGATATATTAAGAGTCAGTTTTTCGCAAATTAAATATTGCTAAAAGATCTCGGGCTTGATACACCGTTTAATTTTTTAAACAATATTTGGGAAATATTTGTCAGAAACCATGATTTTAGTTGGAATTGTATATTGTTAATTGCTCTTGCATCCATCACAGGTGGAGAACGGGATCTTATCTTAAAACGTCCGGCGTTATATATAAATATCTTTCAATGTGAAAATGCTCTAAAGGTAATTAAACCTCGCAACTGAAGATTAACGTGCAAACACCAAGTAGTTGCGTATTGTCAACCTTTAACCAACTGCAAGTTACTTGGTCTTGCATCAAAATCTCAAAGTATTTTTATTAATTCAATAATATTAATAAAAATTGATATGTGTAGGGTTTTCAGCAAATGAGATAATATATTTATATAACGCTTATAAAATAAGGAACCCTTGCTATACAAACCTTGTATATTTGCGAGTCCGGCTCGTTATACTTGCAAGCGTTGTCAAACATTAATATAAAATCGGACACCAACTCGTCCAAGTTGTCGTATCCGTTATTCTTCAAGGTCGAAGCTATCTTCTCCATATGTATAGGCTGCTTTATCACCTCGTAATAATCTGGATATTCATTTTTATTTGGTAATTTCATGAAAATTAGAGATAACTGCCTCCCTTTTGCATCGTGGTAGTCTTTTATAGTATCGTACAGGGTTCGTAATTTTTGCAGATGAACCGGTATCACTTTTTTCGGTCTCCTGAAGATAGAGAACGGGAGAAAAAGAGAGAGGTAGAGAAAAAGGTTAAAACGAACGAGCACTGTTACGTCCTTCATATGAATTACGACATACCCGACGTTTCTGGTTGGGGTCGATGCGGTGGATTTGGATCTAGGATTATCCGGCAAGGGTCCTAATTCTTTTACCTTATCCATCAAAACTTTCTCCAATGTATTAGCGTCTTCATATATCAATGAACCTTCCTCGTTATATTGACGGCAATTATTAAACATCAACTGTAAAAGACAAGAAATAAACTAAATATCTATGGCAAATTATTGTAATTGATCAGGCAAGATGATAAGTACCTTAAAATCCAGTATCAATTCGTTTTCGCTTTGATATTTCTCCGCTTTAATATTAGCTTCGATCGCCAGCATGTCTATGGGTTCCGCTATCACTTGATAGTAGTCCGGATATAATTTTTTGGAAGGCTTCTCCATAAACATTAACATAGGCTGCCGACCGTCTTCACACTATAAAGCAATACGGCATACTATACGTCGACCGACTATATGAAACATAACATTTTTTGGAATTACTTACAACGTATTCCACAACACACTTGACTAATGCGTGCAATCTCTTCTTCAACGGTATATTGTCTTTGTATTTCCCTCGTGTCAACAAATTCGACGCACGTTTAATCAATTTAGGTTGCTGCAAACTGTTCTCGGATTCGCTATCCGAATCGGAGTCCTATAGAGATATTGAAAACTTGATATATTACATCCGCTTTTCAAAAATACCGCACGTGGTAAAATAATTGTTTAATTTACACAGCGTCTTACCTGATCGAATTCTAAGAGTTCTTGTACTTTCTCCTGCATTATTTTTTGCAATTTAACAGCACACTGCAATAAAATGAAAAACATGCGTGAATAATTATACCGCAATTACGTTGTAGCAATTTTCCAATTTCATTCAATCGCTAAATCTTTTAGAATTTGAAAATTGAAGAATTGGGGAATCACTTATACATATCATATATTTTGCATAACATAAGTAAAGCGGGGAACACAGACTTTTGCATAACGCATAATAAGTAAGCATAAGAAAACTGATTGGTCTATTTCCTTATGCACATGTGTATGGACCAATCAATTTTCTTATGCTTACACATTATGCGTTGTGCAGAAGTGTATGCTCCCCGCTTTATCTTCCTAATAAATGTAATTAAATACAATGGCAGTTAAAGTAAGATGCGTTAACCACAAAATTCTTACCTTGTATAGTCGAGAAGTATGCATGTTATATTTCTTAGCATTTTCAAACATGATATTCATATCTCCAGCTACTTCACTAACAGTACCATATTCGCCTTTCTGAAAATGATGATTGGGGAGATGAATATAAAACTAACAAGCATTTTAATATAAATGAATTATCCTATCGTCATAGTACAATACATACCTTTATCTTTGTACGTATTTGTAATAAAGATATAGGATTTTTAATCATCTTATAGTAATCAGGATAAAATCTCTTTGATGGAAGCTTCCAAAAATATTCGCTCATCCTTACACCTACAATCCATAGTTATGTCATAAAACAATCCGTAACACGATAATAAATTCGTAATATTATAATACAACGCAAATCATACCTTGATTATTAGGAGCTGTCCGAATGGTTTGAAATAATTGCCATTGTGGATTATCAGCTTCCTCAGTCTCAGCGGGTTCTTCTTCCTCGTCATCGCTCTCATCATCTTCGTCAGGTAATGCTGCAGTTTGTGCTATTAATGACTGCGCCATGGTACGACTGCCCCTTTTGCTTCTCGTCGACGGTGCGGTTGTAGCGATCTTAAGGGTATTGCCAAATCCGCCGTCTTGTCTTCTCGCGGCCGCGGTAATTATCTTTTTCAAAAGTTTGGCATCCTTATAAATCTGCGAGCCAGGCTCGTTAAATTGACAGGCGTTACGGCACATGAGCATTAGATCTTTCTCCATATCGCCGAGTGAGCTGTATGCACCCTCTTGAATCTTCCTCGCGATGGTCTTCAAATCGATCGGGGTCTCGATGACGTCGTAATATTCGGGATAAAGCTGCGACGTTAATGAGAATTCAAGTAAGCACGGTATGTCAATTCAGTAACAATTTAAGGATAAACTACGAACCTTTTTAGACGGTTTGAGTTGAAACATAATATGAAGAGGTCTGTTATTGTCAGTGGGATCAGTCGCTGTCATAACCGCCGCAAACAAATCTTCGAATAGCTGCATAGTTTCCTCGTCGAGATTCGTAGAACTTTCCGAAGTATCTTCCGCATCGTCTTGTCGCGTCGTTACTTTACGCGCCTGAACATATTAACGGATTAATAATTTCACCACGGTGTACATATCGCATGCGTAACTCGATTGAATCAGTAAAAAAATTACCAGTCTGCCAACTTTTAGAATAAGTTTCCCCTTGGGTTCTGGCTCTTCGTACTCCTCCATAATACGATTTTTAGTATTTACACACAGTTCCCACAGTTCAGTCGCATCTTTGTATTCAGGGGAGGTACGCTACAAAAAATTATACGTGTAACAGGAAGATCTCATTCGCCAGGAAGTAAATGACTACGAATAACAATATACTACAAAAATTACAAGGTATAACAGGAAGGATCTTAATCATCAGGAAGTAAATGACTGTTGATAACAATAATCAGATACTTTACGCATACTATAGCGTTTATTTGAACGCCAGATTGATACGATTGAGCAGAATACGAATCTTACCATGTAGAAAGCTTTGGCGTTGTTCACCATAAGCTGAATATCAGCGGCGAGGTCGTCCATATCGCGATACTCGTCCGTTTTCAGCTTCTGTTGAACTTTCAACAGATCTATAGGATTGGAGACAACCTCGTAGTATCCCGGCTCCTGCCGGCGTTTCGGCACACGTATAAACGCGTCGCACAACAGGGATCCGTCCTCCTTCTTCTGATTGCGAAGTATATCGTACAGTTGTTGGCACAGGTCGCTCTGCACAAGGGTAAGAGGCTATTAGCGCGTGTTCAACGGCATACACGATTCATGTACAAATATGAGAGGGGATCACGGGTCGCAGGAATATCGAGAGGAAAAAGGCGTGCACACTCACAGGATCCAGTTTTTTCCTCCTCTTCGTCGGCTCGGGCGGGACGTCGTCGCTGTCGTCCTCGGTGCCGCGACTCGCCACCGACGACGTTCTACGCCGCTTGTTCATCCTGGCGTATCTTTAAAAAGTCACAAGGTACTGAAGGTACAAGATGATAGGGGGAGGTATCCTTTTCAGCTGGGTATCCACCACGGAGCGCCGCTACATCGTCCGCCGAACGCCCGGCCGCGGTCGCGATGCGAGGGGGCCGCCGCCGCAGCTATCGGCGGCGGGGGAGCACGAAATTTGTAAACAAATGTACGTGCGCATACATACGCTCGCGTACGTGTGCGCGTTGCACGTACATAAAAAAGGGTTCTTGAACTAAAAACGCGGGGGCCTTGTTCGTCGGTATACGTCGCGCGCCGCGCTCGTTTATCCCAGGAGGCGAGAGACACGTCGGGGCTCGTCGGGCGACGTGCGGGCGGGGGCCCCAGGTGCCCGGGGCACGAGGTTTCACGGGATTCCGGATTCGGTAAACTCGGTCTCTCACACGCGACACAGTCCCCGCGGTCTCTCCTCGTCGCTCGTGCGTTAGTTAACTCCCGCAACTCCCGCAAGTGAAACACGAGTGAATTCCTCGAGGGACGTCACGTACGGGCGCAGGGGGAGGGGACAAGAGAGAGAAAGAGGGGGGGGCAGGAAGAGGGACAGAGAGAGCGCGAGCGACACACACGGACTGGCAGGCTAAAAAAAAAAAATCACGCCGCCATGTTAAGTCGCCACTGCGCTTCGAAACGCGGCCCGACGCGGCCCCCGACGTGTGCTCCGCGCGGCCACGCACCGTTGGCGGTTTTAAACGCGCCGCAGGAGAACGTGTTTCCGCCGCTGCCTCTCCGCCACCATCGATTATCAACCGCGGCCGCGGCCGTGTCTCGCCCGCGTGCGGACGACGGGACGGGACGGGACGCGACGCGTTGCGCGTTCACGCGTCCCCCTTCCTTCTCCCTCCCCCCTTTCGCTCTCTCTCTCTCCCCCTCGCCCGGCTCCCACACCGTCCCCGGTACCGCCGCATTCCAAACCGAAATTTGCCGCCATGTCCGGAATGCGCGAGCCCGTGGTAATCCGCCCCGTCCCCGCGGAATCCCGGGGATTCGAGGGAAACGCCGAGGCGACGGCGATGCCCCTCGAGGTACCCACCGTTTCTCCTCTCCGTCTCCCTCTTTTTCTCTGCCCATTTTCCCCCGCCCTTCTGGGCTCTCACCTGTCTCCTCGCGCCCTTACGAGAGGAGTTTCATTAACGCGCGAGACATATTATGCGCGAAAGTCCCCTCGAGAAAGCGCAAGAAAGCGCAAAACACAAAGCCTATCCGCGCTTCTCATCCGCGTTCCAGGATGACACACGTCCCGGGCGACGCCATGCTGCGAGCGGCCGCGCTGATCGCGCAATAAAGGCCGCCTCCCCGACCGACCTTCCCCTCCTGCTGATCGCTCGGTATAGTCTCGGTACGCGGACCGCGGGAGTTTCCTGTCCGCTCGACCGCCAAACCTCTCGCCTTTATCGGCATGACAATTTATATAATTGCAATCCAAATAATTAATGAAGAGTACTGACATTGTTGACTATCGATAGATTCATCGACCGTCGATACTAGTTGTTAAACAATATTGGTTCGCAGAACTAAATTTATAATTCAACATAAATTCTATATCGTACACGCGCTTCGTAAATTTTATCCACACAATATGTTATCTAATAATTTGATTATTACATAAATTAAAAGGAAACTGTAATCGCACATACATATACTCACTTACGCAAATTAAAATCAGCAACACACACATAATTCTCTCTTGATGGTTTATTGAGAAAATTGTTTATAAAATAATAACTTTGACAAGACCATTAGAGGGATTTCATATATGTTAAGTTTTTCTCCTTTTCACGTTGAATCTTTCGTGATATCAAACTGATCGGCAGGGAAACGCAATGGAAATGGATTGGGTTTTAGTCTAAATTAATTGCTACGCAATCGTCTATTCGAGAACGAAAGTATTTCGCACGTACATCTAACAAGTTAGTAAACTTTGTAGATTTCTATAGCTTCAGGTATATTGGTCACTTAACACATACAATCCTCTTCATATATATATGTATATATATATATATATATATTTGTTTAGGAAAAAACACGACTCTCTTATAAAATTACTCCAAATGTAATAGAAACTCGCGTTAGATATTTTGAATTTCATTGCTCATTAAATTTTAAATGTACTTTATCTCGTAAACGTCCGTTGTCTAATAAGAGACAATGTAAAAAAGATTCTGGAAGTAGATTAAAAAAAAAACGATCGTAACGATCATATAAATCATTCATCGTATAAACGATAAAAATGTATTCGAGTGTTATTCGATAAAGTACATTTAATCGACTTCTATAATACGACGGAAAAATATCGTTGATCATCGAGACATGCATAATACTTAAATGCTGACAACAAACGAAATATAAGTTTCGTTTCTAATCATGAAAAACTGATCTCTATGATGGTTAGTTGATTCGAAACTAATTTACACAATTGCTATATGATTCTTTATCTACATACAATGTTTGCGTTTGTTGAATATTCTTAATTGTAAGCACGAATCCACATTCGGCTTACGCCTCGTTCTCACCATCAAGCTGATAGTGATGACGTCGAAGAGCGGACAGATGTAATCTCTTGGTTTCTAGAGCCTGCTCCAGTTCTAGGATTCGAACTTGCGCCTCCATTTCGAGCTTTTTAGCCTGATGTAAACTCAGATTCGACATATCTAGATCTTCTGCAAAATTGAGATACAAGAACATTTAGAAACGATGGCACGATGCGGCGATAATAATTTAATTTATCTTCTCAAATCAAATACCGTTTTCCTCGACAAGATGATTGCAACTTTTAGCAGTCGCCACAACGTTCGCCGTAGCTTGAGTCACTTCTCTCGAAGTTTTAGAGAGTTCAGTCAAATTGGTACTGTTTCTGTCAGCCTTGACTCTACTAGCGACGACCAATTGTGCGGTAGACGCTGCAATCCCTTGTGAGGCAACAACCAATTGCTCGAATTTGCCGTTGCCTAACACAACTTTGTCCGCTGCTTCTCTGTAGCAATACGTATACACACACACACACACATATATAACTACATTTGGAAAAACTATTAAGCAATTACACTTTGGTACTTTAAACTTACAACAAAAAATTTGCGCCCATAGCAATCGCTTTTGCCGCCGAGATAAGACCCTCGGACCACTGATGATTACGTTTGTAAAACTCAGTAGCGGAAACGGTTCCCTGAAGTAGTATTATTAAGGTTTCCAATTGTAATTTCTTTTTATATCAATTATTTATCTACTATTTAGTACATCAGGTATGAGATAGCTCGCATTTCTAAATGATTGTTAAAATAAACTTCCCGTACCTTTCCTTGGTCCACAATTTCTCTCTGTAGCAAGCGAGACTTCTGCACTAATTTCCTTATGCACTTCATTAGGTCCGTGCAGGAATCCAAGATCTGTTCGTTCACCTTCAGTTTCAAACCCGAGTCCGCCGCGCGAGATTTATCCAACATATCCTATTAAAAGTAAATCGAGAAGGATTGTTAAAATCTCTTGCCTTCTCATTTTTTTTCGATCTTGCAAGTATTTTTATCATTAAGCACCTGTATTTTTGCAACCGTTTCTTCTATAGCTTTATCCATACTCTGCAACTCGCTTTCTACTAAAGTCCCGATAATTTCCACGTTGTTCTGAGTAGTCGATAACGTACTTATAAGAGACGAAATCTTTTGTAATTGACTTTTGACATTTGCAATTTGCACACCGGTCATTGAGGACTTCTCTTTGATATAACTCAACATAATTAAACCTTGCGAACCTAATTGTTTGCATTCATCGGCAAATCCTACAAGTGTACGACGGGTCTTACAGAAAGCGTTAAAAAGATTGTCACATTCCAGAATATTTCGTTATTCATTTTAAACTGTTTAATAGACAAGTGTTAAATTTTTGTCAAGAATTTCTACGTTCTCTTCAAGATACTTCAAAGTCCCTCAAATATTTAAAGCATCTTCATGCGATCATAAAAGACTTACTGTCGGCTATACCAATATCCGTAGATGTATTCGAAGTGGATTTTGCATATATCAGATAGAGAGCCAGACAGTACGCGCCATGTATAGCAGTACGAATTAGCGCTTTCCCCTTCGTTGTATCGAGCACATAATTGTTGTACGCCTCTTCCAAGTCATTAAACGACTTTTCGGTCGGTTCCAATAAACTTCCAAGATAATCGGGCGTGCAAGTTAGCGCCGATATGGCCGGGTTATCGATCGTATGCATCGCGTGATGCAAGATAGATTCCGCCTCTGATATAGCGTTCACTGAAACAAATAATCTTTATAATCCCGTATGAACCAACTTTAGTAAAAATATTTATTTAATTACGTTTTTATTACTCACATAATAAGTCAAACAGAGCCGTGTTAGCGTCCGTTTTTACTTGATTATGGGATCGTTCGGCATCAGCTTCCAAATTTACTAACCGTAAATCTAGCTCTTCCTTTTGCACCAGCAAGTCATGCAGATCTCCCTCCAAAGCTGTTTTCTCGGACGTTATAAAATCTATCTTTGCTATTAACGCCTACAATGTAACGAATTTTCTTGTCAGCGCATATGTGATAAAATAACTGGGGAGATTAAAGCGTCAATTATAAAAATGTTAATTTACCAGATTTTCAGTTTGGACAGCGTCGAGTTTCTTTCTTACATCCTCCAAGTCTTCGCGTGCTTGCGCTACTTTCTGCGCTTCTTGTTCTGTCGACGTTTGTCCTTGCAGTAATTCTTGCAATCGTTCTTCCGCTTTTAACGTTCGACGTTCAGATTGCTCTCGTAATATCTTTATTCCTCCCAATTCCTTGTCCAGTTCAGCTTTCTTTCGTGTATAATAATGTCGTGAATAAAATGATGGACATAGTAGATAATAATTTTTATCGCCGATATCTCAAATACGTACCTTTCTGATTAAACTGATATGTTCTTCTCTCAGCTTCGAGTAAACATCCTTGAGTTTCTGAAACTTTTCTTCCAAGACTTCATTTTTTCCTTGAAAAGTTTAATAAAAGCAAAATCATTAATTGTTTAAAAACATATACACGTTTTTAAAAAATGCACAATCGCAAAGAAATTAATATCTCACCAACCTTCTATTTCGTGGACTCTTGTCAACGTAGCTGCGTTTTCCTTCATTAACTTTTGACATGTTTGCTTCTCCGTTACGATTTCATTACTCTAAAAGATTTGCACAACGTAAGTTCACGAAACAGAGTGAAATTATTAAAGATGCAGGATAAGCAGAAAGAGTTACTTACTTTGGTAGAAAGAGTCGACTCCAATTCTAGAACGCGATTTCTAAAATCCACAACTATCTGTTGATGGTCCATTAACAAATGATTTACTTCTTGCCTCTGACGAACGTTTTCTTGATACAAATGATCAATAAGGCTGTCTCTGAAAGAGTATGTATTTGTAATATAGAAAAAGCTTGTAGGTATCTCCCGCTTGTCAAGATAACTCAAGATAGTTCGGTGGAGGGGGTACATCCTCATTCTTCGCGCATGCACAATTGTGCGGCCGCCGGAAGCAAAATATAACTGCGCATGTGCAAGGGATGAAAATATACCCCCTTGCCCCACTTATCTTAGCACAGGCAAGATAATGCTCTATTTATATATACTCTATTTATATATACTATATCTATGTGATTTGTAAAAAAAATAGATACAAAAAATAGATTGTTATCATATCTTGCTTGATTTTCAATTAGGAAAAACGGAATAAAACGGTAATACGGGAAAAGAAAAAAAAATGTTATTCTCATACCTTTCTGCAAGAGCATCGGGTGATATTGAGCCATTTCGTGTATTCACAGAATCCAACTGGTCGCCCGTTAATGATCCTGTATCAGATGTATCAATAAGGTTTTCTATGGCAGTCTCGGAATCTATAGATGCTTCGGGCGGAAGTATCACTATCGGCGTGACGTACGTTCTCAACTCGGCTTGTATTAAAAAGTTTGGTGGCTTCTGAAATATATGCACAAGAAATATTTATAGAACATATATAAATTCTCTTGTACATTAATTATTAATTAAAGACTTTACCTCAGGTAACGACGGAATTGTTATCAAATGTTTAAAATATTGCATATGTTTGATAGTATTGTAAAAGCTCTTCAGCTCATGGAACTGCTTCGTGAATCTATCGCGGTGTCCGGTTAATGTGTCCGCCGGGAGCGCACCGTGGAGTTTAAACAGGATTTTCACGCAGCAATCATACAGCTGCGAGGCGTCCTGAATGCATGGAATTAAAGGCGCGAGTCGACACTGGCCACACGGCGTCATCGAATTGGATCGTGATAAATCCAGAGAACCGAAAACTGCAATTATAGAGCTCAAAAAACACTGTTCTACGAAAAGTCATATCTCAAACGAGATAATGGGCGAAAATAATCGCAAAATCTTCAATCTAGCATGTTAAGTTCAACGTTTTGACGTACCTGCATGTTGCAAATTCAAAATGTCATCCATATAATCGAACATTTCAACAGACATCTGGAAGCTAAAAAAAAGAAATCAATTGCATATATATACCATATTACATAAAAAAAAGTTACAAGAAAAACGTAACTCACTATATATTGATATCATTTTCTCCAATTGCTTCGAGCTCTTCCGGCGTTACATGCAAATTTCCAGGTAAGCGCGGGTTTCGTTTATGGTAATCTAATTTAGTTATTAGCAGTCTTGTGTAAAGCTGTATGAGACGACCGTAGCCGTCTCTGAGATGTTGCCAGAGTTTTCCGATGTCCTCCAACTTGCCGCGATACCGCTGGGAGTCGACGATAACCCGAGGATGTCCCTCGCGCAATACTTGGTGCAGCACATGACAAAATTTCCATGCGACGATCTGATTTTCCATCAACGGCTGCCTCAGCATATACGTCCAGAAGATGCAGCCGCTCTTCTCTCGATACGTACCAATGATGGCACCTATTCGTTTATAAGGAACTTTTCTCTTTCTATCTTGATTGTATATCTCTTGGATATACATTGATAATAAATGCTACGAGTATATTATCGTATTCCAAACTAGAAAAGGATACTTCGGACATGTTTCACCTTGACCGGCGTTTCCGTCGCGTTTACAGCCTTCCCGATGCTAATACTCTATAAATAATAAACAATCGTACGTTTACACGATAAAGTTCAAAAGAAATGATTAATTAGAGCTTCACCCGTTGGGGTATCTAAACCTCAACGTTTTCCCGTTAACTTTTTTAAAAGGGACGCTCGGTGTCGTCCCAACTCATTCAGGATATGAGATAATTGTGATATTCCAACGTATGTAGCGCGATCTCTTGACTCACCAGTTGATGAAGCTGTTTATCAGTCAGCGGTATTGTGGTCATGATGATACCATAATAAATTCACCGAGGAGAGAAGGAAAGAGGTACGAAGGCGGGCGAAAACGACACGTCAAAATATCGCACGCAAATCGGATATCGCTCATCAATTCACAGGTCGCCTCGTGTCATTCCCGACCCGAACGTGGACCCGCGACTCTCGTCACTCTCGCCGCCGCGACGTATATTATCCGCGAAGCTGCAAGTTGAAAATGATCATTATTCACAAAATTATCATGTGCAGACCGCAGAGGAGAGAGAGCGCGTCGCTCGCGGGGGACGGAGACCGGGAGACGTCGGTGACTCGGGAACGTTCGCGGGAGGGAAGCTGCCGCAAGCGGGGCCGGGGGCGGCGGGGGGCCCCCCTCCCGAGTTGCTTGACCTCGGCGGCGGGTGCGGCGTTGTACCTGAAACCCCCGTGATACACGGGCGCGACTTCCACGGTCCTCAGGTCGGCCTTCTTCTCAGCTGCGGCACGCGATCCCCTCGGCGGGACAGCGGGGACATGGCTCGCGCGATGACACGTCGAGGGGCCTGCGTCCTCTCACGAGCGTGACAGCCGCGGACGCGTCATTCCGCGTGTGACTCCGCTCCACCCGTGGGTGTCGACGCCACCGCTCATGCGAGCGGATCGGAGCGGATCCGCGAGAACGTGGCGATGACTCCGGCGCGCCGGCCGTTCCCTCTCCGTATCCGGATTTGATTTTTTTTTGTCTTCTTCTTCTTCTTTCCTCCCGTCGAGCGCCGGAGGAACGACGAATAACTAACAGTGTGTGTGGAGTACTGTGGAGAGAGAATTGATAACAAACAACCACACGGACACGCAACACCGGAAAGCCGAGCGCGGGATACGCCGTCGCCATCGAACGGCGGACGAGATAAATTTTTTCTGGAGAGTCTCTCTTACCGACACGTTTCATATTAATTATTTTAAAATAAATTTTATAATAGTAAATGTTAAAAGGATCGTCCATAAGTTTAACAAATTTGTTTCATGTTGAATGAAAATGTAAAATAATGTAGATGACATAAATATAAAATCATATATTGCTAAAAGGAATAATTTGCAACAGGACGCAAATTATTCCCGAATTTCACATAATACATTCTTATACAAATAATGTTTTACATTATTGTCGATAAATATTTCCAGCTGCTTTAACTATGTTTTTAATTTTAATGCTTCCCAACAAATGAACCCTTCCATACAATGTTAAACAATTTCGATCAATTATCGCAAAGTCATCGCATGTTCTTGGTTTAATTAATTCTTAATTCTTAAATTATGGAACTGCAGGATGTTATATGCGTTTCTTACATTACGTTTCGATGTGTTAATTGTAGAAGCAGGAAAGGCATGTAAACGCATGTAACTAATTTTCCCTCGACAATTTTAACAAGGAACAAAACAGTATGTAATATACATATACAAGTACACAGCCATTTTTTCTATTGTATTGTAGACTAACAATAGAAACATCACTATCATTTCATAATATAATTAAATTAATGCATTGCAAATTAGAAAATCAGTAATGTTAACAAATATACAACGCTCGAATAAAATAAATTGAGCGAACTTGGAGCCATTTTACTGCGAAGTATTTGTAAAAATATAATGTACTGATGATGCAAATAAGTTGATCGCTAAGCAAAAACGCATATACGTGTAATTATCATAATTTATTCTTCGCGAGCGATAAGTCCATTAACTTCTGGTTGAAGAAATTCTGTTACAATGGCCGATACCATTTCGCTGAGGATGCCTTTCAATTTGTTTAAGTCCCTAAAATCAAAACAATATATTACAACGCGATAATATTAAATTTGTAGCTTTAAAAATAGGCTACAGAATGCATTAAAATATAATAGAGTACCGTTAGAATTATAAATTACATATAGAATGCATTAATATATAAGTCTTAAAGCTAGATGGGCATAAAAATGAATATTCTCACAAACAGCGTTTGCAAGAAACTTACTCTCCAGGCGATCCACATAATTCATTGTAATATTTTATTTTGGGCTCTGTACCACTAGTTCTCAAAGTAGTGACTAATCCATTTTTGAACGTGAACGTGATCATTTGGCTGGATTTTGACACAGGCAGAACTGCTTTGTTATCGGGTTTTGTATTGTCATATCCAGTTGTTAAGTCTCGAATGCCAGTGATTATATATTTTCCTTTAAGAATTCCGGTTGGGTACTGCCATTAAACAAATTACGTTATCAATTAGAATATTCGTGAGACAGAAAAAAAAGAGATAAAGGAAGAACGAAAAACGACATTTTATATTGAGAGACAAAAAGAGAGTTTTCAAACACTTTAAAAGAGAGTTCTTATTTTTATGTGCATTAATATCTTTTCACTTATATTGTAGCCGAAATGATAAAGAAAATACAAATAAATCTGTTTTTACGCTGAGGCAATTGATGTTAACAGCCTGATTAAAAACAATTTATCTTCCACGTACTTACTTCGTGCTTATATTGGTTTCTTCCTCAAGAAACGGTGTGAGGTGATATAATGACAGTATTACTGGAATAAACAAAACGGCAAGAAGCACGGAAGGCAGTAGCGTCAATGATATAACAACTACGTTTACATACTTGCTGTAGATGCCGTTTTTTGTCATCTTAACAAGCAGAAGACAAAAAAGAAAAAAAAAGGTAATGCAGTTAAGCAAATTCTATTAGAAATAAATTTGCTTGGTCGTTATTATTCACGACAAACATGTTAATACACTACAACAACACAAAACAATTCATTAAGTATAAGAAAAAAAACCAAATTGCGCATCAAAGTGTAAATCCAAACTGAAACGTTTTCTGATAAAAATACTATTATTATCAATACACACCACTTTACGTTTTACACCGTATTTATTATTATGTTAGCGGAAGAAGAGTGATAAAGCGCCATTGTCGACACAACTGTCACCTAGGATGACACATGCAGAAATACATTGGCGCGTCGGTTTTATTACACTTTCAAAGCGGTTAGCCAGTTTATGCTACCTCATGCATCACATATACTTGTTGACCTTGCCAGCATATATCATCAGACACAAATTAGAATACATTAGTCGTTTATGAAACGGCGCACGCTGTTATAGTCGCGACAGAAAACTAGCCTTATATAATCTACTTTATCTCTCTATCAGATACATTTCATATTGCCTGAAAGATATCTGTTCTTGCTAATCAGAATCGCGATTAAATATATACCCGTCAGGCAAGTTTTTTCATAGATGTCTCAAGTGACATCTTCGCAACTGACGATTACATACCACAAGTAATATTAAATTTATTTATCAAATTGTGTATAATTTATTTACTTTTTTAAATATGTTTGTATTGTGTAGATATAAATCAGGTTAAAATGCAAACAATGTAGGTGGCAATTTAGATAGTTAGCATAAATTAACATGCAAGCTTTCTAAATTTTACTTAGATGGAAGAAAAGAATATCTTTTTAGAAATTAAAATTACTTACTGTATCCGGTTTGCCCGAATAATTCCTCAGTCGTTCAAATATTGCCTTAATGGTATCTGGGTCATGACATATCCAATAGGAATTATCATTGATATGATGGCCGTATCTATATACCGTGAGAAATAGAATTGATTAATAAATTTGCGTTACAATTTGTTACACTTTAACGTGATGTAACGTACTCTTCGTATATCTCCTCCAACTTATCAGATAAGGTCAATCCTATCGTTTCAAGATAAGCTGCTAATTCCGCTACACGTACACCAGCGCTAATACCATCCTTATCCAGGACCTTAGAGCCACACATAAAACCTATAGCTTCTTCATACGCGAACAAGACATCCTTGTTGGTCTTCATTAATTCTATAGCTTTGTTGCCCATCCATTTAAAGCCCGTTAAGGTTTCCTGTCGAAAAGTAAAATATTCTTATTAGAATTACAATTTTATCTTAATTTTTGCTGCGCGCGTACACATATATGTTTTAAACATACAAACCTCGAAATTAAAACCTTCTTTCCTACCCATTGAAGCTAAGATCTTGCTGGAAACGGTAGATGCTAACATATATGTTTCACTCATATCAACATCAGGATGCAACACTTGATAAGTATGAATCATCCACCAACCCAATAACGCGCCAAGTTCGTTTCCAGAGAAGACATGCCATTCTCCGCTATAAAGATTATCAAATGTATTTCTGTTGTTCGGCTATTACAGTTAAAGTACAAATTTATTACGAGCTCGCGAACCTCTCTGTCTTCGTTGCGCACGCGAGTCTATCGGCATCAGGATCATTAGCGAGTATTATAGCCGAATCGCTTTTATTTGCTAGCTTTATGCTGAGATCCAGAGCGCTTTTTCCTTCCTCTGGATTCGGGAATTTCACTGTAGGAAATTCTGGATCTGGAAGCTTTTGCTCCTCCACCGTTATAAACGGCTGAAATAGAGATAGAGCATTAGGTATCTGCCTTTTTTGAAAGCTGCATTACTAACATCAATATACAAAGATGCTACCTTAAAGTTTGCTGCTTCAAATGCAGCAGTCATATAGTCATGCCCGACGCCATGCATGGCAGTGTATGTAAATTTTAATGTGGTATTTCTATTAACTTCAGGATATAGAACGTTATCCTTCAAGTCTCGGTAATAATGCTGCATAATATCATCTCTCGGATCTGTGTAGTAGGAACTTTCGTAGATCTGGCTCACGTCCCACGAGGATTCAAGCGGTTTCAGATTATTAAGAATATAGCTTTGGATCTTCTTATCGTGCGGTGGAATAATTTGCGCCCCATTCTCCCAGTAAACTTTGTAGCCATTGTCGTCTTTAGGATTGTGGGAGGCGGTCACCATGATCCCAGCTGCACACTTATATTTCAAGATAGTGTAAGGTATGAATGGCGTGGGGCAGATTTTGGAAAATAAATAAACCTTAATGCCATTGGCTATGAGAATTGCAGCAGTTAATTCTGCGAACCTGAAAGATCAACGGATTCTCGTTATTATGAGTTGGATTACATTACATCAGGGAATAATTCACCTTTTACTGTTGTAACGGCCGTCGTATCCCATCACAACACCCTTCTGCGTGACATCAAATATCGTGTCGATCAAATATTTCGTTAATCCCTGACCAGTCTGCACGATGACTAAATCATTCATCTGGCTGTATCCTGGTCCCATACGACCTCTAAGACCCGCAGTTCCAAATTCAAGTCTCTTAAAGAACAACTTGGACAACACTTTAATCTGTCCTTTGTCCAAGTATTCAAATAACTCATCTTCTGCTTTTGGATCCTACAACATCAAGCGCAAATATTTACAGTACACATATAACTTGAATATGTTTATTGCGATACAACGTATTATCACACTAAAAATAAGATACGCATGCTGAGTCTATTGGCGCATATATCATACCTTGTTCCACTGCAGCCATTCGACGATCTTGCTATCTAAGTTGCCATCGCCGGTGTTTACCGAACGAAGAGCCATGGTGCCAGCTCTGATCTAAACAGGCAAATTAGATTCTTCTTAAATCGAGTCTGGTCAATGCGTTTATCAGTGTGACTTCTCCTCGACAAGCGGAAGCGCCTTGATTACTTCTGTATCCGTAGCGAGGACCGCTTTCTCCAAATTTTCTGTAATGCATACGTAACAGAGTACTTAATACATCTGAGATTAGAACGGGTCGTGCAATCGGGCCGATAACCGTTCAGGTAAGACAGAAAGGCGTGTTCGACGTACGAAAAACGATAAGAATGTGAAATTTCTCCTCGTCGCTATCTAATCCGCTATCAACCGGAACAGTCTCTTATCGATAAGCGACGGCGAGGAGGAACGCGTCGTTTCGCGCAGGTCGTACAGGTTACACGAGCGTCGCGCTGCGCGACTTTGTCGCGACATCACGCGACACGCCGCGATAATTTCGCAGTGCGATATATTTCTTATCGTATACGCGCGGAAGACCTTATCTCGTCTTATCTCGCGCGATTGAGAGGGCCGGGACGTCGCGCGGACCAGTTTGAATTTACCTCCAACCGTCGGCTGCGAGCTACGTCAAAGTCGTCAAAGGCCGCCTCTGCCGAAAGACGCCGCGGACGTCCATCGATAAGGAGAGATACCGCTGCAATGATGTATCCGTCGGATACATGGCGCAGTTTTATCGCGACGCGTATGTGTGTCTGTGTGCGCACTTGTACAATTGTGACAGAACCTTGACTTTTTTCCCCTTACTGAAAATCTATAGCGTACGTGACGGAAACTATAGATTTTCAGTAATGGTATTGGCAATGAATATTGAACGCGCGTCCTCGATCCTCGATCACGTGCGGCGCGCGGCATGTTTGCTCCATTTCACGCGTATTTTAGATCGATCGTCGCGATACGACCTCTTTTTTTTTTAAATAATCCGTGATTAATACGCGGGCATGAAAAAAGCACAGTTAGATAAGCGATAAAAATGTTACGTGTATCGTAGTTTCTTTCATTATATCGAATAAAATGATAAATTTGCACGCTCGACTTCGTAGGAACCTTTTTATCCGTCTTCCTTTTTTCTTCAACGTCTGATAGTTACGTGTCCATTTCGTTTTAAGAATGAAATCAGCGCGGCTACAAGCAAAGCAGCAGTTTCTTTACGACATCAAAGAGTTACGGACCACCAATTCATCTTGATTCCATGTACAGTTTGTTGCTACATACGCTGTAAAACCGATTATAATAATTGACCTAACCGATTTTCTAGTTTCTACTTACACTTAATAGAGCTTTATCAATTATAGAGTGATTACATTTATTTAAATCAGGCCCAAATCGCTGACTGAGATGTTATTGAAGATAGCCAGCCCCAGCCAGGCCTGAATAAGTTTTTGCCAGTTTTTGCGTCCATTTTTCTGGGACCAGGGACCGGGGATGATTGAAGACTCTTATCGACCGTCGATCTAAACATCTGAAATAATTAGCTCGCGATAATGAGAATCGCGCGATGCTTCATAAATAACGTATCTATTTACGACGCAATAATGTCACGTTCATGACGCTGCATCTTTGTCGTCTACTTACTTATCACCCACGTGGATAATAACAATTTCAAAAATTCCAAAAACCGACAACATTCGTTTCTCCTCTTAATTTACTGTCCTTTTCCCCGTAAAACGTCATCGAACGACAGGCTTTTTTTTATGAAAAACTCGATATCACTCATGAAGCGTTTTTTTTTTTTTTTTACAAAAAGAACGCAGTCAATCGTATGACAGTCAATGTGGTAGGTGGTAGTTCCGCGACACGCACGGTAGGTGGGGATCAACGCGAGAGGAAGGTCTAGGGCACGCGCGAGAGCGAGTTCCGCGTGATCGCGCGGGAGGGCGCGGGGATCGTCGCCAGGGGGGGGGGGAGGGCGCCCACCACGTATGTTTTCCCGAGGTGCAGCCGGTGCAGGTGTTGCGCGTACCCCGCGACATTGACGTCCGTCGACGGGTCGCGTTCTTTTATAGGCCATTTTAAGTCGGGTAAGATCGCGACCGAGTGTATACAACCCGATCTACAACATGGGCGAACTGGGGGGACGTTCGTCCCCCCGTCTACCTACATCTTTCTATCTCCCCCTCCCTCCCTCCCTCCCGCCCTTCCGCCCCCTCTTTTCTCTCCCGCCGATATATCTCTGTTTTTCTTCGTGTTATCGTCCTTGCGCGTGTCGCGCGATGCCAACGTCGCGCGACGATGTCGCGGATTTCGGCTGTCACGTAGGTCACCCCCGCACGGAGAGCCGCGCGTCGCGTCGCGTCGCCCCGTTCAGAATCCCTCCGTGAATATCCCGACGACGATCCGCTCCGAGCAGTCCGAGCAGTCCGAGCCGAAGTCGCGGCGAGTCCCGCGAGTCCCTCGGGTAGGACGGAGCAGCCAGCCTCCGAGGGAGGTCACTCGTAGAAGTTTCCGCGTTCTCCGCCTTCGTGTTTTTGACAAACAAACCGCGGCTGTTTACTTACCCGTCCGAGCGCGTTATTTCGCAAACGCGCCCGCGAGCGCAGCTATTGGCCGTCCGATCGCGCGTACAATCGCGTTATAGTGTCGATTCAGCAATATGGTCGTACGCAAGGGGGTATCTCTCTGATTTTAGATCCGAGCGCGCGGAACGTCGTAGGTAGTGCAGGGCCTGCCGCCGTCATCCCCGCGTCTCACGGCCCAACCGGGATCCACCGTCGACCATGAGCGTGCGTTGCTGCCTGGTCAGCGCGGGTCGCCTAGCCTCCTCCAACCATGTCACCAGTCTGAGTCATGGTGAGTTTGGTAAACGGTCCTGCCTGTCTGGAGCGCACGGTTCATAATTGCCGAGCGCCAAACGCGCCGACGAGACGAGATAAGGTGGAGATCTAAAGAGATCATCGCTCATGATTGCGCAGTGCACAAAATCGTCAGAGTCGTCGTGGCCAGCAGAGCCCTGTCGATCAGCGGCAGCTTGGGCAAGGCGCCTACGGAGCCTACGCCACCCTCCAAGGACACCGTCTCCTCGAGCGGTTCCTCCAGCAATGGCACTGGCGGCGGGAAGAAGAACACGCTCACCTGTCCCAAGTGCGGAGATCCCTGCACGCACGTCGAAACGTTTGTCTGTAAGTAGAACGTAGTTGTTGAGTAGGAGGTTGTAACGTTGCGAATACTTACCTCTATATATCTACGTTAAGATCCTATCAGTGAACAATGTACTGTACTGGAATGTGAACTCCCATGCTGGCGCCCGGGTCACAAGAAGAAAAAGATGAGTTGCTCTGCGACCATTCTGTCTCTGTTTAGCAGACTTTTGATTGGTCAATGGTATTCAATTGTTGTCGCGAAGTACAGCAACAGAAAAGAACAGGTTGGTCGCAATTCTCCCTCTGGCTCGTCCTGTTTTCTTCTCGAGTAGAGTGAGTCGAGTTCACATTCCAGTTTAGTATATAGTTCACTGAATCCTACATCTATCTTCATATACTAATGTTGCATTTTAACACAGCACCTACCATTTTTATAAATGATACAGCATCCACAAGATTTGTCAAGTGCGAAAAGTGCCATCATTTCTTCGTCGTGCTGTCGGAGATCGACTCAAAGAGGAGTATGAAGGAGGCGCTCAGGCCGGAAGATGGCAAGCAAGGATTTTACAGGAAGCCGCCTCCACCTCCAAAAAAGGTAACTTGGTTTAATTGCGATCATTCAATTTAGTTATACATACAGACTTTTTTCCAAGTCAGAAATCAGATATGTTTATATTTGCTTTAATAAAAAGGATGCAATGATTTGATATTTTCAGATATTCGAGTATCTAAACAGACACGTTGTGGGTCAGGAATATGCAAAGAAGGTGCTGAGTGTCGCCGTTTACAATCACTACAAGCGTATTTACAACAATCTGCCGGCCCAAAACTCGCAGACGCAAACTAACGTTAATCCGGTCAGCACACAGGAGACAAATCATCCCTTCACTCACAGAGGTCCTAAACCACGTAAATAGCAATATCCCAATATTATAAATTGTTGAGAAAAGTATCGTGCAATCTGTATATCGTAATTAGAATTTATCACATAAAATTAATGTAGCTTAAAACTAGATTAATTAACGATTTCTTGAAACAGCGATTGAAGCAGATTGCGATCTGATATAGCAATATTTCCATAATTCCCTTAAAAAACTATATATTATTTCACGCGATTATTGTGAGATGTTTTTTTTTTGCTGCAGACTTACTGCATATATCAGGCATCGGAAATCCGTTTCCAGGAGTCGGGTTTCAGCACACGGTGAATCCGGGAAGTGAACAAAAGGCGAGCAGTCAGTCGGCTCCTGGATCAGCTATATTAGACAGCAAGCAGCATCAGCTGAAACTGGAAAAGAGCAACATACTGCTGCTCGGGCCTACGGGTTCCGGCAAAACGTTACTCGCGCAAACGATAGCGCAATGCCTGGACGTCCCGTTTGCCATCTGTGATTGCACCACTCTCACGCAAGCCGGCTACGTCGGCGAGGATATAGAGAGTGTCATAGCTAAGCTCCTTCAGGATGCCAACTACGTAGTGGATCGTGCTCAAATGGGCATCGTCTTTTTGGACGAGGTCGACAAGATAGGTGCTATCCCCGGAATCCATCAGTTGCGTGACGTGGGCGGGGAAGGGGTGCAGCAAGGAATGCTGAAGATGTTGGAGGGGACGATTGTGAACGTACCGGAAAGAAATAGCTCGAGAAAGTTGCGCGGGGAAATGTTGCAAGTGGACACTACGAATATTCTTTTTGTTGCGTCAGGCGCCTACAGCGGCTTGGACAGGTTGATAGCGCGGCGCAAATCGGAAAAATATCTCGGATTTGGCGCGACGCCCGCCGCGGCCGAGAGCCCGGGCAGGAGGGCGGCGACTTTGGCCGACGTCGCCAATATGTCACCTTCCACCGAGAGGGACAATAAGGAGAAGGACGCGCTATTACAACAAGTGGAAGCCCGAGATCTCATCGACTTTGGCATGATACCCGAGTTCGTCGGCAGATTCCCCGTGCTCGTGCCTTTCCACACTCTCGACAGAGACATGCTGGCGAGAATTCTTACCGAACCAAAAAATGCCATCGTCCCTCAGTATCAGATGTTGTTCTCAATGGACAAGGTACAGCTTAATAATTTCATTTTCGTAGTAGGTTCAAGATGAATATAACTAATTTAAATTGCAATAATTGTTAATGATAAGTTGTAAAAAATTGTATTGCGTTTATGCAGGTGGAGCTGACGTTCGACATACACGCATTAAATGCAATTGCCTGTTTAGCAATGGAAAGGAAAACGGGGGCGCGAGGTTTGCGAGCAATAATGGAATCGCTGCTTTTGGAACCGATGTTCGAGGTACCGGGGAGCGACATAGTGTCCGTTCATATTACAGAACAGTGCGTGAAAGGCGTTGACAAGCCACAGTACGTGAAGCGAGACGATAGCAATGATGATGACATTCAGCAGGCGCAACATGTACATAATTAACAAATAATTAAAGAATGCGACACTTTGGTATAACTGCTCCTTTATCGATAGATGGACAATTTTTAGGCGAAAATTAAATTAGCTCATTTGCGTAAATCGTTATTTTAATTATTTTATTTGATAAAGAACATAATATATTTTCCTATACATGTAATTATTTCGTATAAAACGAAAATGATATGAGGACAACGCATACATAGTTTTCAAACTGTTTTGTATATTTAGAATATTTCTGAAATTATAATTATTTTTTTGCTACAGTGAATTCTTCGATTTCGGATATTATGTATAATATTGGACATATTGTTTGCTGCATTATTAATTATACAGATATTGTTTAACGTAGCAAAAGGAGGAATATATATGTGAATATATGTTCCTCCTTTTCATATGTATATTTTTGTTCCCAAAGAAAATCTCGAAAGCCACTTTATAACAGAACCACATTTGTTGCAGAATAACAGTAATATAGACATGAATGCCAATATATTGTATTTAAAATAATTATTTGATTTCACAATAAGAATGATATTGCAAATTGTAAGTCATATGTGTCTTGCATTTTGCCTACTTGGAACATGCATTATAAATGCCTCTTCCAAGAGAAAGTGTCGCATAAAAGTAGAAAACGTCAGAGAATATAATGAGAATATACAGACCTAATTCTTACTTGACAATGGGAAAAATGTAAATAAATTTTGTATCGTTTAATTATTCATTCGTATTGCAGGGAAAGTCAGAAAGTCATACATAATAGCATTCCACGTCCAATCGAGTTTTGCATCCTGCATGCATTTATTGATGGTAACATCAAAAGTAAAGCGGCGTAATATGCGTTCGTATATAATAGCAGAATATCGCAAAGAAATTAAAAAATATATATACGCATTCAATCATATCAACGTCATCAAATCCCAATTTGACAACATAAATGCTATACATTTGACGCGGGTAAAGCGAACTTCCATTACGATGTAAATTGATTAAATGGACTGGCTTAAGATGCGGAAAACAAAAGGTTCCAATCAATTAAATACGAAATTGTAACAAGCCATACAATAAAGAGAGTTTTAATGTAACCCACACATAATAAATTTTTGTATATTGTCACGCCAGGATTGTTTGTAATGAAGATCACTATTGTTACGCGTTGTTTATGAAAAATTCAGAAAAAGAACACTTGTAGCGCAATAGTTTTAATAAACACGACATTAGCGCTCGTTTCCCGGATAATGGAAGAACGTCAGTTATAAAAGAAGACGAAGAATATAAAGAGATTATTTTTATGTCAAAACAGAATAGATAGAAGTGTTCATGTGTAATATATTGTACATAGTACAGTAGATTAGTGAAAAGGAAGGTCCGTACGATGTGCGAATTATACAATTATTAATTTGACTATAGAGAATATATACATCCTCGTTAATTATCGCTAATTTACTTACTGATTAAAACGATGCAAAAGAAGAAAGAAAAAAAAACCAGGCTGTGCAAAATAATAACACGGAGTGAAGACACTTGCATAGAATTTTTTTCCTAACTCTTTCACAGTGATCTGATGTCCTATATAGAACAATTCTGTATTTGTAATAAATCTATAATATGCAACTATAGTATACATCGATTTATTTTCCTCGTAAACAATCTATAACATGTATGTCGACATAATAATCTAACAAAGTCACATAAATCACATCACATAATTACACTTTATCGGGTGTAGAAAGTATTCACTGAAAATGACGATGTCGTACAAGAATGACTATCTATAAATATTGTCGATATTTCATAAATTTGATACTTAACGTTCTAAGAATTTTTATGCAGAACTCTATTGCCTTTCCTGTTTTAATTCGCGTTAACTGTAAAACGTACAGTATAGAAAATTTGCGTCATCACAGTCGCGTAGATGCGAAAAATTTTATAACATCAGCTGCATGGAAAACACGAAGATCTGCGACATCTTAATTCATTAAAAATCATCGAAGAATGTGTTTGGAAACTATCTTCGTTGCAAATTCGATCTTTCGTCTTGTATAAATCAACAATAAAGGCAAATTAATAAATTAATCCCGTATATCTTACATTTTTTGTGTTACAGGTCTCCTTTATATTTCATCATAGCACGGAGATTTCTGCGGTTTTATCGGCTTAGGTTTCGGCATCAGCATCGTGCCCAGTTCTGTCAGGATCCACTTTGTCGCGCGCAGCACCATGAAATGTACCGCGAACTGCAAGATAAGGGCACCGAACCCTTTGTACAAGCCAAGCGGCCCTTCGGTTGAGATTATTGTGCGGTAACAATCGGCCGCGCTGCTATATCCAGTCAGTAACGGCGTGACGCTTCTTCCGGTGTCCAGGTTGTCGATAATGGTGCGCGTACCTTGAAGGTGTAACCGATGTATAACAGTTTCAAGAGGATAAAACACGATGTCGGCCGCACACATCGAAACAAGGATAGACTGCGTCTCTATATCCTGGATCACGCTCTCGGACAGCAAGTCCTTACTGTACGCGCCCTAAAACAGTACAACGTTCCTATGTAGAGACACATCTATGTGCACCCCTCGTTCTCCGAAGCATTTGGAACCAGATACGTACTCTTACTTCCTGCGAATGTTTGTGCCTGACGTGCATAATCCGATTAGTAATCCCTTTCACAACGAGGCTGAAAAGATATTTCGATACTCCATAAACTATAGTGGGTGGTACAAGAGCGTAGATCGGAATGAGTCTGCCCTTGTTGCATACGTCGAGCAGGCGAATTGCACCGTCCCGGAAAACGTCCAAGATACCGGGACATTCAGAAGCAATCTCGGATTGAACGGTCTCCACGAGTGACGCGGAATAGAAGGGGGTCACTACACCTATGGCGATACTACAAAATACGAAAGATTGTAGATCAGTAACTCGCCGCAGTTCACTCATACCGATATAGATTAGCGGAATAATTACCACTTGAGGAGGATGTGTTGGCCAAACGCTTTCATCGAGCTATTACAAGTGATCTTTCTGAAATCAAGCGTCTAGTTTTAAGGAGAAGACAATATCGCACAAACTTTACGGAACGTCAGGCATTCCTTCCGACGAGTGCCTTACTTTTGCCAGGGCGTGATCTTCGAGATCAGATCCTCGACGGCCAACGTCATGCCTCTTACAAGTAGAACCGAACCAATTCCCTTCCACAGCGTGTTTATACCCTGGGTCTGGTGCAAACGTATTATCACGGGTACTAGAGTTATGGGCATCAGGTGATACTTGGTCGCGCCCGGATTCACTTGGCACTGTCTCCGCAACACCACGAAGGGGTGGATCAGCAGATTTCCTGTGATCAGGCTCGCCAGCCCGCAGCCCAGTCCGACGTACTTGCTCACGGCGATGTCTGGGAGTAGGCGGACCAGTCAAGTTTGTCAAATACATTAGTCTCAATTACTTATATGTCTCATATAAAATATGCATCAATTTAAAGATAACGGTAATTAAACAAATCAAACATGGACATCCTTGCGGAAACTTTGATCGATCGGCGAATAAAGCGAGAACGTGACTCACCATCGTCGATGACCGGTGGATTGTCCTCCGCCAGGGGATGGATAACGGGTATGTCCAGAGGACGGATAACCTCCCGACCGTAGTACCTCTGCGTCCCCGACTCCCACGACCTGGCGGGCCGACCCCTGTACACGTCCCCGTAGCTCTCCAATCCCGCCATTCTTTCCTGCGCGAAACAAATCGTCGACGGCTAGCTCGTTTCGTTAAACATTTGCTCGAACCAGCAGACTTCCCCGTCACGCCGTTGAGATGTCCATCACTCAGCAGCAGCCATCGCGATTCCGCTGGATCAGCTGGTTTCAGCGGCGCGCGCCGCTAAAGCTCCGTTTTGAGAGCTCCATACATCATCATACATGTATATGCTAAACAATTATAAAATATATGCTAAAAAAGAATAATTCTTCTCTATATGTTAACAAAACAATATAGATATTGCTTGATAAATTAATTGCCGATCACTACTGATCATGCTAATTGGAGTTTGATCGAAATTACTCTTAGAAGACTATAATCACTAATCACTCTTCTTATTAATTAAGTTTTAACTAAATAATGGATGGAACTAATCACGTGTTTTACTACTAAAAAAATAGGTTTATTCACAAAATGCTTATAGGATACCATGTAAGAAAAAGCTGGAAATCTTGAGAGGCGATTAGAATTACACAGCATTACATTTTCATGTTTTCTTGACTATCCTACGGACGAAATTTAGAATTCGTTGTATGTACATGGAATTTCGATTAACACAGTCTTGTGCACGATGGAAGAGAATACAAGATCGTTTTCGCTGCGCATTTTATATAATTGGAAAAAAACTCTTCAATGGGACCGTTTAGCAACCTGAAAAATTTCGTGCACTGCTCTATCGTAGGAATATAACTTTTATCAGTTGTAAATTTATACAGAGGCCTGTACATAATTGATTTGTGTGTTGTATATGATATAAAAGTCAGTTCAAGTAAAGGGTTCTATCGGCGTCTGCTCCCCTTTCTCATCTCATTCAAAATTCTGATATAAATTTTTCTGATATATTTACACAGGTAAAAACTTCTATATGCAAACGTGTTTAGCTTAACAGAAAGATTTACTTGTTTTAAGATCTCCTGCGATAATCTAAAAATTATTCCTTTACAGCTATTGTAATTAACAGCTCTAATTTTCTAAATCTTAGTAAGTACCAAAAGGCAGCTAATCGTAAGTACCGAATATTATTTCTTAGTACATGGAATGACCCGCGTACGGAAGTATCTTTGCGTAAATTATGATTAACGCTAAATTATTCGTTTGCTTGCTACAGATGTGATAAGATACGCTGAAATCTAAGTAGTTCGGAAAAAGTCACACTTCTTTACTTCCCTGGAATTACGTTACTTCGGAAAAGAAATAGAAGTTAGGAAAGCGCTTCTTTTTCTTAGATTTCAGCATTCGCGTAATTAAAGCTGCCGTGCGATCTACGTACATAAATAAGGAAAATTTCATCGTGTACAAGTAAATCCTAGCTAATATCGAGAACAAACGGCTGAATGTTTCTCACGTTATTTTAACATTCGTGTTTGTTCTTAATGTGATGATTACGTATAGCCTTAATATGATAGTCTCCTGAACGCACTGACATTTTCTTTCCACATTCACTCTTGTAAAAATTAACAATTCAAAAAAGATTCTACGCTTGTCTTATTTTACCGCTAATGGAAAATTTTCTAACGTTTACGTATTTATGTAATATTTCTCACAGAATTCTACAAAATTACATTCTGCTCCTTAAACTTTGACACGATACAAAATAATGTAAGTATCGTCAGAAAGTAACGCGATTATCTCTAAAAAATTGCAGCAAAAATATAAGTACATATTCCATGCTTGGACCCTGATTATTACTTTCGTAAATTTCATTACTTAAAAATTGCTTTTATCCCGCAAACATTGCCTCTTCTCTCTTTGTTTAAATTATATAAAATTTGTAAAATTTACCGCATGCGTGTTGTGCAACAATATCGTATATATTTCATACAAAAACATTCACTATCACGTCTGTCTCGGTATTGTGTCGCTCCATTCCCGTTCGGGCCGAACAAACTCCAGATCGCTGCCATCCTCGGAACTGTTATCGTCATCGAAATACGGCCTGGTAACTTCATTGTCGTTTGACGTATATCCTGGATTGTGACAGGCAGAAATTAGGATTTGTACAATAAGATTCGTAAGATTATTCCTGATAATCTCTACCGAGTGTTACGACACATTGATATAATTACCTTCTACCGGTCTTCGGAATATTTCGATTTCCTTCTCATCGTCGTCGAAGAAGCTACCGCCGTCTTGCAGTAAACTGAAAGCGTATCCCTTTCTGCCCTTTTCCGTATCTTCCGAAGCTCGACACCTCGCCCACATGCATATAGAGCACAAGACGATGCCGAAACACATCATACCTGCAATCGGATTGCACATTGCGTTTATATTATAAATCTTTATCAGTCCCTTCATTAGACGTTCCGTGGTTGACTTACCCGTTATCATGATAAATACTAGTCTAGGTATTCCCATGACACTGTCGTCGCGAACGAGCTTGAACATCACTCTTGAGAATTTCTTCACCTCGAACGAGGGCGTGGAGACGAGTTTGGTCTCTGCGTGATATCCAGACGCTGTGGCCGTTATATTGTGACTCCCAGGCGGAAATAGAATCGAGTAGAAGCCGGACTTGCCGTTTTTAATCAGATGCGGTGACCTGTCGTAAGATAGGACGACGTTTTCGATCGGTTCGTCCTCCTCGTTGGTGACGTGTCCTCTCACGCCTTTCTTCATCTCCTGCATGCAGGCTAATAAACTGGCCTTGTTTTCCTGCCACACGACGATCGAGGGATCGGTGGTGCAGCAGGTGACGTACACGTCTATCATCAAGGTGCTCGTGTTGAAGTAGGCGTAATCCATCAAGAGCGGACCTCTCTTTCCGCCAATTCCCGCCGCCGCGTGTATCACGCTGTTGACGCCGATGTGCCAGTCCGGTTTGCATCTCGTGCTCGCGGACAGCTTGTCGGCCCTCGCGTCGGCGTACACCGACGCCAAGTGTCGCAGTAAATCCTCATCGTCGCTTTCGTACTTTCGCTCGCGCACCTTCCCGTAATCGCGACCGAACGGGATCTCGATGTGCCGCGACCCGCTATTGAGATTCACAGCCAACACGGCGTTCACGTCCTTGAACCAGTTCGTGATCGTGGCCGCTTCTTCATCCAGCTTCCCGTGAATCGGGAACCGCAAGCCTTCCAACTGTGGCGAGCAAGTGCGATTCTCGTTGGGATTTTCATCAGGCAAGAATTCCGGAACCACATATATGGAGAAATCATCTATGTAACTCATAGTATCCAAGAGATATGAGGCGAAGTGCAGGAGCACTCCAGCGGTCGCTGGTTCCGCTCGTAGAATGCCGGCTGAGAAAACGATGGCGGGTCGCCCTATCTGTTTCTGATCGTTGTTGGAACCGATCTCTAGACACATAATCTCGTTACCCTTCGCGGTTTTTCCGATGCTGTGTAAGGTCGTCTGTCGCGGATACTTGGCATTCAAACTGGTCAAAGCGCGGTTGACGTGACTCAGCTTCTCAGGTTGCTTGCGGCGATTGTCGATCGCCGGCGTCGTGTCCCTCTGCGCCTGCACCATCTTAACGTCGATATTCCTCACGCTTTGCCGTTGCACAGGAACTTTCAGCACCTGCCTGACGTATCCCTCGCAGGAAACCGATAACGTGTACTCGCCGGGTACCAGTATCATTTTGAAGTAGGCCATGTTGTGCGACACGTTGTAGCTTCTTCCTCCGATCTCGACGGTGGCCTCTCGAAGCGGAGCGCCGTGTTCGTCCATTATCATCGCGCGGATTCCGCTCGCGAGACTCTGCACAAGTTCCATAAGCGGTAGCAGATTCTCGCGCCAAATGATGGGAATGGAGTCCGCGCGCGGATACTTGCAACACGACAGACTGACGCTCATCTGCACGCAGATAAAACGAATGTTTAGTGATGAATTAAAAATTTAATAGGAATAAGGGAGAAGAAAGAAGATTATGCTTACCACTTGCGTGTCGTAAGTGCGCTGTATGAAATTCATCAAACGTTGCGTACTGTTATTCGACTGGCTGCATATCTCGTTGTGTCTCGAATGCTCGTAAACGTCGGCGAGCGTTTTAAACGTATTCAGATCGTCGTTCAAATAACTGAAGGATAAAAATTGATCAGCAACCCCCGCCAAATTTCTTCGCAAATTATAAATTGCGTTACCTGATTTGCGAGGCACCACCTCCCAGTATCACAACGACGTCGTAATTTTCAGTCCGTAACAGTCTCTTGAATGCATCCGTAACTTTATCCATTTGTTTAGACGCATCAGTGTTCTCTAATAACAACTTCTCTCCTATTTCGTCCTTGACTACAGGATTGCAATCATTACTCTCTTCTATGTTGTCGAATCCTAGATCGACGCCGGGAATAAAATGCAGCATAGCGTCGTCCAGTAGCCTCTGGATAGGCGGATTACCAATTTGATTTCCCATAAGTATATGCGTCGCCAAACGTAATAGAATCTCCCTACCCGCCGGCTGGGAGGCGAACAACCCTCCCACCAATGCGATGCGAAATTTATTCTCATCGGGTGATCCCATCTGGAAAGCGCGATTTTAAGTTAAATACAGAACAATATAATGGGTGATATGTTTATTAAAACTCACATTATGCGTGATTTTCAGCGAATGAATGGCCATGCTGATCAACGAATCACCAGCTATAAATTCTGCGGTGTCGGGCTGATGACTTTCCAACTGGCTGAATCTAGCGCTCAAGTCAGAATTTTTTAAATAACCATTCTGCAAGTTCACCATCAATCGAAAATCATATGCAGATGACCTATAAGCAGATATTCATATAAATAATTAATTCTTATATCTTTTACACGCCAAGAAGCAAATGTTAAACAATAAAATATAACCACTTGAGTCATCTTCGTGGGCCAGATCCGAGCGAGAAACATATTTCGAAAAGTCATTTAAGAAGTCTATTCGTGAAGTTACTCTGTCCAGCCTTCCTTATTAAGTACAATTTCATATTGCGCGATCAGATCGCAGAGTGCGTTTGGAATTGTAATATGTAATCATACCAGTGCTGAGGGTCGTCACGCATTAACGTAAAGTCCAGAGTTACTTCTCCATCCCCGACATTTTCGTCATACGACGGTACGACGACACTTTGCGTGAGTGTTTCGTATCCCACTGCGCTGACAGTTACGTTATATCGTCCTGGTAGCAATATGCGCCAATAATCACCCTTTTCGGCAGTATAAATATCGTGCTTTATACCTTCGACCGAGATCTTTGCATGGGGTATAGGGGTGCCGATGGATGAACCCACCATGCCGTGTATACCTTTGCGAGACTGCGGGAAAGAAACGTGAAGAAGATAAAAATTGGCCGCTATGATCACACGTATGTTTCTCCGACTATTCGCTTCTGCTAAAAAGCTATACCATTTCGATGAAACGCAAAAGAGGCTCCCTGTTCTCCAGCCAGTAATTCGGCAAGTCGCTGGCGTTCGGGAACTTGATGCATCCGACTTCCAAGGTAATCTCGAAATCGTTGCTGTGCAAGTAATTGTAATCCTGCATACCGCCAGGCACGGAGTACCAACGCGCGCCGTTCGTTATACCTTCCGAGAAACGTTCCTCGAGGAGCGTCTTCATGCCATAGGGATCGTTCACTATCGGCGGACACGGCTGGCCTAGGTGCATGCGGGGATGAGCGTTGGAGTACGTTTTCGCCAGCATCCGGAAAACATCATCGTCCGGACTTGGATTCGCGACGTTGGACGCCAAGTCCTCCGGTCCATCGTCATAAGGGTAATTCGCAACCAACGCTCCTCCGTGAAGATTAGCAGAAAGCACAAACGGGATTCTCGCTATCCAATCCATCACCACTTTGGTCTCGGGTTCCTGGTGCCGATTAAGCTGAAAAATATTATTGAATAAGCGCGGTGTTAACTGTACAAATCGTTAAGTGATACGCAGCATGGATTCGTAATTGTATGTCGATAATCGAAGTGAATCTAGAATCTAAAACGAAAAGAAAATATCATATGAACTTTATATCATAGCTTTACAGAGAAAGGCGAGTATTCCGAGCATACATTTAAATTTATTATAATTAAAAAAAATTAAGCTTAAATAATCTATTTTATTCTCCATTCAAAGCAATTACGTAAAAAGTTAAGTGATAATTTATACGTCACTCTCTCCTCTTTAAAGTATCACTCATCGAAATGAGATAAATAATTGATATATCGAAATAATGAGATAATAAATAAATCAGCAAACATATGTGATGTAAATGTAAGAAAATATATCGGGAGAACGTACATCATTGATTTCGTACTGATCGGGAAAGTTTCTATTGAGGTCTACACCCTTCGCGTTCGCTCTGCCTTTCGCCCCGTAAACGTCACCTTCCTTGGAGACCTCGTATCCGTCGGGGTTCATGCTCGGTAACACGTGGAGCCTGACGGTGTCCACTATCCGCGTGGCCCTCTCATCGGTGCCGTAGTTCTCACAGAGATATCTCAGCAGTAGCAGCAGCATTTCTCTGCCGACCACCTCGTTCCCATGCATATTTCCGACGTATTTCACCTCCGGTTTCTCAGGATGGTGAACGCCGGGACTCTTCGTGATTTCCACAACGTACAGCTCGCGGCCTTGTACGGAAGACCCTATGCTGTAGAGCCTCGTAATACTGGGATAACTCGCGGTCAGCTCCTTCAGATACCTCTCCATCGCGACGTAGTTGTGATGCTTGAACTCCACGGGGTGATAAAAGCCATACTTGTCGACGGGTCTTATCACTTCGTCGACCGTACCTTCTCCTGTATCGCACAATCATGATTGTTGTCAAAATCGAACGCAAAGTTTTCAGAGAAACGATCGTCGAAATGCGCCAGTATGTAATCGCACAGATTTAAAATTATAAATAACAACGTAAAACAACAGAAACAAGAGATGGATATGTCACAAAAACACAAGGTACAGAGAAAACGAAAAGGATGAGATAAAATTATCAGTTGTGTGTAAAAATAATACGTGTATATAATAAATAATAATATACGTGGTCGACACTGAGAGGAAAAGGATATAAGTATTGAGTAAATTATTCATTGCTCAAGACGAAAACAATACTTTTATTTCTAGTTCTGAACAATACATGCTTGTAAGGAAAATATTGGAACATACATTGTTATACAGATTATATGATATATCGGCCACTGTGACGTGTCCTCACATAGAGATCTACATTAGTATAGTTCCCGATACAATAGAATGGGTATTGGCAGTACTATGTATCTCACATGGTACATGTAAAACACAGTACATCTGTTTCTTTTTTTTTCTTTTGTTTTGTATACTTGCAGTTGCCTTGCACGAAATAAGGTAGACAAAACGTTTTGTATTGTCATGCGTATTTTGCTTCCAAACATCATTTACAGAATTTTGGCCAAAATCTATCCTTTCAGTTAATCTCGTTGAAAACAAAAAATAAAATATCAATAAAAAAAATAAGTACCTCAAAAAAGCTTCACTTACATTTGTACACATATCAATATATTAGCAACATCTATATCTACTCTGTAATTTGTCTAATAATATTAATAATAAAAAATAATTCTATTAATAATTATCTAACGATTTACCTATTTTCCATTAAAGGAAAAATAGGCAGTTCATTGTTTCTTGTGCTTGTAAGTACATATGTATAAAGGAAATATAAATTATGAAATATAATGTAAACAATTTATAACCATGTAAAAATTTCAATCTGATTCTAAATATACATAGTCTATAATGTAATAGGTATTATCTGTAAAGATATGTTTGATCGGTTTTGTTCTTGTTTGCATATTGATATAATATACTACTTTCCAATCTGCAGACAGGGCATTATTTGTGTCTCTGTTAATAATGTGCATAATTTCATGTAAATTTTTGTTCGTACAAATTTTAAATGCAATCGCGGAATGTTTGTTTACATATAATATGTAAAATATGTTTACAAAGAAATAAATTTGAATAAGACAATATTAAGATTAAACACATATAAGTACAATAGTAAAATATATGCCTTCTGCCACAAACTGGAATATAGTTAAAATATTTTCCTTATTTATTCACGTATAAACTATGAGAAAAATATATTTAAAATCCTTATTCCTTTTCTCTGCCATATGAAGTTAGTGAGATTCATTTCTCCATACCTTGTGTATATATATATATGTATAATTATAAGTCTAATGTCTTAAAATCTTATTAAATAATAAAGAATGCGATGTCGCAATATGTCAGGAAACAAATAAGAGATTCTGCAGTCACAAATTATTAAAGATGCGTACATCCGAATTTCACAACATTAATTCGCTAAAACAAAACAAAAAATTTACTAAAAAACAAGTAACGAAAACTGATATTTAAAAAATTATTTTTTTAATAAGATATTTGTATATCAAATAAAATCATTTGCTAATATAAAAACTTTAATGTTATAGTACAAACAAAATATATAAAATTATTAAAACGACACAAATAAATGAATGATGTGGTTAGTAATAGCTTGTAACATTTTAGACGAAAAGATACATGTTAGATAAACAATATAGCCGTGATAACAGTGCTGTTAGATAATTTAAATGTTCGAATATGAGTAGTCCTGATCATCGTACTCATCTATTAGCTCATAGAATGGTAGTCTGTTAAAAAGTGATATTGGTACCATTTGTGGATAATTTATGTCATTTTTACCTTGTTCATAAAATACTTCTTTGTTGTTTAATGTAAAGTTAAGGATCATCGGTGCGCCTTCTAATACAGTTACATTTACTGGTTTGCTGGGTTCGTATCTAGATAGAAAAAATATATAATAGAAACAGGTACATTAAAAATATTCTTCAGCTTGGCACGCGACATGTTACGTGTTAATGTTTAAGAATTATGACGTTTACATACCCCCATGCAGTAGCATAAACCGAATAAGTTCCTGGAAGTAGTAAACGCCAATACTCGCCATTGGACGTGGTCGTTACATTATGGTTTATTCCTTCCACAACGACGTTTGCTCTTTGGATCGGTTTACCATCCTTACTGCGTACAAAACCTGCAAACGAAAGACAGGTAGGATCGTAAGATCTCTTTCTAAAATTAATCCAACATGAAAACAACGTATATATAAACATTCTTACCCTTTATTCCAATATGCACTTGTTCCAAATATTTAATCAGAGATTCTTTATTTAATTGCCACTGCTCCGGTATCGTCGAGCCGGGAGGATATTTACAGCAACTTAGCTCAAACGTTATGTCAAATGCGTTGGAGCGGGCATAATTGTAGTCCTGCATTCCACCAATTACTTCGTACCTGTCGACAAATTCAAAACTTTGAAATTCAATCTTGTAAAACCCATTCGGATATTTGTTTAAGTTCCTGCGAATAATAAGCTAACAGTTTTGTGACGATTATTTTAAGAATTGATCATCCCCGATGGATATTTGCATTTTAAATGCCGGTCATCTTAAATTTTACTTTAAAAGACGCAATATGCTTATTCTTACCAATACGCTCCATTTGTAACGCCACTTCGGAATATCTCTGGTGGACAAGCGTCACCTCTGCGCATTTGTGGATGATTGTCGGCGTAAACGTGGGCGAGGTACTTGAATAAATTATCGTCTGGACTTCTACTCTCTATGCAGCACGTTTTTGGAATGCTAGAACGACACATATCTCGTCATACAACAGATAGAACTTCCAATAACGTAAGCTAGAACAATTTAACAACGTGTTCACAACTATCATAATGATGATTGTATAATATACCCAGAATCATATGGATAGCTGGCAACTACAGCACCACCGTGAAGATTCCCGGAGAGCACAAAAGGCTCGTTTGCGATCCAAGTCATCATAGCCACCGTTTCGTTCTGGCGACCGTTCAGGATAGAGATGCCTTTCCTGAGCTGGCTGAGCCTTCTGTCGAACTGATCGGGGAAGTCCCGATTCAAGTCGACGTGATTGGCGTTCTCTCTGCCCGAAAAGTCATCCTTGGACTCGCATTTACCCTCCTGAAACGCAAGAACGTCTCAAATTATCCGTGACCTCGCGACTACGATTGTACAGCGCGGCTGGGAATCTTACCTCCGAATTCTCGAAACCGTCCGGATTCATGGAGGGCATCAGGTAGATGTCCGTCTGGCTCACCAGCCGAGTGATGCGATCGTCCTTGCCGTAGCGGTCCAGGAGGTACTGTCCGAGAATGATGAGCAACTGCCTGCCCACGACCTCGTCGCCGTGCATATTGGCGACGAGCTTGACCATGGGCTCGCCGAGGCTGCGCCGGCCGACATTCTCCGAGATCTCGAGGACGAGGAGGTCCCGGCCATCCACCGACTTCCCGATGGAGAACACCCGCGCGAGGTGCGGATATCGTTGCGCCAGGGAATCGAACAGTCGTCGCAGGTCCTCGTAGTGCGTGTAGGACGTGGTGACGTAGTCGCCGTCCCGCGCAGCGTCCTCGTCGGCGGCGTTCAGCGCGTAGCCGTTCGCCAGGGCGACCGCGGCGCAGACGAGCGCGAGGACGACGACACCGCGACGTAGGCCGTCCATTTGCGGGGCCGTTTTACTTTCTCGCGCGCGCTCCTCTTGGACAATTCCTCGCTAGCACCTCGCGCGCGCTCCTGGCAGTATCCTCACCTCGGGGAAGACTGTCAGAGGCTCATATCAAGGGCCGTCCCCTCAATCCTTCCGCATATATACACAGTGCTGACGTCCGCACGCCAATTTCGCCATACGAGTGGGCGTCGTGGGCGACGTGTCGACGAGGAGGGGGAGAGCAACGTCACCTTTCCCGATAATCTCAATCCCGAATCCCGACTCCCGACCCGAGCGAGTCGAACGAGCGTCCTTCTCTCTTCCCTCTCGTTGGTTCATGCGCGATAAACGGCGATAACGCGCGGCACGCGGCAATTATCAACGTTATCGCTTCCCCTGGGCTAATTGTAAGATTAAAAGTGCATAGTCTTGGGACTTTATTCGTTCGGCAGATCGTTATGAATTCGCGGTACCCGCGAGAAGGCCGCGATCGTGTGACATGACTCACGCGAGTCGATTGCCGATTAAGTTAGAAGACTGAGGTTAGGTTTCGCCGCGATTCAAGGACGGTACGGTAATCGACATCGACGGTGCTCGGCAATGGCTAATAAACAGTGAGTAACAAAGGCTTCTAATTGTATCGCGCGGGATTTTAATACCATCGATCATTCGCGACTTGATGTTTCTTTAATTCAATGTTGAAGGTACGGCCTGATCTTGCCGAAGAAGCAACAGCAGAGCACGGCGCCAAAGCTCGGCAACATTTTCGGGGACGACAATGCCTCCGACGAGGACGACGGCCCCGACTGGGTCAGGAAGACCCTCAAGGCGGAGAGCGAGAAGAACAGGATGAAGAAGCAGACGAAGCTGGACATACAGAAGGCCCTGAAGGAGGATCCGACCATCTACCAGTACGACGAGGTGTACGACGACCTGGAGCGCGGCAAGGGCCAGCCGGATAGCGCGAGCAGGCAGAAGGAGAAGAAGTCCAAGTACATACAGAAGCTCCTGAAAACGGCCGAGCAAAGGAAGAAGGAGCAGGAGTACAGGATAGAGAGAATGGTGCAGAAGGAACGCGAGGCCGAGGGCGAGATGTTCGCGGACAAGGAGAGTTTCGTCACGTCGGCGTACAGGGCGAAGCTGGAGGAATTTAAGAAGATGGAAGAAGAGGAGGCGAAAATGAATAGATTGGAAGCTATCGGCGATGTGACGAAGCAACGAGACATGTCAGGGTTTTACCGTCACTTATATCAACAGACCGTTGACTACAAGGGTGAGACTAATGAGGATGGAGATGATAAAGCGAAGGAGAGTACCGAGCAGAGGGAAAGGAAAACTTCGACGAGCAGCGCAAATGAAGAAAGTGTAACGGCAGATAAGAGGACAAACGAAACGGAGGAGAGCCAGAGAATAGTTACAAAATCTAAAAAACTGAGGCAATACAGGCAAAGAGTCGTAGAAACGTACGAATCTGATTCTGAAACGGAGACGAGTAAGGAGGAGTTGAAGAAAGATCAAACCGTCGTTTCGCCGGACAAGGGCAAGGAGGCTGATAAAGCAGAGGAACAAGGGCCGGAGGAAAAGAAACAAAAATTAGACAAAACCCATGGGAATACGATCGAAAATATTGGAGACACCAAGGACAGAGACGCAAGTGTAAAAGACACTGAGACACCTCAAGACAATGTTACTCCAGAAAATGAAAAAGTTGAGAGTAAGGAAAAACCTGTTGAAAAGAAAGATAGATCTTCCATTTGGGAAAAGAGAACGGTAGGACCAGTGTTCGAAGCGGCGTTACAAAGGTATTATGAAAGGAAGGCAAAAAGACTGGCCGCAGCAAATTAGACGTAATTAATTTATAGTTATGTTAATTTTTATATAACGTCAATATCGTACTGTCCATTTCACTTTTATATCGATCAAATAACGGAAATACTGATCTTATTCTAAAATTGTACAAAAAAAGTGGAGTGATCTTCGACTGTAAAAATGTGTATAATGAAAATTAAGGACAAATACTTATTTTATAACGTTAGAAAACTGCAAGTGTATTTAAAAATACGTACAATCCAAATGCTCAGACGACAATTTTTTTAATTTAAGTAGATATTACAGCTAAGAAGAAAATATATACACTCAAATGCACGAGTATAAACAACACTTTTCTAAATGTCATTTAGTCATTCATTTCTTCACATACATATTACTTTAAAATACTATTTTCAGGCAATCAGCTTTTTCTCCGCTCATCTGTACAATTGCATGCAATTACGTCCAAGATGAAAGCCATGTAAAAAGCTAATTATTTTTGCGATAAGAAAATAATACGAGGTCGATTTGTACATCTTGTGGAACGCAGTCTCGATGTACGTGTCGATATGCTTGTCGATGATATATTACTTATATATCTGTATGTTGCATACAAGTCATATATTTTTAGCTAGAAGTTATATTTTGCGGTAGCATGTGTCCTGTATCTCCTAGACTATAGAGAGTAACTCTACCGCTGGGAAGAACGCAGAGCCAAGTGATACTTGCATGTTTCAAGCCTATCCGTAGCCATGCTTCCGGTGGAAATTGTAACGCCCTTGAAAAAGAAATCGAAAGATATATGTACACGATAGAAAGAATATTGTTAAGTTTGAACAATGTAATAAAAGAAAAAGTCTTACCGACAAACGAAATATCTGATGACGTTTGCATGGCATACAAGAACGGTGTAAGAATCGTGAGCCTGACTGGGATCCGCACGGTGGAAATATTTTCTAAATGCCGCTTCTATTCTAGGTCCATCTTGGAAGAACTAGAATAAACGTAGATCGCGCGAATTGTTATGCGTTGCGAGAATTCTAATCTTAAAATCTTTTCGGTATATTCGATAATGCAAACACAACGATCAGTTTATATTCTACTCACATGTTTCTCAGACTTCCACTGACCAATAGGTGGCTCCGGAGGTATAGGCGCACCTTCGATTAACAGACTGTCGTCCTCAACTGGCACATTTATAAGATTCTTTTCTATAATTTTGGAAGTTTCCAGGGCGCGCGTCATTGTAGATCTTACTATCAATGAGTAAGGCAAGTTTAATTCCGCTAGCCTCTTCCCCGTTGTTTCAGCCTGTTTCCTGCCTTTATAGTAACAAAGTAAATACAGTTTGACAAGTCATATGTATGCGCTTATATGTCGTAAAGGTTTACACGAAATAAGCATGAAATTAGGGAAACGTAAAGAGAAAGAAATTAAACAAAAAGTCCAGTTGCACACAATAATTTGCGTCATAAGCTGCGAGCCCCTTTAGAAAAAATAAATAGCAGGCACTGAAAGAATATTGGTATTACACTTTCAGAAATATCGCTAGTTTTAGCATAGCGTAACGTGTTAATTCTCGATATATGCGACGATGGAACAAAACATACTGGTATCACGAATTGTTACATACTTATCGCAAGACAACTTATTAGCCATCTTCCAATGCAACGTCATGGAAGATGCGAGTAGATAGAAAGCGTATTATCCTAGTAGCAACACCTAGGGAATGCTATAGCAGTAGAATTCGTATATAACATTCTCTTCGGAAATTGTGTGGTTTGCCGGTTATGGTGACAAATTATTGTGCACCTCCAGGAGCTTTAACCCGAGACCTATATGCAAATACAAAACTCCATCAGTACGAAATAAATATGCGAAGTCCATTAAACAAGCAGCGCTAAAAATTAGGAGAGGGACCTCAACAAGGGACGTGCTTCAGATTATGCGAGGAGAGTAAGGATCTCGAGATGTGATACGTGTCGAAAATAAGAGAAATCATGGCACGTGAAGACAACTATTGGGACAACTACGTTAATTTTAATGCTCGTCAGGCATACCAAGTTCGGTCAGCACTCTCTCGGCGTCCGTCTTTCCCTCCGTGTGATATTGCCCATGGCGAATCAAGAGTATGTGTCGCACAGCCTTCGCTTTCTTCGTCTCAAACTTTTCGTTGTACTTGTTCTCGTCGTTCTCGTTGTTTATCTTCATCGGCATCACCAAACTCTTTGGATCTCGTCTGCAAACACAAACGTCACAACCTTTTCTCTCTTTTGCTTTCGAAAGAGACGGACTTTGACCAAACTCTGATCAATCAGTGATTAACTTATGAAGTGATAACCGTATCATTTTGTTAACACTTATTTCAATCAAATGCGACTTTATTTAGGGACGGAATTATTAATATTTTATTCAGTATACGGCAAAAAAGGATTAAATCAGGAAGAATGAATTGTACGGCTATCCTGCCGGTTACTGCCGGTTGAGTCAGTCGAGTTCACTTTCCGTTGGGAAAGTAAACTTTTCGGATGGGAAAACGAACGGATCTTCAACGGGGGGGGGGGGGGGGAGATAGGTCACCTGTCCCAGTTGTGGTCCCACTTCACCGAGGGTGTGTAATTCGTCGTCCAGGAGTTGTGGACGTGCATCGGGCTCGTGTTGCCGTGTTGCGCGTTGTAGTAATACAATAACGCGCCGCTCACCGCGCCGAGTCCGAGGGCCCACTTCTGCAGCTGCGAAACGGACGGCATCTTCACGACGTGCACGCGAAGAGAGCGCGAAGGAGTCAAGGAGAACCGAGAAGAAAAACGCCGAAACAGAAACGTCAGAACGTCACTCTCTCGAGCGGTAGCGGTGACCTAACCCAACGTGAACCCAACCCTTTCGTCACTGTTCGTCACGACTGGTTTGCCAAATGCCACTTCCGGGCGCAGGATCCGTCGCTTCCTGTCGTCTCTCGTTCGATCTGGTTCGATCTGTCGAGAGTGTCGAGTCGGTCGCGTCGCCAGTCGCCACTCGCCAGTGTTGTTGTTGACTTTAGGCACGCGTGTTCGCCAGGATTGAGGATCGGACAGATCGAATCCGCGGCCACGTGGGTCAACGCGTCCCGTTGTGAACAAAGGTTCTTCCTCTCGCACCGCTCGCACGCCGATTTGTCCGTCGGCTATATTCGCTCGCGCGTTGTGCAAGACGGGGGTGTCCAAATATAAATAAGTTTCGCAACACTCCGGGAAGGAAAGGAAACGCGATGCTGACTCCACGCTTCGAGATCACGCAGACCGACGAGGAGGTGACGATAATCATCCACGCTCCCTACGCGAATATCAAAGACGCGGAGGCATCCGTCGACGGGACGGACTTCCGCTTTTATTCCACCCCGTATTATCTCAGGTGAGGCATTGGCGAGAGCTCGCGGATCTCCAGAATGTGTTCCCGAATATGTTCGACGAACGACTCCTTGCAGACTGCAGCTGCCGGGCGAGATAGAGGAGAACGACTCGTCCTCCGGCGCCTACGACTGCGAGAAGGGTGATTTTACCTTGCGTTTCTCCAAGGTGAACAAAGGGGAGCACTTTGAGAACTTGGAGATGATAACGACTCTTCTGGCACCGTCGAAGAACAAGAGCACTGTCATACCTAACATCGAAGTGATCGGCAAGTTACAAGAATAATAATATGAAAGTGTCGTATACAATTATGTGTGTCATTACTGGTGTATAATATCTCTTTTACAATCTTAGGTAATCCATCCGCGGCTTCAGCGGACATAAACAATGCCGTAGACGGTTCTGGAAACAACTGGTTTGTACCTCAGGACAATTTTGTAGAAACGGAGGCACTTCTTATAAACTCCCCGAAGTATGGTTTTGCTAATAAAATATCGGGAAGTTTAACTGCCTTTGAGGTACGTCTTTGCAATATGTTTTTCGATATTAATGAACTCTATCATAAGTGCATATATGATTTGTGATTCCTCCCTATATTTAGGCAGCATGGATCAAGGAGATAATAGATCTTCCTGCGCCCGATGCAACTCCCGAGGTAGAAAGGAAAACTCGGCGGGAACAGCGTGAATTAAGTGATTTCTCCGAAGAACATTATATGGCAGATCTCGTGCAGCCGGAATGCAAGCCATACATAACATATACGGCGGAATGGGACGCGTTACAGAAAGATCAAGTTGCCTTCAGCGAAGCTGAGAGCGATCTGTTAAAAGAACTTCCAAACAAAGAATATTTATTAAGCTCTGAAGATGTACAAAAATTATGTTTAAATGTTGTCGACATCTTATACGCTAGTTGTTATAATCATCGAACTACGTTAGGAGAAAACACTACGGAAAGCAGCTGGACCATTAATAAACTGAGTTCTACTTTATGTTGGTTCCAAGTATGTTTATCAATTGGCGAAGCGCTTTTAGCCGAAAGAAAAGAGAGCGCGAACGAAATTTAACTTCTATCAAATGTTTTCAGAATTTCACTTCTTTGGATGAAGTTATAACGGCGTGCATTCGAAGGTCGCTTTGTTATCCACTTTACAGAAATTGGGAACTTTCTATTAAAGTATTTGAAGACGTTAAAAACGTTCTATCATTAGGTCGGTATAAATTGAGACGTCAAAATGTCCGTCTATCTATTTATAATCTTTTATTACCTCAAACATTTTCACGCGTAGGAAGGAAATACATCGTTAAACGCTTCTGCGAAATACATAGCCTGTTCAATAATTCATACGAACCGAGATACATACTGAACCAATTGTATGTAAAGGATTTTTTAGTTTGGTTGCAAACGTTACCTGAATCATTGATAGAATCGCTTCATTCTGCATTAAGTGAAGTAAGTACCCTTAAAATTCTTTAAAAGCAATATATGAGATAAGAAGATCGAGATTGAATCCGAGATCCACCGATTACATATCGATCACTTTTACACGGCCACGCGTTACCTGCCTATTAAAATTTTTATTACTTTATATAGATACATCCAAACAAAGCAAATATGGGATTAGATTTAATAGAACTGGAAGTGGCAACTTATTCTGTTCAAGAAGAAGATTTTGTTATAGAAAATACTATTCACAAAATTACCGACAACGTTGAGCAAATGTCTCTGAATGGTAGCACGCAGGAAAGGTGAGTCGAAAATCATTGCTCCGTTACTTTCTTACTTTGGTAATATTCTACATATTCTGTATAATTTTGTTTTGAAGGCCAAAGAATGTATACCATGTTAACCAAAAATTTTTTAAATATTTGTAAGTATTTTCATATATCTAGCTTGATTGTTAACAGTCGCTGTTTAACACATCTGTATATAATGGGCATTTGTATTATTCGTTTCTATGTATTTTAACTTACTGGGTATTTTGATGTAACATATATATATAATGCCTAACTTCTTTTATTACATATTGTATAAAATATCCACTGTATATAACTATACTGTTTGGATTTTTGGAAATAAATTTTCATTGTATCCACAAAGCCAAAAACATTTCAAACTTACAATATATCTGTTACTCAACTAGAAATTTATGAAAATTTTTGTATTGAATAATTGGCCTAAAATTTTTGGATCCAAATGGTATTTGAACCTGAGTTCGCGTTTTTAAATATCCGGATAATAATCCTGGGAATGATGAACAGTTTTAATAACCGAATAATATGCATGATTAAAACATTTTATAATACTGATTACTTCAACGCATTTCCAACTTTTTTAAATTGTTGAATATAAATGCAGATTATCGAGCAGTTCAAGTTCAACGGATAGCAGTGACACGGATTCTGATAGCAATACGTCAAGCAGCAGTAGTAGTAGCAGTAGTAGTCTAGATTCTGACGACCTAGATGACGAGCCCAAATGAATGGGAAAAATTGATGGCCCCAATGAATAATCATGTGATGTAAAGTAATTTGAATTAAACATCGACTTCTCCATAAGCATATAATATTTTATATGCTTAATTTACTAATAAGGGATAGTAATACGCTGTTGTTGTTTTCTAAATATTTACGTACATTATTTTACATTTATGTGCGTATGTTTCGCGTTGTATATATATGAAAATCTCGTTTTGTGATGTTTAAAAATAATCTTCCCAATACAGTGTAGGTACTGATAAAATTAATAAATGTATATGTATTGCATTAACAAATGTGTATATATAGGTATATATATAGGTATATGTTTGTGAAAGCTAGATATTATATAATTTTTTATATTATATATACGACCTGTTATAAAAATAACATAAAATCAACATGTTCTCATTAATAAAATAATATTTTTTAAGAAACGTTGAGATTTATTTATTCGACCTGTGATTAATTTGAGATAGTAAGTATTTCTGTTCCATAAATGTTATAAATATTCGAGTTAAATAGCCTTTGTTCGGTCAAATCTAAATCAAAATCGAAGCACTAAAAATTTGTCATCTATTCAGTATCTAATTATTCTAATTAACGAAAATATCCTTTTTAAGTGATCGGGCAGAAATTTCCGGATTCTGATGGTACTTGAATATGGAAGTGTATTAACACAGGAGATGTATTCTCATTAACAAGATGCCATTAAACAAAGATATAATGATTTATTTGCTTAATCTATAATCGAGCCAAGGTAAAAGTTTTTTATAATGTTCAGTTATTAATTTGTCTTGCTCTTCTTCCCTATCGACCTGATTATTCATGTTATTCGGCCTCGAGGACTCCATCGTGCTTGATCCAACAATATTCTGTGAATCAGTGGACCTCTCAACATTCGGACCTTCCGTAACACTCGCAACCGAGTAGCTTTCTTCCGGTTTCGAGAAACTCTTCGTGTGGTTGTTGACATTAGTAAGATGCTCCTAAAGGTTAAATTTATTTTAACGTTAAATATAAAATGTCAAAATTAAATTGATGCGCTGTTAAAAATGCACGTAAGTGCATTTTTTAAATATGTAACACTTATTTCTCAAGATACAATATTGTAGTTCACGTAACATGGGTAATAATCGTCGGAATAATTTCAGCCCACCATTCATCGAGCACCGAGTCACGAGGAGCAATTAACGAAGGTCACTGGCGAGGAAAAAGCAAATCCGGAGCAGAGTAAGACCGCTAACATTGATGCAATCTGGACCACCGAGAGTCTGGAGGACGCCATTCTGCGCCACGAATCGTCATCGGAAGAGGGGTGCGAGGCGAGCACTGTATCCTCCATCCCCCTCGAGGAGGTCACGAACAATACCGATCATCAAATTGTCTCGACAGAATCGCCAACGGAGTTCACGACTTATCGGTACAATACTGACAAAACTGAGTCTCGACGAGGGTGGTTCGGACTCGCAAGGTACGCGAAAATATCGGACTTCGGGAAAGGGGTCTATTCAGCACAACGATTCGGTCGTTCAGGCGATAATGACAATCAACGCCCTTGTATTAATTGTCTTAATTATTCTAACAAATCATTATTTGCAGATAGGAACACGACACCGGAAAACACCGAGGATTTCGGCGATGACGTATGACAATAATTATGAATAGTGGACAAAAATTTACACGATGGATTTATAAAACGAATGCGTGTTGGTGATTACCGTAGAGTTATTGTAAGTATCGTTAAACGTTTCGTTTCTGTCAATGATATCGCTGTATTCGTAGTTCCTCCAATACTCCGCCACTTCGCCGTACAATCCTGGGCTTTCATCTTTGTCGAACGTATAATTCTGATTAACGTCTGTTTCCGTCGTTCTCCATTCTTCGGAGCTTGCTACGTTAGAATCGGCGCCCTTAAAATTCACGAGAAATTTTAATATCAATTATCTAAAATCTAAGAATAATCAAAAAAATTAATTCTTTTCTCGACTGTCACGATAGACATGATAAAGAAACATCCCAAGTAAAGCGCGCGTAACTAAGACACAATGGACTAAATTAAATTAATGGAAACGCGATAGGTGTCAATTAATACCCGCCACGAATCCGTCGGTGATGCGACGTCTACCTCAGAATCGAGATGTCCATGAAAGCCAGGATCGCCGACCGTGAGGATCAAGTGCGAGTCCTTCTTCGTCTTCTCGCCGTTTTTATGTACGTGTGGCGCGTACAGAATTATGCGTAACGGTAAAAATACGTCATCCCCGAAATTCTCGGTGTTTTCCGTCGTGTTCCTATCTGCAAATAATTTGTTAGAATAATTAAGACAATTAACACAAGGTCGTTGATCGTCATTATCGCCTGAACTATCGAATCATTGTGCTGGATAAATCCCTTTTCCGAAAATCCGATATTTTCGTGTACCTTCCAAGTCCGAACCACCCTCGTCGAATCGAGACTCAGTTTTGTCAGTATTGTACCGATAAGTCGTGGACTCTGTTGGCGATTCTATCGAGACAATTGGATGATCGGTATCGTTCGTGACCTCCTCGAGGGGGATGGAGGATGTAGTGCTCGCCTCGCGCCCCTCTTCCGACGACTCGAATTCCGAGTCGTGGCGCAGAATGGCGTCCTCCAGACTCTCGGTGGTCCAGATTGCATCAATGTTAGCGTCGGTCTTACTATGCTGCGGATTTGCTTTTTCTTCGCCGGTGACCTTTGTTAATTGCTCCTCGTAACTCGGTGCTTGTTGGATGGTGGGCTGAAACTATTCCGACGATTATTACCCATGTTACGTGAACTACAATATTGTATCTCGAGAAATAAGTGTTATATATATATATATATATATATATATATATAAATGCACTCACGTCACATCCGCCGCACGGGTCCTCCTCGTACGTGGACAGTATAGCCCCTTTCACGTAAGGAAAGAACAGGATACTCCACGGCATTATCACGTCGTATGTCAACTTCCCGCATCTAAAATCATGTCAATATCTATTTCGGTATCACTAATGTTATTAAATTGTCTACAAGGACGCGCTTATTTCTTCTCACAGATAGATCCGAGAAAGCGACGGTGCGAGAATCAATCTCTGCGCGTGTTCCAGGCAAATATAATATAATGACATTAATAGACTCGTCGGCTTCTCTCAGATCGCTCTCTTTTCTCTTTTTCTCACCGATCGATGGTGATCACTTGGTCCCTCGACGCGCCGAACCTTTCCCACAAACGAGACTGCGGATCGTTCTGCAGGTAGATGATCCCCGATTCGTTACTCTTGAGAAGGTCATGGTTTACGAGGCTCTCCATATCGAAGCTGTGCTTCGCTTCAATCTGCCGCCACACCTCAATCTCGAGATCGTCCTCGCTCCTCTCGTTCTCCATTGAGTCGGAAGGCGGGGTTATCACGAAGAACCGTATGTCCGGGAAGCCGGACTTCCGCAAACGCAAGCTCAGCAGCTCCAGCCTGTGGGCTCAATTAATGGAGAAATAAAAATAATATAAAGAATTGAAAAAGAGGAAAGGAAGGAGAAGAAGCGTGGATCTTCTCTTCGATGCGTCGCGATTTTAGCGAGCTTACATGACCGCCTGTCGGAAGCTGTAATGCCAGGCCGGGTCCAGGAAGGCCAGCACGCTCACATAGCCGAGATGCTCCTTCCATTCGTCGACGAAACGACACTGCTCCAAGTACCGATCCTCTCGGCGCTCCCATGCGCTAGATAGGTCCCACGACTGATCGTCGCTCGATGAACTCGATCGGAGGACGCGCGAGAAAAAACCATACTTCGCTTCCACGAAACTCACGAAGAAGAGCGCGACCACGAATAACGCGATCTTCACGGCTGCTAACATGGCACACCACTGATCGCGATGACTTTTTTTAACGGACCATCGTTCGGTTCCTCGAGACGGGAATATGCTGGCTCGTGGTTCAGCCGGACCGCGACCGAACAGAAAGTGATTCATCTGAACGCGATAAAGGAGGAATACTTAAAATACTTTGGTATCGCGGGTCCCCAACAGCGGGGGCGATAGTAACGAGATAATATACGTGTTTCGACGGGAAGACGGCGCAGATTATCGTGCATTTACGTACAGTATAACGCGCACGTGTGCGCGTGTGACATGTATACATCGGCGCGCGCGACCAGCCGAGAGATTGACCCGGAATTGACCCGGAATCGCGTCGACGCGATACACATACGGGTCGCGCGGAAACTGCGGCCGTTTTTCTGCCGCCGCGTGCCGTGAAACATCCCTCCCATACGCGACACGAAAACCCTCATACATATAAATATCTTTTTACGCTGGTGAAAAAGAGGGAGATAACGAGCGCGCGCGCGGGAGAAACGCACGGCACGTGTCGCTGGAGATATAATATGATGCTGAGGGAACTCCGCGAAGCGATTTCCAATCCGTCGACGCGGTCGTCTGACGGTCAACGCGAATTAACGTTAATAGAAATTGACGTCTGAATCTATTCGCAGCCTGTGGCTGGCGAGTACAATCGGATCGAGGGGGCCGATCGGGCCGATCGGGCAGCCGCGTGGACCACTCACAGACACGCGCGCGCGTCAAGGAACTCGATGGAACAGAGGCCCCCTTGTCTTCGCGTCGAAGACGTTATGCTCTTTTACAGCCGGCGATTTTTCGCCGCTCTCAGTAACGTCCTCGTCTCTATTCGACTGACCCGCGAGTCTCCAAGTCTCCATCCGTGTTTTTTCGCGATCTTGAATCCCCTGGTCCCCGAGAGAACCAGAGTACCGAGTAGTTCCCGCGACGCTGATTCCATCCGGTTTCCATCGTGGTTGCGACGATGATTGCAAAAACGATGTCCGACGATCCTTAAAACGGTAGAATCTTGAATTAGACGCGTACAAGCTTCTTCCTCTTCTTCTCTCCTCTCTGCCGAAGAACGGGAAGACGATGTGTTCTCCAATCGTCTCCGATCTGTAAATAGACGCAATAATAAAGCAAGAACTTTAACGCTCGTCTTTAAATGCGAGATATCGCTGGGTATCATTTGTGATCGTGAAACATAACAATGGGATTCTCAAGAGTTTTACCGCTGATAGTTGGAGTGCTTTCTTTATTTTCGATTATCGCCGAGCGCGTCGACGACGTCGACGGAGAATCGAACGGCGATCTGGATATCGGTATTAGCGATAACAATGTCTCGTCGACCTTCCTGGGCCGGAATTCCAGCCAGACGAACGGGGATCAGCGTTACTGGTACGAGCGTCTGGACGACGCCGACAGGATGCTGAAGAGTAAAGCGGACATCCTGTCGCGCCTTTTCAAGATGCACATAGACCAATTGCGAAATAAAACCGATCAGGTAGACCAAGATATAAGACAGATCTAACATATTTTTCCCCCTTTTTTTGCTCTTAACGAAACTTAACGCGAAGCTTAAGAAAAGCAGAGAGATAGATGTTCCGATTAATCCGAGCGCACCGACGATTCGGTACCAGGTGGAAATGGTGTTCCTGGTGGACGCGTCCGGCTCGGTCGGCGCGGAGAACTTCCGCAGCGAGCTGAATTTCGTGACGAAGCTGCTGTCGGACTTTACGGTGGACGCGACGGCCGCGCGGATCGCCCTGGTCACCTTCGGCGGTCGGGGCAACGTGTACCGCAACGTCGATCAGATCTCCAGACACGGGCCCAACGATCACAAGTGTTACTTGCTGAACAAACAGTTCAGCAATATCACCTACAGCGGCGGGGGAACTTACACGCGCGGCGCGCTTTTCGAGGCGCTAGTAAGTATCACCGATTCCGTTCGCCAATGTCACGATAGTGAGATGATAACGCGTCGTCTTTTTTCACGAAAATCGATTAAAGCTCGATAAATCACGTCTAACCGGCCGTTTCCGCTGTTTGCAAGGCGATCCTTGAGAAAGGTCGCGAAACGGCGACCAAGATGGTGTTCCTGATAACCGACGGCTTCAGCAACGGCGGTAACCCGCGACCCGCGGCCGACCTGTTGAAGAACACGGGAGCGACCGTGTTCACCTTCGGTATACGCACGGGGAACGTGGAGGAGCTGCACGACATCGCCAGCCATCCCGGATACACGCACAGCTACTTCCTCGACAGCTTCGCGGAGTTCGAGGCCTTGGCGCGTCGCGCCCTGCATCGCGGTGCGTCTCTTCCCATTGAAAGCTATGTTGCATGTCGAGTTTTTTAAGTATTCCGTATACACGCGAAGTCTAAATTCTGCAATTTAGAGAATAGGGATTGCTGGGTTGAAGCTGAGTATAAGAATTGCGAGGCGTTAAATTCGTCGGATAAGAGGAACCGGTTTTAAGTGATAAATTTCGCAGACTTGAAGACTGGGCAATACGTGGCCCTGACTCTGCCGACCGATTGCAACGGCCTTTGCTCGGATAGCACGGTAAAGCAAACCTGCTGCGACGACTTGGCGACCTGCACCTGTGGTACCGCAACTGGCCATTACGCCTGCATCTGCCCACCCGGCTATTTCGGTTCCGGTCTCAGAGGCTCTTGCCAACGTAGGTTGAAACGCGTCTTGACCTGCCGATCATTGACACGCCTGATTCATAGATATTACGTCTTTTTTCTATATTATTTTCTATATTATTTCTATATTATTTCTATATTATTTTCTATATTATTTTCTATGTTATTTTCTATATTTTCGTATATTTATAATTCGGATAATATACATTTTATTCCGGAAGTTCTCTCTTTGCGTGCCCGCGACAGCTTGCCCAAACGGGACGTACGCTTCGGGAAATACCTCCGGGGATTCCACCGCCGCGTGTGTCCCCTGTCCAGATGCGAATCACGTCGTCGTCAAGGTACCCGCGACTTCGGTGGTCGACTGCGTGTGCGCCTCCGGATTCACCACGGACGGTCACAAGTGCGAGGGTAATTTACACGTGCATTCATAACAAACCTGGAATCGTTATGTGATATTTAATTGGATAGATACCAAGGCTCCTCGCGCGATTGTTAGCACAAATGCAAATTATTCGCGAGATAAGGTGGATGTACATTTTTCAGCTATAACGTGCCCGAAGCTGAGAATCCCGGAAAACGGGTATCTGGTGAAGGCGAGCGCCTGCAGCAACGTGGTGCACGCGGCGTGCGGCGTAAGATGCAGGATCGGCTTCCACCTCACGGGCGACAGCATCCGGCTTTGCGGCAAGAACGGCACTTGGTCCGGCAACGAGCCGCAGTGCTTGCTGAAGACATGTCCGGCTTTACGCGCGCCCACGCACGGCCGCGTGAAATGCGAGCACGACGAGGACTATCAGCACCAGTTCGAGGAGAACTCCACCGTGTATCCGATCGACACGCGCTGCCAATTCCGCTGCGACGTCGGCTATCAGCTTCGCGGCAGCAAAGTGCGCAACTGTCTGCCGTTGTCCCGTTGGGACGGCCTGAAAGTCACGTGCAAAGGTAAGGGAAAAAAGGACGATGTTTTCAACATCCTGTACTTATCGGGGGATTAACGGAAACGCTGTGTCTCTTACGGTAGCTGTGAAATGCGAGCCTTTGCCGCAAATCGCGAACGGCGACGTCACCCCGGAGATGTGCACCGGCCCGACGAAAGTACTCTTCGCTACCAACTGCACAATCGTCTGCGACGAGGGCTTCGTCCTGGAAGGACCCACCAACAGATCATGCACCGGACGCACGGGGATCTGGTCCCAGCGTCGTAGCGTCAATCGTTGCGTGGGTTAATATCGAAATCGAGCCTTTTTGCCACGAGAAACATGATTAGATTTAAGCCTCGACCGAATTGCCTATAAATTAAATTAGTTAAAAGGCGCGATACATACTTTGAACGCAATGTACAGACAAGACACCGCCCTCCATGGTGTGTCCGGCTGAGATCGTCGAGGGGACCGCGAAGGGACAGAGCTACGCGTACGTGAACTGGACGGTGCCCGTGGTGACCGACAATGCGGACGAGTCGCCCATCCTGTGGACGAAACCTCACGTTGCCCTGCCCTGGAAGGCGAAGATCGGCACGCGCGTCGTCGTGTACGTCGCGCAGGACGCGAGCGGCAACAAGGCCAGATGCAAATTCAAGGTTAAAGTCCTCGGTAAGCCACGGGCAATGTGGTTCCAACGAAGCCGGTATCTAAGATCTGAGAAACGCGTTTGAAAGGACGATTGGTCAACAATTAACGTGTCGAGAGGAATATGAGAGAAATGAATATTTTTTTCAATTTCTTCGCAGACAGAGAACCACCGACAATCGAGAATTGCGTCGATCCACCGACGTTCTATACCGATCTCGACAGCGGCCTCGCGAACGTGACGTGGGACGAGCCGGTTTTCTACGACAATTCGAGGATTTCCGTGAACGTCAATCAGAGTCATCAACCTGGAAAGGATCTCTTCCCGATCGGCCGCACGAAGGTCTTCTATAATGCGACGGATAAGTACGGCAATCGGGCAAGCTGCGTGTTGAACATTACTGTAGAAGGTGCATGTTTCTTCATTAACGGCTGTATTTAACAACATGTGCCTATAACAATTGGTACTGGTGTGATTTTCCCAGACGTGTGTAAAAGTCTGAGGGCACCGGTGAACGGTCGGCTAAACTGTTCTTCGTCAGGCGATCGCGAGACGCGATGCGTCGTAGCTTGCGAGGATGGCTACGACTTTGCTATCGAGCCGAAGAACCTCGATATCGTTAACGACGAGTTGCTGTTGAGATGTAACTTGAGCGGTCACACGTGGGAAAATAATCACCTGCTGGAATGTTCAGGTATTTATGTCGAGTTTATCGAAGGTCCGCAATCATTTGGCATTTTATCTCTTCTGTCGACTAGAAACACAAACGCCAAAGACAGTATCTCAGGAGGGGAACGTGATATTGCAAAGCAATGGGAGCGAGATATGCGACAATCAAACGGTTCTTCGCGAAGTGAGCGTTTATATTTAACATATAATAATACTAATTTGTTGAAGTAGGTGTATAATTTTCATATAATATTGTTCCTTCTAGTTGAGCGAGCACGTTGCTAATGACTTGAAATTGAAACTGCTGGGAATGTGCGACAATGACATCGAGTGTAATCTAATCAGCTTCGATCCTAAGTGCGAAGACGATCTTTCATCGTCGAAGAATTTCGAGGATAATCTGATAAGAAGACGAAGATTCCAGCCCGAGTACGAACGAGCTCGGCGGTCCACCGATATCTCCAGAAATACCGAAACGATAATGTTCGAGAAATTGAAACGCGCAGCTAGATTGAGCCCCGACTCGAACAAAAATAATACCAGATCTAACAAGCGGAAAAGAGATAGGATAGAGATCAAGTTCAAGTTTATAGGTAAGAGAGGAATCTCCCGTCCGTGAAATATGTCAGATAACGCGCAAAAAAATCTCCTGTAGGTAAAATAATCGAGGAGAACTTCGAGAATCCTAAACGGGGAGTGCAGAAGCTGAGGGAGAGGATCGACGCGATGGCACAGATGGGAAAGCTGGACTTGCTGGACAATAGAACCAACCAGGAGATCGCGAGGCTCGCTCTGAATCTGCATCTCGTGTTCAAGGAGCCACAGGACCTTTGTGATCCCGGAAGTGTGCTGAAAAGACATAGTTGCGGTGAGCGCGAAAGAAGACGGAAACATGCATTTTTTTTATACAAAGATTATACAAAGATCTATCCATGTATTTTACAAATACATTCCAATTCCAATATTTTTTTCTTTTTAGTGAAATGTCCCGCGGGCACTTTCTACAATTCATCTACCAGGACCTGTCAGCCATGCCCTTACGGCCAGTACCAGAATGAGACCGCTTCGTTGACGTGCGTGCCTTGTCCAGAGTATACCTTCACGAAGAGGATGCACGCGAAGTCCTTGAATGATTGCATTCGTAAGATCTTCAAGCAAGGTGGAAACACCAGACTCGACGTCGTAATGCATTTCCCTTTCTTTCCCTGCAGCCGTATGCCGTCCAGGATATTACTCTCGGCGCAAACGCTACCACGGATTGCGTGTGGGCATGGAACCTTGTTTCACGTGCGACATCGGCTTCTATCAGCCAAATTACGGACAGAGTCAGTGCTTGCCGTGTCCGTCGAGCGCGACGACGGAAAAGCGCGGCTCCACGGACGTCAATGACTGCCTGCCGATCCGCGACGAGGAAATCGACGACTGTCGAACGGATCCGTGTGTAAATGGTGGCCAATGCCTACGAGATGAAAGCGGCTACATTTGCGAGTGTCGCGAATATTATGTGGGTAGGTTGCGCAGTTACTTAGTCACAATCTTTTTTGGTTCTCTCTTTCTCCTAAATTTTATTAATGTTAATAAATTAATTAAATTTAATTGAATTAATAATTTATAATCCCTCTTTTATTTTGTCCTAAAATAAAATTAATCTGCATTTTCGCTATACGATTTATTCTTTCAGGATCGAGATGTGAGGGTTTTAAGGATCCGTGCGGCTCCTCGCCGTGCTTGAACGAGGGAGTGTGCGAGACGCAGCAGCATAACTCCGTGACATATGAGTGCGCGTGTAAAAGCAGTTACACAGGCGCTAATTGCGAGGTAAGAACGCAAGTCAGACACTCGAAACGATAAAATCCGGATTAAGAAAATCAGCAAATCAATTCTCGCAGATCTACGTGGACGAGTGTGCCACCAATCCTTGCCAGAACGGTGGAAGATGCGTGAGCACCGAAAGTGATTTCGCTTGCGAGTGCAGGGATGGATTCGAAGGTATTGTTTCTCATTAATAACGCTTACGACGAGTCTTTTCACCTGTACGTGTCGTTCAGGTCAATTCTGCGAGGTTCCGATGGATCATTGCGAGTTCACGCCCTGCGAGGAGGGATCCGCGTGCCGTACCGTGAACGGTACTTGGCAATGCCTCTGCAAACCCGGTTTCCTGGGCCGGCACTGCAACCTGCTACCCTGCGACTGGCTGCCGTGCCACGCGAACGCGATTTGCGTCAACCTCCAGGAGGAGAACTCGACGCGGAGAAGTTACAGGTGGGTACTTCGCGCAATTTTACGCCGTGAAACGTGAGATCCGAGGCTCGATGTACGATCGGTCCAGGTGCGATTGCCCCGACGGATACACGGGGGAGGACTGCGTGACCAAGATCGACCGCTGCGAGAGCTCGCCTTGTCTGAACAACGGACGCTGCATCAGTCACGTGCACGATTATGTCTGCGAATGCCCGGTTCCCTTCACGGGACACGACTGCGAAACCGGCAAGTTGAAACTTCAACTCTGGAATATTTTATTTGTTAATTTCTTCTTTTTGTGAAGCTGTTTTAGTCTCTTCTTTAGATAATAACTTAAAATAGATAATGCAGGGAATATTTATTAAGGACTGTTTTGACGGTCGCAGAACTGTCGTCCGACTACGTGATGCACTTCACTAAGTCCGGCACGACAGATTACGTGGCCGTCAAAGGACCCGCGAGGGATCTCCTTCAGGTAAATCGAAAAAAAATTCGGGAGAATCATAATGAACATGTTTCACCGAATTTATCAATTGCAGCTGTCCGTTTGCCTGTGGTTGCAATCGATGGACACTTTTAATTACGGTACCGTATTGTCGTACGCCACGACGTTTCACGACAACGCCTTCACGCTGACAGACTATAACGGGTAAATTATTCGTGGAAATTCTCGGTGAAAAATTCACCAGTATAGTTCTATTTGCGAAAACGCGAGTGCCAACACGCGTTCAAACTCGCGATTAATTCTCCCGAATTAATTGTCGTTGCAGATTGGTCTTGTACGTTAACGGGGAGAAGGTCGTCACCGACGTCAAGATCAACGATGGTAACTGGCACTTCCTGTGCGTCACTTGGGAGAGCGAGCGCGGTTCCTGGCGCGTGTCCGTCGATGGAAACCTCAAAGACAGCGGCGTCGGTCTGGGCCAGGGAACCGTCGTGCGAGGTAACAACGCACTTAATCGAGAATTATCTCCGCCTAAAGCAAATCATGGAATTCCGGATATTAACCCGTTCAGCCAACGGATCCTTCGTCATCGGACAGGAACAGGATCGCCTGGGCGGCGGTTTCTCCGAATCGGAGGCATTTCTAGGGATGCTCGGCTTGCTGGACATGTGGGACGTTTTTCTGGACGACGGTGACGTGACGAAACTGTGGAACACTTGCGAGAAGTACCACGGAAGCCTCATGGCCTGGGCGCAGATGCAGCAGTACATTCAGGGTGACGTTGCTGTAATTATGCGTTAATTGTCGAGCTACAAAGTCCTCTTCTCTCTTTTGGGTTTAACGACGATATCTCACGTTTTCAGATCTTAGCCAGCCCATTTTGTCGCGGTTGCCCTTTGCCCGTGGTGCCCTTCAAAGGTAACATTAAAGTGAGCGATGATCTGTCCGAGGTAACGTACTACTGCGACAACGGATACATGATTCGGTTCGGTGGCGAGGAACATCGATCCCTCGGGAGGAAGTGCCTCAAGCACGGCCAATGGGAGGGATACGATACGCCGATCTGCACGAGTAAGTTCCGGTTCCCTGCCGTGATCGTTTTACAGCGCAGAGAAGAAGGGCAGAATGGCCATTGTTCTTCAATCATTAATTGGAATAGATTTGATTTGACCGCGAGGCTAAAGATTCCGGTTTCTTTGTTTGAAGAAAAAAAATGCGGCTTCCCGGGGTACTTCCCACGTGGACGTATTCACGGAGAATCGTATTCGTTCGAGGACGAGATACACTATTCCTGCGCCGAGGGCTACGAGCTTCGCGGAAACCCCCATCGCATCTGTAATTCCGACGGCAGGTGGATCGGGCTGCCTCCGCTCTGCATAGGTAACGGTCGTACCGGAATTAAGATATTGAGAGCTCGCCGTTAAGCGTGAGAATAAAAATGCGGCTAATATAATTCGAGATTCAACCTTAAAGACTAAATTTGCGTCTTTCGACAGGGACGACGTGTAAGAATCTGCTTGCCCCGGAAAATGGAGATATAGAATACATATTAGAGGAGAACGAGAGAGACGATGTCACGATAATACAGGTACTTCAAGAAGGAAACGTCGTGACGTTGAAACGTCCTACATTTTCGAGCGGATTGTTCAATTATTTCAGGCTGGACAGCAGCTGGAGTTCAAGTGCAATCCCGGGTACCGTTTAACAGGAGAGAGGTACTTGACCTGTCTGGAGACTGGCGTCTGGGATCACAAGAGGCCGTCTTGCACGCCCTACGGATGTCCTCCGCCAAGACAGTGCGTTCTTTAAACATACTTTGACTCACTAACGATATTTTATTATATAAAATTACGAATTTGTCCAAAAAGTGCAATAGTTTAGTTTAACGGACATTTGAGAACTGTCTAACATTCTGTGAGCGTAGAATAGAGCACGGCTACATCGTCCCTCCGAATCCCGACCGGATCCCCGCTCGTGATCCCGAGGGAAACATGATCGACGACCCCTCCGAAAGAACGTATCACTACGGCGACATCGTTGGATTTTTCTGCCATCGCGGCTACAAGTTTCGCGGAAATCACAACCTACTGATGGAATTCAAGCTACAGTGTTCCGTGAACGGCACCTGGACGGGCTTCGTCCCTGATTGCATCTCGCGCACGTGTCCCTGGCCGAATCGCGTGGCAAATGCGAGAATCTTCCTCAGGAAAGAAGACAACATTACGGTCGAAATTCCGATAGAAGGAGATGATGCCACGTTGGAGCCTGATCGAAGAGAGATGAGGAGAAACGAGAGCGACGCGGCGAACGGGATCTCCCTGGAAACGTTCGTCTCCGGCGTGGAAATCATCGTCGTTTGTGATCTGGGATACGAACTAATCGGAGACCGAGTCAGAACGTGTATCGAGGAAGAGAGATGGTCCTCGACTTTTGCTTCCTGCGAACCGCGTAATTGTTCTGTTGCGGATCATCCGATTTTTAAATTTTTCAAGAGATTAGAGAACGAAACCGCCTTGGAGAACAGCTACGCAGATACAACATTGCTCGAGAAATGGTACAGCAAGGAAACCGTTACGCGCGCATACAAAGACTTTGAGATTCTCGTCGAGGGAAGCAGTTACGGGCGACGAATAGTCTTGACATGTCGAAATGGCGTGCAGATGAACCTGCACAGATTGATCGACGACGAGACGATCTCGAATATAACATGGATGTGCAACGAGATTGCAGAATGGGAAGTTTCGAATTTATCGCTGAAAGAGTCTACACTCGAACAGCTGCTGAATAATTCGACAGATATTTGCGATAGATCATGCACGCTTCCGCAAGTAAGTTTTTTGAAAATGTCAACGGGTAATGTGAATATAGAAAAAAATAAAATTAACGAGGTGTCACAAGACTATAAAAAATAATAAAAGAAAGAGAAATATATACGATCTTTTCTTCACGCAATATTTTAAACTTTAACATATAGAAATATATACGATCTTTTTTTCACGCAATATTTTAAACTTTGACATATTCATATTTCCAGAATAAAATTACAATTAATTTCAGGTTCCAGAGTTTGGATATATTGATGACGGCAACAGCACCGATGAGGTGAACGATCGCAGAGCGCTCGACAGTGTTGTGGTTTTCAAATGCCGTCACGGATACATTCTCGAGGGTGATGAACGATCTGTTTGTTTGTCGAACGCCAGATGGTCCGCTTTACCTTCCTGCAGACGTATGTTCCTCCTCTTTAAATTGTTTACGAAAACTCTCAGATATCTAAGTTCAAAATATTGAACGTTTCTAGCTGTGGCATGCGGAAACCCGCCGGTTCTCGCTAACGCGGTACTGAAGAATGACGTCAGCGGAACTCGGAATTACACTTTCGGCAATATGATCTCTTATCAATGCGTTCCGGGTTATCATGTATTCGGACAAGCGAGTCTGAGATGTTTAGGAAGCGGAAAGTGGTCCAGATTGAACGGCAGATGTTCGAGTGCGTATCCATTATATAAAAAAGAAGCTGCAGATCTGTCGATCTTGTCATTGAACGAATTTAAATCTACCTGAATCTCACTCTATGATCACTATCACTTGCAGAAATATCGTGTGGCAAACCACAGGTCCAGCAGGGAATCGCGCTCTACGGCCGTTCCTACTTGTTTCAAGATCAATTGACATACGTGTGTCCTGACGGTAAAAAGCGGGGACTGATTACGTGTCAAGCCGATGGGAAGTGGAGCGAGTTGCCGAAATGTGACGGAAGTAGGAGTATGTAATTCAGGGTGGCCACGAGGGATTTAATACAACGCCTCGTAAAGAGGGAAACGACATCTCCACTTTTGTAACAACACACATGCTTTTTTTTTTATTTTTTTCCTGACCTCTTGTATCAAGGCTCACGAATGTAATATAGAAAACGTAATTACGCAGTCTTATCACGAAATAAATAATTCAGTTTGGAATTTCCGGAGTGGTACATTATGCGATATGCGGTAATACCTTATCTACAATAAGTTATGCGCGATTTATCGTAATTGTTAATTTTAGGATATTGTACTTCGAGTACACATTTTTATCATCTCTTTTTTTCGTTTCATTTTACTGAAAAAGTTGGTGTATATCGATACAAATAATTCTTATCTCAAAAATTGGCATTGTTAAGCCTGCACGTCCAAGTAAGACGGTTCATCGATACTGGCCATGAGAGATACTCCATAAGTTTAATTGTACATTTTGTTTGTGGTTTGTGCATAACGGATAATGAAAAAAAAATCTAATTTCGTAATAATATACAACGGTGTTGTGGATAAAGTACCTCTTACACATATCGTTCGACACCATACAACCCGTTTTGGTATGAAGTATCGTTTTCGGACATATCATACAAACATATTTGCGTATTACTACACTACCTGAGGAAGAGCAATGAAGTAAATACTGTGTGAAAATAATTTCTCGTATATAAACGCTGTATATATTAATTTACACCTAAAGTTGATGTCATAAAAATGGAGCACCTTCGATAAAATAGATTCATTATTAGCATGGCTGCCTCAGGGAGAAAATCAGGTTACTAACATGTCCCTCGGAATTACTGAGATATAAAAACGTTGCGATCAAAAACAAAATTTTCATTGCCCATTATCATTTGTCTCATGCTAATTTTTGCTTTACGGTAATTTCTACTCCATTCAATAGAAACTAAATATCTTAGTTTAAGAGACTGTCGTTGGACAGTTTGTTCAAAAGAAAATTTTTTTCAGAACAAAGCTGTATACGCGAATCGTATGTAGACACAGATAAATACATATCCTGTAAATGCTGTAAACAATTCCTGCGTAGGTTAAGGAAACAGAAATTTTAGCCATCCTAACGTAATTGCTTGTCTAAATTGAGAACATTCCTTCAAAGCTCCGACTTCGAGCTACCGCTAAAGTACTTGGGTTTGAGCTCCTCAATTCGTTTGATAAAGTCTGTCTTCTCTATACACCCTTCGCACGTCTCTTCCCAATCATTCAAGATCTTCTTCAAGTCACGTACCTTCAGCTTCTTCAGATTTACCGTATTGAGATCGATTTGTTTCTCTGAAACAAAAATATCAATTTCGCATGGGATGGTCGACTTTGTATCCGCAATAAGAATGACGACAGCGCGCGAATGTTATACATACCGAATCTCAAATCGCATATTTGAGCATCTCTCTTCTTTAATTTCTCGCATATCTTATCCGCGGGCATAGACCATGACAGTGGTTTACTGAGCTCGCCTAAGATACCGGTGGCAGATTCTTCTAACCCACCTAAATAATAGCACTGGAAGCACAAGCAATAATTGCAATTATTTTAAATAAATAACCGAGGGAATGTCTATATTAATTTAGTCTCCACATGTTTATACTTACAAATCTATTTTCTTTTGATTTAGTGCCTTTACAGTAATCTCGAAACTTTGCTTCGATCTTCTTGGGGTCACTTTTAACGTCTGCCGATAGTGTCTGACTGAACTTGTCCACAACGGCGACGCATACTGTAAAATAGCATAAGAATAAGGAACGCCATAAAATTCTGCGTAAACTTAAATATAAAGATAAACGTCTCAGAGAGATTCTTACCTTCGCAATCACCTTCTTTCAACGCCGTAACGGCGCACACGATTCCGAGGAATACGGAAAGCACCAGCGACACTGACGTATTCATCCTTCTGTTCTATTGTGTTCTGTTAACAATAACATTATTAAATCATTAAAAAGCGCTTATAAATAAATATTAACGTACTCAATTATCACACTATCATACAAAGTTTCGACAACGCGTTAAACAATTTATCTCTCACAAAAGGGGACAAGAGAAAGCCAACTAGAGCGAATCTTTCGCCACGTCACTTCGCAACGTTACAAATTCTCGTCACTAAGGGCGACTTAAATTAATCGAAGCTTGATCGAAGTCGCCCCGATCCAACGAAATCACGGCGTTCCTGTTACGTCCCGGAAGACGTTACAGATAACGTTCCAAGCTTACTCCAATCCTCGCGAGAGTCCTACTTGCAATTTCGCGGTCGCCGAAAACGCGAGGGTGACGAAGGAGAGATTCGCGAGATCGTCAACGGGGCAAAAAACGCGGAATGTCGAAATGTTGACGCGTACGTGTCTCCGGTGGGACTAGGTTACCTTCGCGCGAGCCACATACCGTTGCGATCGGACTGAAAATCGACGATGTTCCCGATGCGAGGCCTCCGTCGTTCGGCAGCTGGGCGACGCGCGGCGACTTTAATTCATCCACACGCACGATTGCTCCGTGAATTGTTCCGCGACACGTTCGCCTCCGCGCCTCGCGACACGTTGGATTCTGTCAAAAACCCGGAATCCCAGCTGGCGCGCGCCGATTGGTCGTGACGTCGTCGAGGGTCGCGCGCGCGCCGCCGCGCGATTGACCGTTTTCGCGCGGCCATGGGGAGAGAGGTTCGTGCACCGCGCCGCACTTTCTGCACTCGGACTACTCGGAGTGAAACGGCCGAACGGCCGGGCCGGTTGGAAGAAAGAGACGAGCGATACGGAAAGTGTCGGAAAGTTCAGCCGCGAGGAACGGGTTCGACGGGAACCGTTGCGGAACAGCGGCTCTGTTTACCTTGCGATCGCCATGTTTACTCCGCAAGGGTTCCGCGAATATTTGCACCGAGGAAAATACAGATTTATCACTGGGCAAGTGGGACACGAAGGAGGAGTACCTTCCTCGCGGCTCCCGTGGGAGATTAATGATGAAAAGTGACGGATTACCGTTCCAACGAGCTGGTTACTCGTCGTCACGCGGATGAACCGATCGTAAGCCGTCCGGCTAACCTCTCAGGTTTAATCACGGGATCACGGAGAAGCAACCGAGGTAATATTCGCTGTTAAAGATCTCTCATGTATCTATTTATATATGTTTATACATATTTGAGAAACGGAGTGAACGATACGGGAGACGCGTGTCACGCGTGTTGCAGGCGGGATGGCGCCTCGTAGGGAGGCGAGGCCTAACCTCAATGCCGGTAGGTCCTCGAGGAGGGGCAACAAGGGCTGGCTGGAGAATTACCTGGACTGGCGGCAGCTCGTCGCCTTCCTTACCGACCCGAGAAAGATACCGTTAACGGCGAAGCTGTTTATCTACCTGGAGATCATTCTGAACGTGCTGGTCATCTATATGGTGCCATACACCGAGATCGACTGGCGAGCCTACATGCAAGAAGTCGAGGGATTCCTGAACGGCACGACGGACTATTCGAAACTGCGGGGCGACACCGGGCCGCTGGTTTACCCCGCCGGTTTCGTCTACGTTTTCTCCGGTCTTTACTACATAACTTCGCGCGGAGCCAGTATAAGGATAGCGCAGTACTTCTTCGCGGCGTTGTACGTGATCACGCTGATGCTGGTCTTCCGGATTTACGCGCGAACCAAGAAAGTGCCGCCCTACGTCATCATCTTGATGTGCTGCACCTCCTACAGAATACATTCGATATTCGTTCTGAGGCTCTTCAACGATCCGGTGGCGATGGTGCTGCTGTACGCATCTATCAATGCGTTCCTGGACAGCCGCTGGTACTTGGGTAGCGCGCTGTACAGCCTCGCCGTTTCCATCAAGATGAACATCCTGCTGTTCGCACCGGCGCTTCTCGTCGCTTACCTGTGCACGCTGGGAACGCTCAAAACACTGATACACCTGTCTATCTGCGCGTTAATACAGCTGATTCTTGGTCTTCCGTTCTTGCTGGAGAACCCTATCGCTTATATAAAGGGCGCTTTTAACTTGGGTAGAGTCTTCGAGTTCAAGTGGACCGTAAACTGGAGGTTCCTCCCCGAAGAGGTATTCGTTCATCCGTACCTGCACGTTTCTCTGTTGCTCCTGCACATGCTGACGCTGCTGTATTGCGCGCCCGTTTGGATCACCTACATGAAGTCATACGCGAAATTGAAGTACGTCGGGAAGGAATTGAAGCCTCAGCTTCGTAAGAAGGAGAAGGTGGACATGTCTACCGTAAGTCAGCTGTTCGTCTATCCCCTTTTCGTCGCGAATTTCATCGGCATTATGTTCAGCAGATCATTGCATTATCAGTTCTACATATGGTACTACCATACGTTACCGTACATCGCGTGGTGCACCGACTACAAGACCGTCCTCAAACTGACCGTCTTAGGTGTGATAGAACTATGTTGGAACACGTATCCGAGCACGGTGTTCAGCAGTGCGGCGTTGCATCTGTGCCATATAATTCTGCTGTACGGCATCCTAAAAAATAGATCGAAAGATAAATGAAAGAGCGCACGTATGTATGACGCATTTCTATCTCACAATCGTATTCCTGTGTATAATCTATGTATTAAATACATAGAGTAACGTATCTTTCTAACCGATGTTACTTAACGTCCGTCTCCCAATACATATGAGATGTTTTTGTGCCCACCTTGTGTTTTACATAGGACTGTTCAAGACTGTATTTAGAAACACGCGATTATGTATGTAAAATATACCTTTTGTATATGAACGGAATAAATTGTGGAGAAGCGTTACATCTTGTTTTCGAACACGTTCTCGGCATCACCTCCACTCTATTCTCCGACATTTTTAGAAACATCATTTACGCGAAACAAAAAAAACTCGGAGCTGACGTTATTTATCTTTTTTTTTTACACAGGTATTTCGCTGTTGCCTGTAAAGATGGTATTTGCAAGTAAAATTAGACCTCAGTGTCTGGAACTTTTTTTCCTAATTAATAAAATCGAACTTGAATCTACATGCCATTTCAATTTATAATGGTAACGACTTAATGATAATTGCTGTAGCTTGTATCATACATCATACAGGAAACTAAAAGAAAAACAAATGAAAATAATTGCGCGACCATCAGTGGATTACATGTTTGCGCAATTATATTCTTGTACGAGCAAGCTCTACTCCTTGATTGAAATTGTAGCTTTGAAATGAATGCAATAAAAATTTATATTTAATATTTAATATTGCATGCAGCAGTTGCTGATTATATTTGTGCGGACGTCCACATCTGCAGTTAATATAACGTTACACAAATACGAGAATACCTGAAGCACAACTCCGAAAATCCGAAGCACAAGTCCGAAGACTTCTGCGAAATTCAGGACAGGTAATATTTATTAAAAACAAATGTCGGTCGATTATTTCATCAGGAAAGTGTATCGTTTTTCCCCATCAGGCTATGCATCATAAAACATCATTCTCATTCCGGTAGAAAACGCGGAGGCGACTTGTTATTATTCAAGTAGCACGCCCAGGTGTTTTTCCTCGAATATTATCTGCGCCTATAAAAAAACCGGAGTGTATCACGGCCATCGATATCGCACAGATCGAAGAAATCGTGTGTGGAGTCTGCGGAAGGAGGCCGCGAGCGGAAGTGTGTCAAAGAGAGAATCGTCTTCTCTCTTCATCAGCGTCGGGTCCTCCCCACCGCCGTTTTCGTTCGGGACGGCGAATCTTTTGCTCGGCCACGTGGACACCGCTACCTTCCTCCGGCGGGGTGGGACGTTCCTGGCGAGCCAGTGGGAACTGGTTCCAGCCCTGACATTGCGTGCGTGCGTGCATCCGCGCGCGCGCGCCCGCGCGTTCCCGAGCCGAGCGTCGCTGATAGCCTGATTCCGAACAAAAGCATCGATCGCGACCGCTTTCGCAACGCAGTACAACGCCGGCAGTCATCAAAGTAGGCAGCCGGAATCGTCGCCCTTCCGCAAGTGGTAACTTTTGCATTTTCGTCTCTCGACCGGTCCTGGCTCGTTCACCGTTAAGTCGTCGACCTGCCACGCGCGACCTTGCCCTTCGTAATGCTAAGACGCCATATAGACGCGGAAACGCCGTGCGGCAGAGTGTGTTGAGCAATCAGAAGCCTGCCGCAAGTCGCCTCCGGCAAAATCAAAATTTGTTGATTGGGCAACGCACTCTGCCGCACGGCGTTGCCGCGTCTATGGAGTCTTAGCATAATTTTCATGAGATATCGCTATATATATATCTAACGTGTCAGTCGTTATCGAGCAGTCTTGCCGCGCGTACATTTGTTGACGTTTAATCCCCGAGACGAGAGTGCAGCCCGCTGTGCATCCCCGGTGAAGAACGGAGTTTACTATTCATCGTTGGATGATTGGGAGAACCGGAAAAGGAGTCGATTGTCAGTAAAGGTCGAGTTCAGGTGAGAAAGTGAGAAAGTGTTCCGGCACGATCGCCTCGCGCATTGGAGTATAAAAACACGTTGGAGAAAGCTGTATCGCGATGAAATTCTGGGGAGGTTTATGATGAATTTCTGCGGATCTGCCCGTTGTATTAATTACATTTTTCAATGTGCGAGAATGATCCTTTAAAGTTAATTTAAAAACTTTCAAGTATCTATTTTTAAAAATAGAAAAGCCAATGAGACAATTTTAATTCATTTAACCTTCAATTAACGCGAGTAGATCGTGTCAGAATGCTGTTATTTATATATTTCTCCCTGACAAACTTACATTGAGAAAAAAATGTTGTTAATTAACTTGACTAAAATTTTCAATTGATTATAATTTTTTTAATTGAAATATTTATATATTTAAATTAAATACGATATATTAAATCTAACATGACGTAATTTGATTCAAATACTTAAATATTTCAATTGAAAAAATTATAATCAGTTGAAAATTTTAGTCAAGTTAACAACATTGTTTTCTCAGTGTAAGAATGCGTGTGTCAAATTGTTTCCTTTTGAAACACGAGTCACCTAAGTAATGTAATAATATTATCGCTGTGCGCCGTGATAAGAAAATTTTGACGGTCGAACCATCGCGGACTTTGCCCCTGTACGCGATGGTTCGATTTTTCTATGACGGCGACTAACGTAATGGATTGCCAATATAATGAATGAATATTGTATGTTGATTTTTGCATTGTATGGTAACGAATCGATGCCTTCTACATTTGTGCTTATCATCCAGTATTCACATGATGAAGCACCTACGACTCTATGTATGACTGATATATGAAAGAATCTTGCAACTTAAAAACTACAAATGTAATGAAAGAAAGATGAGGAATGCTGAATGCTCCTTTTGCACGAATGCGTATGCGTACAAAAGTATCTAATATATATAATAAGTATGTGAGGAGCATGCAATGTAAAAAATAAAGATACTATTAGAAGAAAAATGAGAAACGCTGAACATTCGTCTTGCACGAATGCGCATAGAAGAATCGCATGCTTCTCTGTGAATGATTCGAGAATCGGAATATCAATTACATAAGCGAGTTTATCTATCGCCTGATGAGAAATAAATTGCGTAAGGAAATGAAATCTAAGCAGAAAAACAGTCAAAGATTGATACGAGTGATTCAAAACGTAATGCATGATTTGATGAGTAATGCAAAGATAAGTCACAAGTTAAAGTTAAAGATTAAAATGCAAGTAGGTGGACATGAGCAACAGGTTTTTTTTTTCCAAAGCAAGGCAAAAAATGTCGAATGATAACGAAAGCGTATGTCGGCTGATAATATGACACGAGGTCATTAAAGCGAAATCAGCAGTGACTGGCAGGTATACCGGTTGATATCGTCCGACAATCACGCCAGGCGTGATGATAATTTACTTAAATTCAAATAAAGCTTAACTGGAATAATTAAATGTTCATGCAGATGATTTTTTTTTTAAAACGTTATTTTGAGAAACACAGATAGTTGGATGTCACGTTTCGCCGCGATTGTTTGGCCGCGATTAAATTAATCAATTATAAACAAATTATAAAGGTCGATCGCGTAACTGCGTGACTGTTCACTGACACGCACGTGCTGTTGCTTGAATTTTATAGAATGACGCTGGTCTGGTGGCAGAATATATTTCTCGTGATAGTAGCGCTCGTCAGTTTGAGGCTCATCGTAAAGGTCGGGATTCAAGTGTGGAAGAAATTGATCGCCCCGAGCCTCGGATTTGGAATTGACTTCCGAACGCAAGGGAAATGGGCGGTAGTAACCGGCGCGACGGATGGCCTTGGCAAAGCATTCGCCGATGTACTTGCCGAGCAGGGTATGGACATTGTCTTGGTCTCGCGATCCTTGTCCAAGCTGAAGGACACAGCTGCCGAGATCGAGCGGAAGTATCGCGTGGAGACTCGCGTCGTGGAAGCTGATTTAACCGAAGGCCAGGTTGTTTACGCTGAAATCGGAAAAGCGACGCAGGACTTGGAGGTAACACATCTTATATAACTCATGGTAAATCTCGATCACATTGATAGAAATATTCCTCAAATAAGACGAAGAGAAAACTGTTTTTTTTTTTTTAAAGAAATGTAAAATGATAAAAAATTTTATCTCTTTAAAAATAACCAGGATATATTTTCCAACAGGTTGGCGTCCTTGTCAACAATGCCGGTGCAAGCTACGACCATCCCGAGATGTTCACGAAAGTGTCGGAGGAAGTCATCGCAAGAATACTGCAGCTGAACGTGGCTGGGATGACCGGAGTCACGAGAGCGGTGCTGCCCGGCATGATGCAGCGGGGGAAAGGGGTGCTCATCAACGTGAGTTCAATGGCCGCGGCTATCCCGAGCCCATATCTGGCCGTTTACGCCGCCAGTAAAGCGTACATCGACAAGCTCAGCGCCGATCTGGCTACAGAAGCCGCACCGAGAGGCGTCACCGTCCAGTGCGTTCTACCCGGCCCGGTCGCCACAAAGATGTCCAAGATCAAGTGAGAGTCTCTTACATAACGGACTGATTCCAAGGAAGCTGTGAAATAATTTTATCTCTATTCTATTTTTCAATGCTTACAGAATTTGAAACTCTTCTGACTCGCTCAATTTTCGCTGTCCAATCGTACTTAATATTTTTGTCCTTTTTTTTCCTTAGGAGAGCAACGTGGATGGCGCCTACTCCGGAGACGTTCGTCAAGGCGACGTTAAGAACGGTCGGCATCGAGTCACGCACAACCGGATATCCACCGCATTACTTGATCCTCGGCTTCGTGAACGCGCTGCGCTACATGTGCGAAACGGGAGCGGTATGGTTAGTGACGAAGACGATTCTCAACATAAGGGGACGAGCTCTTCGCAAGAAAATGAAAAGCCCGGTAGACTCCTCGCAAGAGGACGTTCTCTCTAATTGAGAGATCGCGCGTTTTTGTAACGTCGTTTCCTTGTTAATCAATTAATGAATAAGTTAATGTAATGCGGCGCCCTGTTTCGTCAGTCGCCCTCGAATTATTCTTATTTCGCTACTGCTTTGCATTTATTTAAATTTCCATCGACAGCTTTTCACATTCAAAATATCTCTTTTTAAAAGATGGATGGTTTCGCAATTTTTTGTTTCCTGCTGTCTAAGACAAGGCAACAAGCTTATAACACCGATTACAATGAAAGAAGGAAAGATAAAAAATAAAAACGATCCATCTTCGTTAACGCGTACTGTTTAGATTGGAATACAATAGTGTTTTTTTTTTTTTGTTAAGTTTTTGCAGGTCTGTTATAAACGGATAGAAAGGACATTCGTCTTTTATATAAGAACTAATTAATGATAACGATATTCTTGAATTTGACGCTATAGTCTTTGAGAAAACACCTCGATATATTTTGTACATTGTACCTACATATCTACAGTGATTGCGATAATAAAATTAATTATACATGACCGACACGTTTCCAATTGACGTAACGCGCGCCGTGAAATTATACAGAAAGCACAATTCGAATACAAAAAAAAGCTTTCAGTCGTATGATTACAATATTGTAAGAAACATGAAGAGATATGAAGAGACATATGCAAATCTTGGACAAGATTATAGTAAGAATCATCGAATCGTTCGCTAAACGGTTCCGAATGTCCCAAATCTCTCTGCTAAATAATTTCTCCTAAATTTCCTAAATCTCTCTTCCGAATAATTTCTCTAAAATCTCTCCTGAAATTACGGTCCGTAATGTAATAAATAATGTCCACTAGGCAAGGTGTGAAAATTATCGAGTGTTTACGAGCGTTTAAGATCTATCTGTATTCTAGGGTTTATCTCAGAAAAATCTCGATCGTCGTCATGGTAACAGATAAAACGAATTGTTCGACTTTAAATTTCGCACCGATTATTCGCTCTGAAGTTCGCTCAGAAATTCGTTTTGAAGTTCTCGTCACGTGACCGTGCGTAACAATGGCGCGTCGCGTGTCCACGGCCCGGCGCTGCGTTCTGTTTGTCACGCTTTTCACATCCCTTTTAAATTGTCCTGTTTCCTTTCTCTTTCCTTTTGTCCGATTCGAGATTTAGGCGTTAAATTACGTTCTAGGCGACAATAAGCGTGAGGAAACGTAGGTGAGTAAAAAACGGGCTTGAGACTCGCCGATAAATCGCTCGAAAGGCGCGCGATCGCGGATCGCACTTTACCTAACTACTACTAGTCTTTGAGTTTATCTCTCGAGTGACACAATGCGGCATTTTTATCAAACGTCTCACCGTTCTTAGAACAACTCTAACCGCGAACTCTGATTAATCGGCGATCAATTCAACCAGCAGCGAATTAATTGCTCGAAGCAAGATTTCTAATCTTACAATTAAACAATAAAAGATAAATAATTTTATCCAGCAAAGTGAAATAGTAGATACATTAATCTAACTTGATTCATTAATCAACTGGCGGTACGATAATTGACAAGTTAATCATCGATTAGACTAATGGGAGTTTATGTTGCCCTTGACTTTGCCGGAGGGAAAAAGAAATTCTTTTTGAGTGAATAATCCACTCTCTGTCTTTCTCTCTCTTTGCTATTCGTCTCTCTTTGTCTCGTATGCGCAAATCGAATCGCGCACTTCCCTGCACGCGCCATGCGCCATGCGCCGACGCAATATGGCCGTCCGTATTCCGTACCTGCGCCGCCCGCACGTTTCGTGATAATCACGATTGAACAGTTTGAACACTCGTCGATCCGTACAGATCCGTACGATACGAGCGAGGGATCGCGTTGATCGAGGGTCCCAGGCCGAATTCAAGCGTGTCGCGGGCGGATACCTGGAAAGTCGGTCGCGCGGCCGAGCACAACGAGGCGAGACGAGAGAGCGGGAAAGCGGCGCGCGCCAAGTCCACGTTCCGGTGCGCCCTAACCTCTCCAAGTGGGCGGCCAAGTGTCACAGTCGCCTACCGCTGCGCTGGTCGAGCGTTACGAGACGCATCGGCGACGAAAAGGAGGAGAAGAGAGAGGATCCGACCCGGTGCCTCGTCGTTCACCCGTGTCCGCGTGTGTGTTGCGCGCGCGTGTCTCGTTCCGCCGCGCCGATAACCGATGTCCGCTGGCATGTTCCGCACGACGACAGCGAGGCCGTTCAACCTGCGTTACATCCTCGCGTTCAACAAACCCTACGCGCTTTGTTGGCGAGAGAATAAACTGAAATAGTGTTTACCCGCGGCACCTGGGCACGTGCGCGCGTATGCGATATCGGTCCGATTAACTTAAGTTTACGTTTTTCTACGTTCACCCGTAGAATAAGCCTAGGTCGAATTATATGTATATATATCGTACCGCGTCACGCGTTTACATTCGTTATCGCAATCGCTGGTATTGTAGAGCGTACGAGCACGTAGGAGACACATATATATGTACATTTGTACATAATCCTGCCGAGTTTCGCATTCCTACCTCCGTCGTTCTTATCTCTGAGTAACGATGCGCCTTGTCAGCCTAGAGAAGCTCAGCGAGATACAAAATGATGCTACGCGTATCAGGAACATATGTATCCTGGCGCACGTGGACCATGGGAAGACCACCCTGGCGGATTCTCTCGTCGCGAGCAACGGCATTATATCCAACAAGCTGGCTGGCAAGCTCAGGTACCTGGACAGCAGGCCGGACGAACAGATACGCGGGATCACGATGAAGTCCAGCTCCATAACGCTGCATCATGTGCACAACGAGACGGACCATGTGATAAACTTGATTGATTCCCCGGGACACGTGGACTTCTCCTCGGAGGTTTCCACAGCGGTCAGACTGTCGGACGGAGCTGTCATCCTAGTCGATGTGGTGGAAGGCGTATGTCCCCAGACGCGTAGCGCCCTGTCTATAGCCTACGTCGAAGGTTTGAAGCCTATTTTAGTACTGAATAAAGTTGACCGACTGATTACAGAAATGAAATTGACGCCGTTGGACGCCTACGTGCGTTTGACGCAGGTTCTGGAGCAAGTGAACGCTATTATGGGCGAGTTATTTGCGAGCGACGTGATGGAACGTGACGAGGACCGCGAAGAAACGACTGCAGCCACGTCGAGCAAGGTAAACGAGAGGGATCTGGCTGATTGGCAATCAGGTTTGGAGGAGTTAGACGACTCAAATTTATATTTCTGTCCGGAACAAGGAAACGTTCTTTTCACTAGTGCAATCGACGGCTGGGGATTTGGTATTAAGGAATTCGCGAAAATTTATTCGAATAAATTGGGATTCAGCGACAAGGTTCTGCGTAAGACATTGTGGGGGGATTTTTATATAAATAGCAAAACGAAGAGGATTATGAAGGGAGCTCAGGAGAAGGCTAAGAAACCGCTTTTCGTGCAATTGATTTTGGACAATATCTGGGCGCTGTACGAGACTATAGTGATACGAAAAGACAAAGATAAATTGCCGACTATAGCTGAAAAGTTAAATATTAAGTTGACAACGCGCGACTTGAGGCACACAGATACGAAAGCACAGTTGCAGGCCGTTTGCTCGCAGTGGCTTCCCCTGGCGCAAAATTGTCTCAATATGGTATGTGAGAATGTTCCAGCGCCGCACAATTTAACCGACGAGAAAATCGAGCGACTGATAAGCGGGAACAACGACTTCTCTGCTCTGCCCTTTGAAACGCAGCGATTGAAAAAGGCATTCTTATCGTGCAGTCCATCGTCAGAAGCGCCGATTATTATATTCGTATCGAAAATGTTTCCAGCGGAGAAAGACATGCTACCTGAAAACAAACCGAAGTCTTTAACACCGGAAGAACTGGCACAAAGAAGAGAAATCGTTCGACAGAAGCATGCGGAGCGACTGGAGCAAAAGAATTCTACCACCATTGAGAATCACGTGGAAGATACGTCTCGCGATCCGTCTCCAATAATGTCCAATAACGTCCAGGACGTAAAATGTGAGGATGTCATCGAGGACAAGCTGGACGGTACATTAGTGGCCTTCGCGAGAATATATTCGGGTACTATAAAGATCGGAGATGAGGTGTTTGTTTTAGGACCGAAGCATAATCCCACCATCGCCCTGGAACGCGAGAAAGCGGGCGAGCAGGTGGATCCGTCCCTCGTGCTCAAGGATTTGAAGCCCGGCAGACACATCACGAGGGTAACCGTAAATAAATTGTACATTCTCATGGGAAGAGAGCTCGAGATCGTGAGTAACGTACCGGCGGGTAATGTTTTCGGAATCGGTGATCTCGAAGAACACGTTTTGAAGACCGCGACTCTCTCGACGACAATCGCCTGTCCTTCGTTCACGGAGTTAACTTCTCTCGCGGTACCTATATTAAGGGTGGCCATGGAGCCGAAACATCCCAACGACTTGCCGAAGCTCATCAACGGTTTGAAGCTGTTGAACCAAGCGGACGCCTGCGCCATGGTTCACATGCAGGAGACTGGCGAGATCGTTCTGAGCACCGCCGGTGAGGTTCATCTCGAGAGATGCCTGGAGGATCTCAAGCTGAGATACGCCAAGATCGATATTAACGTGTCTGATCCGATCGTGCCGTTCCGCGAGACCATAGTGCCACCTCCGAAACTCGACATGGTGAACGAGGCGATCGAGAAGAAGGCGATGGAAGTCAACCTCGAAGTCTGGACGTCGAACCGGCAATGTCGTTTTGAGATAGACGCGAAACCTCTACCAGAAAACGTAACAAAATTGTTAGAGAAAAATGCAAATCTGATAAAATTGTTGGACAGCTCCTGCGACAGGTATACAGAGGAGAACGGGGAACACGAGGATATTTCTGACGAGAATCAACCCAACGAGAGATCCATGTCTGATAAAATGCAGAAAGAAGCAAAGGTATTCAAGAACGAATTGCGAGCAGCGTTTCTCGAAGCGGGGTGGAAGGATAACGTACTGGATAAAATATGGTCGTTTGGGCCACGAAAATGCGGCCCGAATATCCTATTGAACGAGACTGATTACAGCCATAAGGAGTTCTGGGAGCAGCAAAGCACGAATGCCGATTCTCGAGCAGTGTAAGTATTTTTAAAAAATATTAACGTAAAAGCATTTTATTGTACATATCCCGTTTGAAATAGACGAGCATTTAAGATGCGATGAACGTAATTTAATAAATATAAACTTACAGCAATGATAAATGCTGTAATAACGCAAAAAATAAATATGTACGAAATGTATACTTTGATTACCTCCTTGAAACTTATTCCGGATGATAATAATACGTATGTTATATAAATTTTTCAGATATGATAACAGTATAGTCAACGGATTTCAAATTGCTACTCTGGCTGGCCCCTTATGCGAGGAGTCTATGATGGGCGTCTGCTTCGTATTGAAGAAGTGGGAAATTTTTGACACTTTACAAAGGTAAATATGCGTTAATGGTTAATAAATATTCGCATCTTAAATTGATATCTGCGATCAAGAAATACTCTTATAACAAAATAGACACTGCTTCTGCTTCCTTTCTGGAAGATATATATATATAGTCATCATATAGTACTGACGTTTTCATATTGAGCGAAATTAAGCAAGGAGGTCATATTTGGGCGCGTTATTTAAGAATTTAATAAACGCTACATATGCATGTATAAATAAGTGTATGCTATAAGATGTACGAAACGTTGCAGCGATTCCGGTGGCCAGAGCCAGGGACACTTGGGCGGTCAATTAATGTCGGCGTGTAAAGAGGCTTGTCGACGGATCTTCAGCCTACGACACCCTCGACTGATGACGGCGATGTACAGCTGTAGCGTTTTAGTCAACTCCGACGTTCTCGGTGAGTAATTATGTGTAATTGTTACTGATTAGTCGCTCTCACGTATATTGTTAAATAATCGAACACGTACATCTCCGAGCTTCTCTTAAGTCACGTAGTCGTAAATGCGTAACTCAAAATATCTACATCAATGTCTCTTGTTCCCTAATCGCGTTATTAACATAGTGAGCTGACTCTAAGTTGGAAAAGTAAAAAAATATTTTTGGAATATATAGTAAATGACATATTTCACCTAGTACTTAATAATGAGAGAAAAGAACGTAGATTTTAAGATCTTGCCTGTCGAAAGTTCAGGTACCACATATATTCCCATCTATTCTTTTGTTTCTTTAAGATCACGCGCGATGAGGCAGCTCTTTACATTTGTGTAGGCGACAAAGCCGTTTGTCTTCCTTATCGTAATTTATCGAATATATTGTGTGTAATTAATCGACGGCTCAAATTACAAATAACATAGAAACCATGAATAATAAATATGCTTAAAACGAGTAATTAAGTAAGTGAAGATGAGAATACAAGTCACATAGGCGATTTCATTCTATCGTGTCTATTAACCCTCGTGCGGACACGCTGGTGTATGCGTTTCCAAAGTTTTTAAAAGTTACCTTTCTTCTGGTTTTACTTTTTATAGTCAACAATCGTTGCGTACGATAGAACAAAAATAATTCGTCGAACGTGAAATTACATAGGATGAAATTAATAATTAATAAATATCAATTTACATTAGTCTACACCATGCTGCGCCCGTTCGAGGGTTAAGGAAGCGTAATAAAGGGCTTGAGAGTAATAAAAGGGAAACGATAGGAGAATGAATAGAGTTCGAGCATGGGATTTGAATGGCTGGGAGAATTATAAATATAAATAGCATTATAAATTAACACGTAAATTCGTCGATGGCAGATACGATGGGGTGGGATGTCGCGTCGCGAAACTATTCCCAAAAGGACGGCGTCGCCATCAAGTGTCGCACCTTGTCCCAAGGGAAGCGTGGTTTCTCCTCGTTCTCCGCGCGCTCTGTTTAACACATCAAACGTGTGGTCAGTCACAAAATTCGTATCTGAGAAATTCGGGACAAGTTGCAAGGTTTAAAAAAAATGATATAAAGAATTTAGAACGCATACCTGAAATACTGCGCGAATATCGTAGCGGTCGTCCCCTTCTGTTTCCTTGCACGCACATCATTCCGTACACTCGAATGCCCGGAACGCTGGCGTAAGTTGGCTGATCGTGGCTCATAGGTCCCTCTGCGAAGAAAGAACGTAAGGAGTTGTGTAAACTATTGCTTTTACCGAAATATTTGAAAAGTTCGATGGCTCTATTCGAATCGAGCCATCAGAGCAACGTGTATAGGAACTCAGGAGCCTTCTTTACGTCACGTTGAACGCAACTTTGAATTTTAGACGTGGCTGTTCACCTTCAATCTTCGAAATTAGATCGACTAAATCGGAAGTTTCGTCTTTCGCTTACCTAGTATGTTTGTGTCGGGACATCGGCATATCACGAGATAGTGGGACTTTCCCGTACGCACGTTCTGCAACGCCAACAGAGACCAGTCCCGCGAGGCTCTGCACTCTCGCATCTCGGCGACTGGCTCGCACGTTTTCACTAAGGTCAAGGCCTGAAACGAACGTGTCACAATGAGCGGTGTCGCAATTTTTTTTTTTTGGTACAGGTTTCTTCCTTCCGGTTAGATAAATTGCACGTTACGTAATCCCGTTAGCACAAATACATTACGTTACAGCGGAGCTATCTTAAATCTTAACAGTTTAAGATGAAGCATTATCGTGTCACTTGAGTGGGATGCGATTAGCGTGTCTGAGCAGTCATTGATTACATTGATTATCTCTTCCGAGATGATCATGCGGCTCGAGAGAACCTCTGTTTATTGCAAAAGCCGTAACGTTGCCGGCGCGGTACGCTACGTTTTACGGTACGTTATAATAATAAAGCCGCAGGAATATAACGATCGAGACTGAAATTATGTGAAAGCGATCTTACGCGAGAGCAAGCCACGGAAGTACGGGGCGATATCGTGACGAATATTTTAGGCTCGCTCCTAAAATCGTCTTTTCGAGCGGCGGAGATTCGTCGGTGTGCAAGTCACGGTTAATACACCGAACGAAAGTGAACGAGTTTTTCTCGCGGCAGGAAACTCGCGTTAAGAGCGCCTGAGAGAGCTTCTCCGAGAGAGCCGGTCGTTCATGCCGGGAATGGCGCCATGCCTCGGTACCGTTTCCGTAATAGCTCAACGCTTGAAACGTTAAAATAAAACATCGCATTAGGAGAACGGCAACTTTTAGTTTTGCGGCCCGAACGGAAACTCCTCGATCGTACGCACGTTCGTTTTTATCCGCGACTCACGGCCGTTCCCACGTGATTTCTTCTCTTCCTTCTTGCGGCAGAGATGCTGCTAAAATTATCTCGCGATTGCGCACGATATCCTCGTTAATAGTGAGAAATCGGACAAAGGATAATGATTATTGTAAAAAAGACTTTTGAGATGATCAACTCCCTCGGTCGCTAGAGAGGTAGAGCTCCGAGAGCTCTTCACTGACCTTGGTTCGCGGATCGGTCACCAGCTCGGTCGTGTGCAGGTCGTCGCTGTCCAGGGATGCGCTGCAGGGGTCCCGATACCTTCCGGGACAGGCGCACAGCGGTTGGGTGAAGTTCAATCGGACGTAGACAGCGTTGCACACCTGCTGAACGGCACACTCCGGCAGCAGGTAGATGTGCTGATTGTGCGGGTAGTAGTGATACTTGGTCGGTTTCGCGAGCGCCGCGCTCGCCCCCTCCGGCAGTCGTACCCCCGTCTGCAAAATCGTCGATAAGGCCTCGCACTTTGGCAATAAAGCGTGTAATAATATATCGCGCGATTTTACGAGGAATGGGCGTGAACGAGTAACGACCTTCCGGGTATCGAGTATAATCCCCGTAGATCCGATTTCGAGCGAAGCTCTATGATTAGAGGAAGGTCTCTTCCTAGAAAGTAACATCGCGCTCTTTCGTCGATTGACATAGCTGTAATCCACGTGTTTGCTCAACTTCTCGCGTTTGCATCCTTCAATCACGGAATAAACACGGTCTCGAGATGTTTTCTAGGAATGAGATGTTTCTCCGGGAAATAAGAGCGATCTCTACCTGCCGCATGCCGGGAGGACTTGATCTGATTATGAAAAATGTTGTTTTCTCTTATCTCGACGGCGTATAGGTCTGTATTTGATCACGAACGAGCGCATCGTTACTCCAGCGCGATTGCATCGTAAACGAAACTCCACGTTGCGCGTGGTACCTCATTAACAATGTTTCTGTGCCAGGAAACAATTGCACGGTTTTTCGCTTCTGCGAATTTACACTTTCCCTATATAAACCTGCTCGCTTGATCGAGATATGTAAATTAGGAAAGACTCGAACTTCCACTCCAATATCGAGCCAGTCTCGTTAAATGTCAGCTTAGGTGAGAGAAACTGCATTCTTCGTCGAAAAAAGGGGGGCATCGATATTTGTTACATCGCGGAAATTTTCCGCCTGTCAATAATCGTTCCAAGTGCGAGATTCAACTGCCTCAAAAAGTGACAAGTCGGCCTCGTGGGGCGGGGGCCTTCGATATTTATCTCGGGAGGGAAGTTACACGGTGCCAATCGCGTGATGGAAATTGTTGGAAAGGAGGCGAACTACGGAGAGGAATATAAGGCATGCAAAAAAAAATGCGGAATGCTCGGAGTTGAGAGAGGAGACGAAAGAAAGGCCACAGCGCCAGGCGGCGAGCTACGCTGTATCGATAGAGTACAAGATGGTCCGCGTGCGGATATCCATCGCCGGCCAACTTCCTGGAACGTGAGACTATGTGCCGTCGAGACGATAGCCCTCTTTGCCTTCGCCCGGTCCCGCTCTTCTTTATGGCGGATCCGTTTATCTCGTTTACGTCGCTATCATCTCTCCCGATCCCTACTCTCCGAAAAGAGAAAAGAGGCACGAATAAATAATTGCTCGCTCAAAGTTCATGTACATTTTGCCGCTTGGCCCTTCGGGGACTTGCGAAAGATCAAATATTAACACGCACCGTAGACACGCTGATTACAGAGAAGACGATTAAATGTCGGCGACACGGAGATTCTATCGTCGAAATTAAGATTCCGGGGTACTTCACGGCGGTTATAAAAAAATCTCGCGCAACTCCTTCCCCGTATATTTTGGCGAAATAAGAAAGTACCAACTCGCGAGCGGACGTAAAGAGCGCGACCGCTAATCGACGGTTTTTAACGCAAGGAAGTCAACGGTGTCCTTACGAGAAAAGGGTCGGGATACATCTCGGTCTCGGGAATTGACCGCATCCTGCGGTAAAACGTTCGATCGAGCATGAATGAAGGGAAAAACCGCGACGGTGGTTCTTCGCGGAAGAAACGCCGACAGGACAGGAAGATTCCACAGCTTTCCGGAGAAGTGTGTTCAAAATGCCCCGTTTCGAGCTTCCGAGCGTCGGTCGCGGTACCAATCACGGGTAAACACGCTAATTATTATGGTTCGTCAGGGACCTCGCGAAAATTTCGCCTGCATTCTTTTTCTTTTCTCTCTCTCTTTTTCGCCTCCGAGAGAGATCGGCTGTCCGCGTCGCGACCATAATCGGCAGTGATCCGCGTCACCCGCCCAATTCCGAGGCCGGGTCGACCCCGAAGAGAGAGGCGTAAAACCGCCCGACTTCGAAAATAATGTCATCGCGTGCCGCGTAATTCACCGCGTAGCTCGGGCTACAAAACGCTCGTTTATAAAGCGGTCGTTGACCGAAACGCGATCGCGTTCCCTCGAGAGTTCCTCGCCTCGGAGTCACCTTGCTGGATTTACTTTGCGCGATTCTTCTTTCGGACGTTACGATTCCCCATTTTTTTTTCTCTCCGTCGCTTATCTTCCCGCTCCTGCGTTCCACGTCCGCATACCTAAGTGTTTGCTCTGTAGAAAAGTCCATCCGTCCGTTTGTCGCTCGTAAGTATAGCGGTTCAGAGAAGCGGCGAGATGAAGAAGAGATAGGTCCTGAATAATAAAGTCAGGTAAACTAGGAGCGTTCCAAGTGCGAGATAGGTGATCGCCTGGAGACTCGGTGATTAAAATCGCGAGTATAATTCGACAAAAAGATCTCCGATCTCCTTGTACAATTTACTAATAACTGACGGCTAATACGTTCGAGGCACGATAATAAATTGAAGAGAAAAAAGCAATCGAGTGATACAAAAACGACGAACATTACCATTTAATCTGATCCACAAGACCTCTGGTGGTAAAGGAAAAACATAATTAGATCGTTAAGATGACATTAATGAAATATTATGCGTGTTTTTTTCCATCGTCTCTTTTACATTTCGCACATTCGCTTCTCTGTACGTCTCGCGAAGAAAGCGCGAGAAGCTTTTTCTTCTTCTTTCGCAGGCTTCTTCGACAAGTCGTCGCGGTAGGCGTCGCGATTAATGCGGAACCGCTAATTGATTCAACCGTCTTTTATTCTGCCTACATGCAGACGCGAGAAGAAGATTCGCGTCTCGAATTTACTGTCTGTGGACAAATGCAACGGGAAGTGGCACGCAGAGTGAATCGATTAAAGCCAGGGAATAGGCCGCGGTAAATTGTCCGTGGCGATACCGGCCCATCGCCCGCTATTCTCTCTCCCCCTTGTTCCTATCCCTTCCTGCCCTCCCCTCGTCTTTTCGTTTATTTTCCTCTTGCATTTTCTTTTCGTCTCGGCGTCGTCACGTTCCACTACCGATATTAGCACCGGCTGATCCGTTTGCGTCACGACCGTGAACGCTCGCCCTCCTTTCGCCGTTTGGTATATTCGTCGAGCTAATGTATCGGCGTCCTGCGAACTGCAGCGCGCATCGCCAGTCCTCGGACGCGAATTTTTAAGCGAGAAATGATTGATTAAACGGATCGATTAACGTGAGAAACGGCTGTCACGGCTGGCGCGAATTCGCGCGAGAAATGCAATCTCATGGTTTAAAATCCAGAAGAGCTGTTTACACGCTGGATTATTATTTAGAGTCCATAATTTTAAGTTTTCTTTTTTCTTAAAGAGAACTAAATGTATGAAGCAAATGAATTAACATCAAAAAGACGTTTATAGAAAATAGATGAATGACTTGTATATGTATTTTATATTGGACGCCAAATTGAGGCTAAAAAAAAGCTGTATCGCCGAACGATCTCCGGAAATAATATAAAGTTTTTCATCATTGACACTGCAAACGAGACAGACGTCTCTTTTCGAAATTGCCGCAGATGTTGTAAAATCTAAAGGAAACCTGTCGCAAATCCCGACGTATAGAGCGTACGGATAGAGTGTCGCATCGTGCGTAACGCAACGATCGTAATTGCGGTATCGCGCGTCCGTCTAAGGAATTGGATTGGTCATTATCCAACGGGTAATTTCTGCGGTTGTAGCCTCGGATATCACGAGGCTGGTCGTGACGAACCGTCGTCGCGGATGTCGCGTTTCCGAGATCCTTACAATACAATTATTAATTCGAGGAAAAGAACCCAACGGGTCCGTTTACCGTTGCCGCTCTTTTCACGGCTGTTTTTGTTAGATTAACAACGGCGGTGTGTAGAAACCGCCATCGAGTATCCCGCGCTATTATTAGTCGCGCACGAAACGTATCGTCGCACCGGTTACACGACGAGAGAATCCTGTACGTTCGATTGAAAAAAAAAAATAAAAATAAAAAAGAGATGGAAATGGTAACGCACGAATTTTTCGGTGAGAACACGACGCGTCCTCGCCGTTCCGTTCGTTTTACTCGCTTCAATTACGCCGCGCACTTTCTAGCAAACCGATCCCGAGATATGGAATTACTTAATCTCACGCGGTGAAACGCGTGAAAGCAATAAATATCGAATACCGAAACCGCGATATTACGTGTAAGCTGACTCGACTGATGCGAGGAAGATCGAACGGCCAGTTCGATCGTCGGAGCGAGTCTTTTCATCAGTCAAGCAGCACGCGCTTCGAACGACCCTCGTCTCGGACGGCTGTAAATTCCGAACCTTTCGGACGTGGAAAGAAATCACGTTACGGTAAATAGGGAGATACGCTTCCGTTATCTCCCGTCAGGAATTTTTTAATTTTGATTTCATAATTTCTAATTTCGTTGCGCCGCGCTCGCGCGCGCGTGCGCGCGCGCGCACACACCGCCTTCGGAAAACCGTGCTGGGGCGACGCTCCGTTACGCGTAACTCGACAGCGCGCGTAGCGAGGGGGCAAAATTCCTATTCGGGACCGTTAGCGAGGTTCTCTATTTCTATCTTGCTCGGTTATCCTGCTCGCTATCGCGCTAACGCGGCACGGGCCGCCAGCTAAAAGAGGCCAATCGTAAACGTCAGGATATATCGCTACAATGCTGATGTCGGACGGACGGACGGCCGGAGAGCGCGGCGGCATCGAGATCGAGATGCAGCATCCCAAATACTCACGCGGGACGGGAATTACGGACGTTATCGCGGCGCGCGAGTCAAGAATCTCCATTACCGCGAATCCGCGGGTTAATAGATTTCTGCCTTATAGGAAGCGGGGATTATTCCAATCTTAATACGTTCCGCGGACTACTTCGATTCGCGGTCTAATTGCGATTTGCATCATTGCGAAAAATACGCTTTCCTAAAAAGCGTGCCGCGCGCGCGCAGAAAGTTCCACGATAACGACCGGCGTGCCCACTTTATTTTGCAACATAGTTTCATTACGTATACAGGATGTCGGCATTTTATACCGCTAGTCGTGGGTGGGGGTAATATCAACCAGGTGTTTGCCCTCGATAAATGTTTTCGATTAATGCGAGACACTTAGCCGCGCATTATTCCAGCGATTCGGTCGTTGTTCGCTAAGAAGAAAGTACGATAATAATGATCACGCGGTAATAAGTCAAACAGAGGATTATATAACAGACGGAAACAGAGCACGGCCGATTACAGCACACGCGGTAAAATTGGAAATTATTCGTGCCGATATCGAGGCGCGCGGATCGAAATTTAGCCCGACAACGGTCGTCCAAGATACAATCGTTACCCTTAGACATCCGTGACTGATTGCGGTGCACGCGCGTGCACTGTAATAACCGCGTCTGACCGAGCGTGCTTCCTTTCCCCACGATACGATACGTGCAAATCGGAAGAAGCGCTGCCCCCGTCGAAGAAATGTCGTGGAATTAGCCGCGCGCCGTTTCGCGACGTTGGCTCTACGAAAGCCTCGCCTCGCCTTCTTTTCCCAACGGTGAAGAAAAATGGCTTGTCTTACTTCACTTTTCCCGCCCTAGTGACGAGGGATATCCGATTTCCCATACGCTAGATCCGGGGCGAAATCGGTATATGCCTCGGTTCGAGGCGCACGTTCGCGCGCACGCGAACGGTTCCCAGCGATTTTCATTCGATATCGGGATGAATGGTGCGACTCGTATCACCTCCGTAACCCGCAATTACGCGCCGAGTCCTTCTTTCACATGCACACATTGTATGTTCATTTGTACCAGTTTGCCGCGCGAACCTCCGACACGACTTTTCCCCGGAGCGTTGCGCGTTGCGCGTAGCGCACTACGACGCCGACGTTGCCAATTAAAGTCCCGTCCGTCGAGACGAGGCCTGGGTCCGGCCGATTTTCACCGGCCGTCGTCGGTGGTTAACTTTAATCGCGGTCTACAGACGATTCGCCGTTCCTCTTTTCAGATCGTAGCGCCCGGCCACGATGCAGGTAGAGGAAGTGAATTCAATTAATCACGGATAATTAAGCCGTGGTTAATTGAATTTTCTTCCTGTCTCTATTATATCACACTCGCCGGCGCGGCGCGAGTGTTACGAACCGACTGGGGAATTAATTAAATCGCGGTTGATTAAATTTACTCCTAATTAGACGCATAATATCTTAGTCTTATTCAGAGGGAGATTCCTTTCGTCTTCCTTCCTTTCCCTATTAATTCGTACTCGATTTAGCGCTGCTGAGAGCGCGTCGTGATCGAAAATGGAATGTGTTTTGACGCAATTCGCGTAACCGGTCGCGACACTGTTTGCGTTGGTGCAACGCGACGTTCTTCGGACGAATTGAGATGTGACGGTGATTCTTAACGCGACGTAATGGGCTTTCTTTCGGTGTAATTTCGTCGCGATTGTCCTAGCTTCGCGCGTCTCGCGGCGTAGCGGGCCGGCAAGACACCAGATAACTCCATCACGCGAGATATTACATACTCAATTTACGCATTGCCGTCGTTAGCGTTCGCGCGATTATTACGGATACGTTAGAATACTTAATTATTATTAATGACTCCGCGCACCCCGTTACCTCGTGCGCGCGAGCGCGGCGCATTTACCGTATTCCGCGGAACGAAATCGTTCGTTTGTAATCAAGACGCGTTATGTTCGCTTATTTGATCGTAAATGACTCAACGGTTTCATATACCATCGATATGTACCGCCGTTACCTCGGCAAGGCTGGAGAGAGACGAGAGAGAAAGAGAGAAGGAGAGAGACAGGAAGATCGTATAGCAGGAAGGTTTGAAGACATGTAAATTAGAGGCGACTGCAGAGGTCTGCGTGCGCGCAAAGGAAAATACCGGGGAAGAAAAGAAATGATTTCTCCCCCTGGCTATAAAAGATTTGCCCAAGGTATGACCCAATTGCCTGATTCATCTCGCTTTATCGCGAACAGGGGGCGGCGCGGCGCGGCGCGGCGGGCGCACACTCGATTAACTTCGATAATTACGATGTGTCCCGTAACGACGTCCAGTCCGTATTCGAATGCCGATTACTTTCTCGTTTTTGCCATTTTGCACACGCGTATCCGTCCACACACTCGTCGTCGTCCTTCACCGCGGCGGGCGCATTAGATACGTATTTTCTACGTACGCGGAGGTACGTTACGGTGCACACGCTACTTTCTCGGTCGACCTATATGGGATTTTTTTCTCAAACCCCATACGATCCTCCAATGTCGGCTGTATAACTCGAATCTGGGTTCCTTTCTATCGCGCATCATCGGGTACACGCTTTTCTGCGCTCGCTTTAAGTAGGGGGCAACGAGCAGGAATGGTACGCGGTTAGATTTGGGATTTTTTTTCCATCGCAAAAGAAAAGGAGTTCTGTCGGCGCTTCAGGAATTTTATAGCATATATATATATATATATATATATATATATATATATATAGCAGGTCTAACTTGTTTGATAAGCGTGAACGTTATGAAGTAATAAATTTCTCCTTAGCTCCACGCTTCCGTGTTCTTTTCCGATCTACTTGGAATAATTTCTAGGGTACCGAGAGCTTATGAGAACCGTGGAATTTTTCCTCCTGGGAGTTGCAGATGTTATTCGACGAGGCCTGGAGTTTAATCTCTCGCGCATCGCATAAATTAAAGAAGGAACTCTAATTACGGAATTATCCGAGTTACGGCGGGCATAAAACGCAATGAAACGTATTACAACTTATCCACGTTCCGTGAAACGGCGCGAGACGTGAATGAACAGCAACGAACGAGAGAATATTTCTCGTCGCTTGGTTTTCTCGTCGCTGTTTCTCTCAAAGGACTTCCTCGCCTATCTTCCGGATGATTTCTGATTTTCTAGCGAAACTCGCCGGATGACACGCTGCCTCAATCTTTGCGTTAAACCGTGTAGGATGTCGACGTTTGGAAAATGATTTCGCGTTTGCGGCCTGTATGACTGTATAAAGCCAGCCGTCGCGGAATTTTGCGGAATTCGCGGCGGTACGTCCGTAAGCGCGAGACCGGCTTAACGTATAAGCCAATTAGGACTCGATATTCTGTTGAGTCTCGCGACCATTCATCATGCAAAGCGATTACAAGCCGGGAATCTGTGCCGTTGATAGTTAAGACCGGCGGCAGTTAAGGCAAAATAAACGGAACAATACGAGAAACACGACGAGGCAGAGACGGGTGGCGGGTAGAGACGGGGACAGTCAACCGGTCGGTCGGTCGGTCGGTCGGTCTGTCGGTCGGTCGGTCGATCGGTTAGAATTAATGCGCTTACCTCGCTGGCGGCGGTGTAATTTGTCGTTAATTTGATTTGCGGTCTAATCTTTCCGGGCGATTCTCGCGTTTCCTTGGCCGTCAAAGGCGCCGTGGTCGTGACATCGGCGACGCCGGCGGTTGCGGAGGCCGCTGATTTTCTCGATGACAGCACCGTGGCCGCGGTGTGCTGAGTGGGCGAGATTATCCTCGGCGATGTCTCGGTGATGTAGGTGGGGCTCGAGCCGTCCTGTGGAACGCGGGAGGTCGGCAGACCCGCCGTGGACGACGCTAACCACGGTGACGCGGCCGTTGTCGACGTCGCCGTCGTCGCCGTCGCCGGGTTCGTCGTCGACGAGGCCGTCGGCAGCTTCAGCGTCGTGGAGGCGGACGTGGCGGCTGTCTGAGGTGCCGTTGCCGTCGTCGTCGTCGTCGTCGTCGCCGCTGCCGCTGCCGCGATCGAGGTGGACGACGACGAATGTAACGTGGCGTTCGCGATCGGCCGTGACGCCGCTGTCGTCGCGGTGATCGCCGAGGTGTTCTTGCCCCCTCCGGCCGCGATCGTCGTGGTTTTCTTCACTTTGACTGAATCGCCCTTCGACGACGCCGGGACGGCCGACGCTGTCATCAGCAGCAACGCCAGGCAGACGCAACACTGGATAGCCCGCATCCTGAGTATCGATAGTATGGAAAGTAGCTGCTTTCGCACGTATTTTTACGTGCAAGGTGTCTTCCTTCAAGGAGCTTTTATCGTGTATAAGCGATGCTTTCCTTGGACCCTTCGCTTAGAACCTGCGAATAAAATGCATATTACGTTAGTAACTATCATGGAACATGGTTGTATTTTTTCTATCTCGTTAAGGCTGCTTTAGATGATCTCTAATTCGCATCAGATTACAGGATAGAATTTATCTTTATATAAAATATATTTTTTAATGTATACTTCTTATATGTGTGCATTTTCATTCTTCAAATATTTCTTATGTTATACAGCACGTAAAATTAGTAACAGATTTCTATTCCGACATGAATCATCTAAAGCAGACTTTAAAAAACGAAGATATTTTTCGAAGAAAAGTAGTTCAACGCGCGGCATCTTCACTTTTGCGTTTACTTTCTTATGTTTGCGTCAAGTCTTCTTCCTTTTTTTTTCTCATCCTGTTTTCCCTCGAAAAATCGTCGCTTTCGCTTTTCCACTTCGATGTCATCGAATGAGGGAAAGGATTTATAGATCGCGTATGTTTGCGGTTTGCCGAGAGATTACGCGATGCGGATGGGGTAATGTAGAACGTAACGCAGTTTATACTGCCCGAATGTTTGCTTCGGAACGACCTTAACAGGATAGAGAGCTCTCGCTCTCGCAACGGTAATTAGATTTTTCCGAGCGCGGTTGAAGTTCACGTTGAACTCAAGTGCATTTCGTCGCGAGATGTAAACTCGTGAGCCTCATTTTTATCGTATTATATCTTTCCTCTTTCTCTATAATTTTCTGTCTATTTATCCACATTTTATATATCTTTATGTTCGTATTGTGCAACAAAATAAAATCTTGTTTTGAACGTGAAAATGTGACGTTAACACGAAGAAATATAATTTCTCTAATAATTCGATAAATAATGAGAGACTCTCGATAATGAAATTAACAAGTGTCAAGTAAAAAGGGGAAAAGAGAAGTGGAGCCACTTCACTAAGTCAGAGAACGCGAGAAAGCGTTGAAACCGCGGTAAAAAAAAAAAACATCGAGAAGCAATACAATTTGTAAGTAAAGGACGCCGTTACAATTGAGACAACGATGCGCTTGAAAGACATTCCTGATTCCTTATGTGAGTCACCGGGACGGATGAGACGGTTGTCATTTGGAATCAGGAATGTCTTTTAAGTGCATCATTGTCTCAATTGTAACGGCGTCCTTTACTTACAAATTGTATTGCTTCTCGATGTACTTTACCTCGACTTCAACGCTTGTACTCGCGTTCTCTGAGCTGGCGAGTAAGTGACTTTACTTCTCTTTTTGCTCAAGTTATGACTGTTATTTTGATTTTAATTATATAATAAACTATGATCATTAACCAAGTTTTACACTCCTCGCGGAAAATTACGCTATTTCTAGACCATGAAATTTTTAAATTACTTCTCGCCGGAGAACGCGAGATCATTTTCATTTAATTGGTATCGCTCTAAGCGTAGCCGAAACGTCCGATTTGTAATTATATATTTTATTTATAGTTATTATATTTATTAAAGATTGACATAACATTAACTAACGCCGTCAACCGCGTTGAACTCTCAAAGCCCCTTTTTACTGGTCACTTGCTAATTATGTTTTTTTCGTTCGTCGAGAGAAAAAGTACGTCTATCGTGCGAAATTATGCAAATACGGAGAACGACCGAGGTAATTGCTACGTGTCAAGTTCGACTCGAAGAGAGACGGAGGCATAGAAATCCTCGTCGGGATTAGAATGCCGCAATCTAGCCGCAGTTGCGTTACGATGGATTGGCGAAATCGCGTTTCCGTTGTATGCGATATGCATACGAGATGTTTTCCAATTATGGCGTCCTTCCTCGTTCACCTGTGCCCCTTTCGACGAAGCCCGAGGTCGCTCTCCGTCCTCGCAAAAACTTTTTTATATCAGCACGACCTCTCGCGTTCGCCGCCGCTGAAATCTCTCGGATCTTTTCTCCGCGGTCAAGCAGGTCGACCCCGTTTTTCCCGTCCGAAACATTTACGTCGATAGATAGGAATTAGGTGGGACGAGGAGAGAGATAGATGGTTAGGAGAGGCGCGTGTTTATTTGTTCGTTTTCCTGGATGTCCGTGCATCGGTCCATGGCGGAGCTGACCGCTTATCTGCCTGCCTGCCTACCTACGTATTTTCCTTTCACGTGCTCGATCTTGTCCGCGCGTCGGTGCTTGTGCCGCAACAGTTATCGCACGTATGCCATACGACACTGGTGAAATTGGGTCATTCGGTACAAACCGACCATACGAGCCGTTATCTCGTTGCATTTGCAAGGCCATATCAAACTGCGCCCGTGCGCGCGCGCGCGCGCGCTCGCACTCGCGCTCGCGCGAACGAGCGGGTGCGAGCGGACACCGCACGCTTCGAGCATCAGATGTTAGACATTACGCTTCATTAGAATATGTATCTCACGTTGCTGAATATGTACCTGCGACGGATGCGCGACTCGATATAACGGAAGCGAGAACGCGACACGGACTGCGAAAAGAAAAGAAAGAGGAACGTTTATCGTTTCGAGTGGATAGACACGCGCGAGATATACCGCGATAAAGGACGCTGATTAAAATACGATCGACGGGTTTCGAAACTGTAACGGCGTCGAGATTGCCGCTAAAATCTCACGGACACTCCTCCGGCGAGATGTAACCCGCATCCGAGTCTACTCGTCTCATTCGTCGAAAGGAGGGTGCGATTGTTTTCTAGTGGATAAAATTTACGCACAATGGGGACTGTCCGCTATTCGGGAATATTTTTCGTATTTCTTCTGCCACTTCTGGCCGTTCTGTTCTTTTGTCACGGTAAACCGCACAATGTAGCGGGCGGAGAATGAGTTTCCACGCTTACAAACCGCAAACAAAGTTTTTAAACATTCGCGACATCGACTGTTTATGCGAACCATACAACAATTAAATTAATGAAGCACGCGGAGAAAAGAAAGATTTATAGTGTCATAGAGGCGAACGGTAAACGCAGAGATTCAGAAAATGAGTAGAAAAAAACGTACGGTTACGATGATATGAATCACGATGTAAGAAGGAAATAGCAAGAGATATACGATAGATCAAATTATACAATTAATGTACTGGTAATCTTTTTGCGCGTCTTCTCTCTCTCTCTCTATCTCTCTCGAATGCATTTCTCTACGTCGCATTAGCAATTCGTTGCACGTGGCGTTATAGGCGAGCGGTGAATAATTTCACCATTAATGAGCAGCTCGCGAGAGAGCAACGAGCATTAATTTACTTGCGCAAATAAAACGAACGTTCACGGATCGATACGCGTGCGTTTGTTTCGGCAATTTGTCGGACTAACGAGACCGAAAGGAAAGCGTGCAGTGGTCGCGCGACTGTACACAAAAGCAACGTGCAATTAGCGATGGATATAAATAAGCACCGAGAGAGAAAGAGAGACAAAGCATCTCGACGGATCTCGTAAAATCGTTCGCGTTTCACGTCTCGCGTCCGCGCGACACATAAAGGATCTCGCGCGATTCAAAAGCGCAAGCAGAAGACAAAGAAAAACGGCGACTCGCGTCAACGCCGCGACTGACAACGTAACCGCCTAACGGATCTTTTGTTAAATTAGCTTAACGCATTGCGTGGCCCTTTTCCTCACTGTCATCCCCGCGATTCGTCGCGTCATTCGTTACAGCGGCCAATCGGAGCGGCTGCCTTAACGCGCGAGACATCAAAGAAACGTGCTTCGTGTGCTCCTTGCTGCTTTTAAAATAACATGTGCAAAAATTGTGCACGCGAGCTGTTCTACTGACTGATTTACTATTCTTTTTTTTTTTTTTTTTTTTTTTTTTAGAAGCGTAGGCGTGTCGAAAGAATAAACCGCGCGGAAAAAACGGAGGCAGGTTTCTTTTCCCGGGTGTGGAAAATCGGTTGGTTCTGCGAAACGATCCGCCAGAGATACGGAGATAATAATATATCATCGTCGCGTTTCCTTCCTCCCTTCCCTGCTCCAAGAAGGAATGAGCAGCATTCGCGATGAGAAAAAGGATGAGAGCGTATAAGAAGGAAGACGCGATTATCTGGAATAAAACGTCCAATAATGAATACACCCACCGGCTTGATTCGCATCGGTAGCGCCCGGTAGTTGGACACGTAGATTGTAACGGAAGTACGAGGAGCAAAGTCGGCGGTCGCGATCGGAATGTTGTTCCTTCGGTATCTACCTGCTTCGCGGCGGAATCATCGATGTCGAACGAACATTGTCCGTAAAAACGTAAATACGGAGGAACGCGAGTCTGATGATGCACTTTCCTGGTTTTTTTTCTCAGTCGAGTTAATTCGTACATCTGACGACGCCGCGAACTTGTAGACACGAAATATCATTTATACAGAAATTGAATCGATCGTAGCCGCCGCTTTGTGGCTACAAGACGAGATAAAAAAGATAGTAATCGCCTCATTGTCAACAGTTACGGCAAAGCAAGCCGTACTTATTTCACAGTTCCGTTATCTCTAGTATAATAGTAGTTACGAATAATAGCTAGCTACAACAGATAACAAAATCATTTATCATGTATACATATCTCTTTTATGTGCTTATACGTTTGATGTATCACATTTTATTATATGTAGATACGTGTACCTTAACAAATTATAGTTTTGCTATCTGTTATTAAATAAACCAACCGTTTCTGTTAAGATTCCTTTGGTTTATTCAACAGAAGCTAGAAACAGATGATAGGGAGTTGAAGATGCAGTACAAATTACCCACATATGTATTAAGTAAGAAAATCATAGCTGAACGAGTCGATCTTCTCACGATATGAATTCGCAAATATACCGCTATCCCACATCCTTGTTAATGATGCAAGCATCAAGTAGTAAGCCTTTTAAAGCAAAAAAATATCAAGAGTTCATACCTCGTGCAGCGCGTAGGTAGGCTGACCCTCGACCTAGACTTTCGTCCTCGCTCCACCTTGACCGCGACCTCGACCGCGATCCCTGATAGGAAAGAAGGAAGGCGTACTTCTCGCGGTCCCTGCACGTCACTGACAAGCCGGTAGCTCACGGACCAGATCGGCTCTAATCCAGCCGTTCTCTCCGTTCTCACGTTGATCCTTGTTCGCTTCCGCCGGTCTCTCCTCCCAAAAAAAGAAACCTCTAACGGTTCGCACGCTACCGACCGAATACACGGAGATCGTTTTGACAGAGTCGCCGATGGCGGTGACTTGACAGCGGCTACGATCACGCGACTTGGCACCCAAGATCGCGGACGACAAAATTCCGTCTTGCAACGTCTAGCACGCACCCTCTTCCGCGTTCCGCAACTCTTCCGAGGCCGTGAACCGTACTGCTCGCGAATTGCCGTTGCCGTTGCCTATTGCTGCTGTTGGCTGTCCGGAGACTGGTGTCTGGATTGGAGGCTAACCCGCGATGAGATTGTTTCGGGGTTTGCGCCCGACTGCGGCCTCGCGTAGGACGCTACGTGCCTATGAGTCCCCGCTAGTCCCACTTACCAACCAACCAGAAACTGCTCGGGTATACTCGGAATCCTAAGCTGCATCTCCGCCAATCCACCTTCCACTCTTCCTCCCTCCGTTCCCCCTCGTCGCGTTGCCCGCCTCGGGGTTCTTCGGTTCCGCGCTTGTCCGGGATTTGCTTGTGCTTTTCGTCTTTCGGCCCCGCCGGAAAGCAGCCGTTGATAGACGCGGGTGAGTTTTGCGGCTGGAACCGGTCGTTTCTGGACCACCGAGTGCCTCTTAATCAACCGTGAAGGCGGTTTTGCGGACTATTAATTGATATTAGTGACAAGTTACGAGGAGAGAAGTCCCGCGTGTCTTTTACCTTCTCTCTTTCTCTCTTGCCCCTTCTCTCTTCTTTCTTCATAATTGGAAATCACGGGAGATACTTACAAGATGAGAACTGCTCTTTGAAGTAGCCATCGGCTGTCCGCCGCTTTGATCTTAGGAATATTACGCCGAGACCTAATAGACCCCGACTCAACTCCCACGTATCCTCACCTTTCGAATCGAATAGAGAGAAATTTCCGCGTGCTGCCTAAAGCTATAAACTTTCTGCTCATTTTCTGCTCATTTCTGTATAGGACTTATAGTTTGATAAATTGATTTATATATATTTGTTGATGAAAACTAACAATTACGTCGCTAATGCAACAGAAGAAAATAACATATAAACAAAGATTTATCTTCTTCTTCTTCTTCTGGTTCGATAAATCCTCCAAAAACTTAAAAAACGCAAGAAACAAGTGTTACAACGGATGTAACTGACTTAATTAGCAGGTAAACATAAATCGGCAATTATTTTAGAAAGTTTAAGTCAACAGAGAAAGGGTGATCTGTTGACGGGTTTCCTCCTTCGTAAATCCCAACACATCGATAACGATTTTTGCGAATCGTACGAGAGAGAGAGAGAGAGAGCATACCTCACGATTATATTACTTCGTGGCCGTCGTCGTCAATAGGCTCTCGCTTTATCGCGATTTTTTCATCGTGGACACGATGTCGAGTAACACGTCTGGGGTACAGCACGGCCTTTCTCCGAAGATCGAACGCGTATTCTTCTCGGCCGCGCGATTCATCTCGGTGAAAGTCCGCGGCTATCTGTTAAGCATGAGATTTGACGTGGACGCTAATCATTGTCTGCGGTGCGCAACAACCGCTCGGCCCATAGTTCGCGTGTTTTTCTACCGCCGCGAAGCAGCGGCGAGGAGAGAACGTCGAAGATTCAGCATCGATATCGACGGCTCCATCGGGAACGCAGCCTCCAGCTTGACCATTAGCAATCGGAAAAACTGACCCGCTCTTTGCGCCAGTGGGTTTTTGCGCGCGAAACGAGGCGAGTGTGCGGTTCGCGAAAGAGAGGAACAAATAACACGTGGTAAAAAAGCCCCGGAGAAGTGTGTCGGAAAAGATCCACGGCTCCGCGATCTGGAATCGCCGGTTGTTCCTCGGTTGTGGCCCGAGAATCTGCGCGAACACTTTTACGGGGGGGGATTCGTGACTAATAAAGATTCTCCAGCGTCCATAAGACGAGAGCGTTATAAAAACACGCGATGCCCGAATAAATTTTCGCCGGAGAAAAGCCCTTTCATATTCATGAGAGAATTCGCTTTCTAAGCTCTCCATGCGTTTGGACATGCAACTCCTTTCCTGCTACTAATTATCGCTGCATACGATAATAAATACTCGAATAGCTATTGAACATTTCTTGGAGATTCACCCGTGGAAATTTAATTAATTGTCCTATAAAAAACTCTTTGCTCTGAAAAACAAAGTTGCATACATATGAAAGTTATAAATAAGAATCATAAAAAGTCATGAAAAAACTTGCCCGTTTTCTAAAGGTTAATGTTGTAGATTAAACTGACGTTACGATGATATCTTGACAGAGTCTTAATCTTTTTACTTTTATTTCAATTACTCGTTAAATTAATATTTTCTCATTTTAATTTATTTCAATTTGTTCGTAATAATTTATATCGCTCATATTTTATTTGCAACATTATTATTTATCTATTTTAACAGCCTCTTGAAAAACACGAGATTCGGAGAAAATGTTGCAAATTAATCGCTGATCAATTTGATTCGCGATTCGGACAATTTTTTGACCGGCCGTACCTTCAAGCGCACCTTCGGCGCGCGATTGCGCGCCGCGCAAGAGAACTCGAGTCAAGGTAGCGCGGCGGTAACGGTGCCGTGCAGATGGTAACGTGCAAGGAGTGGAGCATCCGCGAGTCGCGGGTGATGGACCGTGACGTTCTCACAGATAACTCACGGCTTCCGACGTCCACTCGCGCTCTGCCTGCGCCGAGTTATCCGCGGAATAACTAGACGCGAGAGACGGCGGTCTCTTTGTGGTCCCCCTTGCGAGAAAAAGCCACGCGTATGAAGAAAAAGGCACCCGATTTCAAATTCGATTTCCACGTCTCTCCGACGTAGGATATCAGAAAGTTACTACTTTTCCCGAGGAGGGAAAACGTAGTAAGGATAGAAAATTATATTGAGAGCCGATAATAGAGCGTTTACGACGACGATGTCGCGAATTTTGTTGCCTCTGAGAAAAATTTCTTATTCTGCTCACATTCGGAGCAATGTATGCCCTCGATAAGAAAGAAAGGTGATTAAGATGGGTATTTAAGACGCCGGTGTGTGTTTTAATTTTATATCAATTTGTGATATAGGGTGGCAAAGAATTTTACATTTTTGAATTATAAGATTAAGACAATGTTGTTGTACCGTTTGTTGTATTTCGCGCTCGAAGATGCGCAGTGATTAAATTAAAAATAGTAAATTAGTAAAAATTTTTGACAAAATTGATCAAATAAAAAAATCACTGGTGTTTTAAATCGAAATTGTTGCCACCAGCATGGTATATTTCGTTAAAATTCATGCATTGTTTAATTTGTTGATTAAATATATTGTTGATATTGTTATAACGATATCTTCTTTATCGACTTGCGATAGATCGGTAGATATTTCGCGCATCCTTATCCTTGACTCTTACCCACATCCTCAACGATCTCGAAGATCGATAAATCGCTTCTCTATCACATTTTCGTAAAAATACATTTTCCTAATTAATTTAGAATTTTGATATTTATATACATATATTTCTTTATTATCCAAAAGTTATATTTCTCAGAGAAAAAGAGGCTGGAAAGGATAAAAAATAACATTGTCATGCGCATGCACACATACATAGATTTTTTTTTATTTAAGTTAAAGTAAAAGTAACAAATAACATCGAGAGAGTCTCTTCCAAATCGTCTTGCGATGCTACCATATACAATATACTCCCCGAATGAGACACTTTCGGAAGACCAGAGACGAATATATACAAGTTTAAAACGACTGCGATGAATAGCTGCAACGTGCTGCAATATTCTACGAAGCGGCATAAAAATCGGTAGCGCTAAAAAGAGAGGACTCGCCGTTGCTACGACCGAGGGGAGGGCGCGCGATAACTTGAGGCCCGTGTCACATTGCGGGAATACGAGGCGATCGTTTCGAAACGTACTGTACAAAACTGTAGGCGGGCACGATTCTCTCTTATCTCTATATATCTTCTGTACATTACTTTTTACACTTAACATTCGCCAACGCCGCTGGGGGATTGTACATGGCACGGCATCACATGGCTGGTACAAGCCGACCGATCGACACGTATGTTAATTTCCCGTTGTTCGCGATTCCTACGCGACGCTTCCTTGTCGACAAAGTGGATCGAGGAGCGCGTCGTGTACCGCGCTTCGTTCGAGACGAAAGAGGAAAGATATAGAATAAGAGGAAAAAGAAATTCAAAAAAGGATTATTCGAAAGAGCGTTCGGATGAGCTCTCCTTGCCGAGAAAGATCATCCGAGCGCGCGCACGTCGCCACCATCGGGAATTGGAAGCCGCCTCGGTGATTTTACGGCAACGTTTCGACAATCGGCAGGTACCAAATGGCCAATTGTTGCGCGCTTGAAAAGGCGGACAAAATCCGTCGGTTGGTTCCCCCGGAACCAACCGTCTTTCTTTTTAACGGGGGACGTATGGTAAAAGTATGAGAGTGGGGTCCGTTGAAGCTCGGTGTCGGTGGCAGATTTGCGTTCGGCAGACATCCCGGATTCATCGCTGCAGCGAGAGTTGCCGTTTTTAACGCGCGAGGCCCCCCCTCAGATGCCGTAGGTCATTTTGTCGTAGCCGTGGTACGGCACGCAGTAGCCGCTGTAAGTCTTGATCTCCAGGACGCCGGCGTAGGATCGCGCCGGCGTGGACCCGGGATCCGTGTGTCGCCGTGGGCACCGATGTCCACGGGGGCACTGGCAGAGGGGCGAGGCGTTCACCTCCTCGAGCTGCGAATTGCGCCTCTTGCGCACGGTGAACAGGCGGCAGGGCTCCTTGTGCTGGCACCGTATTTTCTGCAAACATCAAGTTGACCCCGCGGTTAAGACTTCTCTCTCAGCTGTCGCGCTAACGAAAGGATGGGGGCCCAAACGCGTAGAGATACCGAGAGATATGCATTGATTTTAGCAGAACTCTTAAAAAATTATATTCTGGGATAAATAACTTGCGTGTTTTTTTCTTTCTGGCATTGTTGACTTACACTTTGCGGAGAACAGGCGAAGGCGTAGACGAAGCCTTGATTTCCGTCCGGCGATTTGTGCGGTTGCCTACGTACTAGGTATGGCACGCTGTTTGGTCGACATCGACAGTAGACTCGTTGCACCGTCGCGTTTGCCGGGCCACCTCCGGGGGCCAGGGTCCACGTAATGTCCCTGTGGTAAAAAGTCATCAGGATATATTCAATGCGAACGTACATTATTATTTATTATTTATTTCGCGAGCGAGTAATTTGGATTCAACAGTGATTCTTCAATTCGCGCGATTCAACAGTGCAGTTTTGAGAGGAACCGTTCGTTTCCCTCGTTCAGGGAAAAGATCGTAGAAAAATGTCATTCAACTGCAGTGCAACTACAGCGATAGAGTTTTAAACGTGAACAAAGCTAAAGTCCAAGCAACGCAACGTGGAATCGTCGAAGCGATCGCGGAGAATGCGTGTCGTGATCAAACTAACTTGAAGTAATGACAGATGGGAAGTCGTTTCACGGGCTCGCAGAGCTTGTAGCGGCGCGTTTTATCGACGATCGTGTGTCCGTCGTCCCCGTGAAGACTGCTGGGGCAGGCACGGCCGTTCGGGCAACGACATTGTCTCTCGACCCACGGTGCACCATATAAATCCACCTTGCTACATACCTCGCTCCGGTCCGCGCACTCCGGTAACTCCTTCTCGCTGTTCTGCGCAAACAAGCACCCGCGTCATTAATAAAGCGATTGACGCTCGCGCGCCTTTCGCGGAAATTCAATTGTCCCATCCGACCCGTTCCGGAATGGCGATTTTATCACTTTGTTTATTTCGTGTCGGTGGCGGTGGTGACACGGGCGCGAAATACGTGGAATCAGATCGCATTGAATCGAGCAGCTGATCGATATCGCAATCCGGGCAATTTCTACGTTATTAATAAACGTCCGCGCACAGAGACGTTTCATTCGTCTTACGCGGATATACGGTAACGGAATTATTAGTAGGACGATTATGATCGGCGGCGATTGTACCGTTGCGTAATAATAAACGTCTGAACGTGTCGTGTCGCGCTATGGGACCACGGTGCTTAATGAAATAAACGGGACGATTGCGCACAAGACTCGTAACTCAAGTATATCCGCTCTTTCTGCCGGCGATACAAAGTCTGCTATAACTGGACTATTTAGATGTTGTCAGTCCATTCATTGAGGCAATCGCGTACGTCCTGTCCGGCCTATCGTCATCGACGACGCCAACTACCGTAAGGCGACCATGGAAATCTCGAAATATCTGCCGAGGGTGTCGACGGATTTTTTTATTATTTCGTCACAATTTTGCCTTAAATTTCGCACTCGGTCCTTTTTAACAATTTCTTTAAACTAAGGAAACTTTTTAACAAACTCGCTCGTCGCGAGCGAATTTGTAATATCGGATTTCGTCGTTTACCTAAGTACCTACCGAAACTACCTACTTCCGCAATTACCTACTTCCGCGTCTCTCCGAATCTGCGTTCGTGGATACACATTACGGATTTACGAACGAGAGAAAAGATAAAAAAGGAATGCTCTCTTCGGAACGATCACGCGCGCGGTTTCTGTTAATGCGATACGCGTTTATCGGGGTGCACCTCGAGAGTGCGTGAGTCGAAGTAGTTGAAGCAACGTGGCCATTCAGCGAAGAAACGCTCGAGGAAATGGTCTTCCGCCGTTTTACCGCCGACTGTGAGCATTCGACTTTTTGCTATGACCATCCGTTCATCTCGTTTGTCTTTTTGTCGCTCCCCTCAGCTGTAGTTTCTACTATTACTACTACTACCATTATTACTATTATACTACTTACTACGATCATTCGTCACGGCACAATGGACGAACGAATAGCTTTTTACGTGGAAAATCCTTCTTTATCTCGCTCCTTTAGACATCCGCGTACACGTTTACATATCTAAAAATCTAACAGCTTCCGAATAATTTTCTACTCGCATATGATATCTCTTACAGTTTCCTCAACATAGCTGACAAATTGTACAAGTTATTTAAACATTTATAAAAAATTATCTTTATCTAACAATTTATATAGAAGGCAGTATTTTTGCATGCATATGATGCTTTTCATAAATTTGTATATTATTACACACGCATAATAAATTGTGATTTAATGTCATATTCGTCGATTTTTCGAAATAATCCATTCGGCCGCACTTGCAGGCGGTATATAAATAATTTACAATTACTGAGAACCGAAATCTCTCCCCGGGGATGTTTTTAAGCTGCGCCTGATCCATCTCACGGCATTATATTCCGATTTCAATCGCTTCCGATTGTTAATCGTGTTTGTCCGCATTATCCTTTCCGCGCGGCCTTCCCTACGCATCTCTTTATCCCACTTCCGTCGGCTCTCTACGAGCGAAAGAAAAGGTGAAGCGGAACGAAAGGCGAAGGAAGTTTTTGAAGCTGATATAGCGGCAGCGAGCAGCGGGATTCACGCATGTACACACGCGCGCGTGCGCACACACACACACACACGGTGGAACGGCGGTAAACTAAAATGGGATAATAGAAGGACCGGAAGGGCGCCGTAAACCATCCGGAAGTTCTCACGCGTCTCTCGCTTCTCGCACGGCCGCAATGAAAATGACACCTGGCACTCGGGATGGACATACTACACGAAGGCAAAGGAGGAGAAGGAGGAGGAGGAGGAGGAGGAGGAGCCGCTAGGCATCGGCGACGACGAGGAGAAGAAGGGCCGCGCGAGACGAGGAACGAGATGCGGAACAAAAAGAGAGAGAGCAAGAGAGAAAGAGAGAGAAAAGAAGAAAAGAGAGGTAAGACGCACGACGACGCAGGGAATCTGGTCGGATGGATGGATGGATGGCGTTAGTAAAAAGAAAGATCGCTCGCTCATCGTTCCATATAGCCGTACCGGATGTCTCTAAGCCTGGAAATCTCGCCGTGCGATCGAAAGCGTAATGGCACTGGGTGCTCCGTATAAGATAATTAATCGCTCGATGCGTATCTACTAATTGTCCGAGGAGATAATCGTCATACGCGTCATGATGATTATAAACGGAGCGATCTACGAGAAAAGATTACCCCTCTTCACGACTAAATTATTCATATGAGTTAATAATATGAAATCAACGAGTCCCGGTCGTATCGATTTTTTAAAAATTATTTTAAAAATAAAAATATTCACGAGAAGAAACAGATTACTCTCGGAAAAATCTTTTCAGGAAAAACCTGGTCTCCAAACCGCATTGAAATTTGACATTTTCGACCATACCGGATGTTTCCTCTTCAATTGTATTTTTCTTTTCTGTATTTAGAAGGGCACGGGTAGGCAATACGATTGTTGTAGGACGTAGATTATTGAGAAAGAGAGAAAAAAAGAGCGAGAAAAACGAGAACACAATGAAAAGGGAAGATTTGTTTTCCAAGAGCGATTCTTCTCGGCGCGATTTCGTAAAGCCGCGTGATTCTCGTCCGATATGCAAGGAGCAGTTTTCTCTCCTCGACGACACCGTCGTCATCCCCACCGTGTGCCGTTCCTGCGCACGTACTCTCGGCCCACGTGCGAACGTACGTATCTACGATACGTCGTACTTGGGTGTCGCGCCTGTCCGCACGTGTATACCTACGCGCTGTACCCCATAGGGGACACGTATGCACGCACGCACGCACGCACGCACGCACGTACGCACAGACGCTACGCACACGCGTGTATACCGTCGACACGTAGGTGTTTACAGCAACGACAGCAGCAACAGGTTCGAGCATCGAGTGGGCGCCGCTCTTTGCTAACGGCTACGTTTCCCTCTCCTTCTACTTCCTGCGCCTGTAAGCGGACGATTTAGCTTCAAATCCTCGGAATACTACCCGAGAGCATACACGAACTCGCGTATATGTATATCGTTGGAGAGATATACACCGAGGCCTCGTAGCGCACGCTCGAAACGATTTCGAAAATCGAGACGTGACACCTGTTGAGAAAAATCCACGTAAAAGAGAAAGAAAATCGACGGTCGGAGATGACGAAGGATCCCGGATCCGGAAAATGCGTTGGTCGCGCGAGAGAAGTAACGCGAGATCTGTCCCGCCATTCATATTCTCGACGATTCAATTGCGTGCCTCAATGAGACGGACTCGCCGGGATTAGGTCGCTAAACGCTTAGCCGCTTTCTGGAGCAATTCAAGCGCTAATTCGTTCGGGGAACTTAATGGAGCGAGTAACGTAATCTTAACGTCGGCTTCGTGCGCCACGTTTGAGGCGATATTGAGGAATAGATTTGAGAGATATTGAGAGTAGAAGGATAGAAAAGTGGACGAATGCGATATCAACGCTTTGGTTCATGATTTATGTAAAACATCGTCTTTCATTCAGCACTGAACGTGTTTAAATCCATGACATTAAATAAGTTGCTATATGCGTATCGGTCAGCTAGTCGTCCAACATATTTGTACTGGCGGCTACGTAACAGTTACATAATATGTGTACATATAATGAATTAGAAAATGAGAAATTATATATATGTAAGGGTAATATATACGTAGGTTACATAATTTAGGGATTGAGAATGATAGATGGACGTTGACGTGGGGGAGTGGCTTACCCCGACTTGGTACAGCACCCTGGGCTCCTCGTGCGTCAGCCTGTGCTTCCGGTTACGATTGATCAGGTCGATCTCGACCGTCGTGTCGTCGAATTCCTGCAGCTCGGCGTGGTACTTGCTCTCGTCGATGAACAAATACTCCTTGAGGTACTCGTCGTGCTCGACTCGCAACGGCAGATCGAAAACCTCGCATTTGCTCCGGCGGACGCCGGCGATCGCCAGCAGGGTGTACAGCAGGTGCCGTATTGTTTTGCCGGTCATCGTGTCGCGGCGGTGAGAGAAGCACAGCGAAGTTCTCCCCGATAAAGAATCCCGATCGAGAGAATCGGCGGTCGCCTGTTTGTGTGCGTCTCTCTCTTTCTCTCCGGAGGGAACGTTTGCTGCGTTAGGTGTTTTATTCCACGGTGGGGGGATGCGATAAAAAGAATGGTAGGGGGTTTCGATACGTTCACCTTCTTATTTGCGCGACAAGGCGTACTGAACGAGCGGGAGGAGGAATACACGGGGAATACTCATAGCAGAAATACAACACGATTCGAGAAAACTCGAAAAGCTCGCCGGTCGTCCGCTGCCGTTACTTGAAGTCCATCTTTGTGAATTTCACAAACGCGAATCTTCTCATTGATCGATCATCGGGATGAAGCGAAAAGAGGAGTTCCCCCGATCGCTTCGCGAGGATCTCGATCGTTCGTCTCGGAGGTATTGGCACGTACTTTTTCCCGAATTTGCGAATTCTACGGGCTAAGTTCCGAATCCTGCACGCGATTAAAATCGGATTCCCGGAGTTTTAGGTCTTACGATTCTTCTTCTTTCAGCCGCGGAAGCAGAAACGTCACGTGTCTCTGTTTACTGTGGTCCGGATCTCCTCTTATATCCCTCTTCTCGCTCTTCGCGATTTTAGAGAGCGCGAAAGAGCGCGGTTCCCCGATCCTGAACCGGCCGATCTTGGGGAGGGAAGGGGAGAGAGCCTCCGGGGTTCGATAGAGCGTATCGCACTCGCGCACTCTCACCGAGTTCGCCGATCGTCCCTCGAAAAATCTCCGTCTGTCGCTCGTCCGCTCGAGTTCGTTCGTTCGTTCGTGCGGTACTCCTTTTTTGCGGTTCCCGCGAGGTCTTCCTCTCCGGAGAAACGGAGCGCGCGATCGCTAAGACTGGAGAAGAAAACAGAATGTCCCGACGAGATCGGCCTATGCGAAGGTATGCCGTCCGCTCGACTGGACTCTTAAAAGCCAGAAGTAAAGCATGAATGGATGTCCCCCACCCCTTTTCCTTCGCCCTTCCCGTGCCCCCTTGCCGTCGCCTCCCTTCTCCTCTTTCTCGTCTCATTCTTGACTGCTCCCGTCCCCCCCCACTCCGTCTCTTGCTCTTACGTCATCCCCACTACAACTCTCTGTCCGGCCCCCCCCCCTCTCTCTCTCTCTCTCTCTCTCTCTCTCTCTCTCTCCTCTCTCTCTCTCTCCTCTCTCTTCTCTCTCTTTCTATCTCTCCTCACCGAACGTTTTCATCGTCGCCGTTTTTTCTCGGGACTCGTCGCCGTTTGCCGTTTGTCCTTGTATCGCATCCTCTCTTCCACGGGCTGCTCCGTACGAAGCGCGCCTTGCTCTCCGCTCTCCCCGGGAACGTATTAACGACGAAGTGTTTTACTCTTTCTCCGGAGGTCGGCCCGTTTGCTTTCGCGCGCGCGCACGCGGTCTGTTTTGCCATTATCCACTATGTTTTCTGCACATTCTGTGTTCCACGATCCTTTTCTCTCTTCCCTCCGCTTTTACCAGCGAGCCAGTTTTTCCACCGACCGATTTCCCTTCCCTTGCGTCTTCCGATCGTACCTGAATGGCGTTCGCCCCGTTTCTCTCGCAATTCCGAATCTCGTTTGAGATCTCGTACTTTTTTCTCCTTCCTCTTCCTCTTTCACTTGTTTTCCTTCTCTCCACTGGATATCCTTTACTAGAGATACAGTACCACGCTTTATCTTTTTCAAATTAGAATATTTCTGATATTACTCTCTTCATTTCTCTTTAAAGGTAGCTGTTTATTCTAGCGGTTTGCTTGAAATTATCATTTATTTCTACAAGTATTTCTCATAAATGTTTCGTATGTTTCGATAAGTCGTTAACTATCTAGAACAACGTCTAAGATACCGCGAACTGCGCCGAAAATTAATCACTTGAGAACCTATTTCCCGCGTTCAAGTATTCGCGATTATCTTTTCTAAGTATTTTTATGATAAAACTGCACGGGAAAGTACCTTGTAAAATGCTGTCGCGAGTAGAACAAGCTTTCAACTCGGAGATGTTTATTATTATTAGGAATGCAAGGGTACCGTAAGAAGAATGCCGCGAAGAAATGTTAGAGCGATACTACCGTTTGCGCTGAGGCATTCGACAATTGATGACGATTGTTCTTATTGCAGGGAAACTGTACGCTGTGTTCGGCAAGAGACAAGGCCGTATCGTATCTACGGAAAGTGCTCACGGCTTCGGCGGACAATTCAGAGTATTGGCCACCCTACCGGTTCTAGAGAGCTTCCATCTCGCAAGAGAACTGCGGACGCAAACGTCCGGATTGGCTAGTCCGCAACTAGTTTTTAGTCATTGGGAGGTAACACTGATACGATATTAATTACAAAATACGATTAAGTTTTGGAGTTTGCAATCTATGGCGGAAGGAAGAGGTTCCTTTTCTTTTTTAAATTTACATTAATGTTTTAATTGTTCAAGCGAACTTTTGATATCACTCGAATGTTTCTGCGTTACAGGTAATCGAGCAGGATCCTTACTGGGTGCCGTCCACAGAGGAGGAATACCTCCATTTCGGTGAAAAGGCGGACAGCGATAATCGAGCTAGGTGCTATATGGATGCAGTTCGTCGAAGGAAAGGCCTCCCCGTGAACTCCCAATTAGTTACGCATGGCGAAAAGCAACGCACTCTTTCGAAAAACAAGTGATGCGAAAATCCTCGTTGAAGCGAATCCTTCAGAAAGCGCGAGTTTACTCCGAGTTTCATCCTAGTCGTAGAAGCTCAATAATCTTACGTCCATTAAATCTGTGAAATTGTAATAAATGCGAGTGTATGAACAGGTATGTTTGTTCCTCCTTGCATTATGGATTACGAAACAAGATTAAATATTAATTGACTGATCAATATTTAATCTTATTGAGTAAAATTAAATATTAAACTGAATGTCTTCTTTACTCGATTATTTTAAGCAGCTTTTTTATTTGTTCGACTAAACATCATCTTCAAATATGCTGTTACACAATATAATATATTTACGACATATTTTGCAGAAGACCAAAGTGTTACATACGAGTAGAAACCTACAATTTAATTGCATTTTATTGAAAATTACATAAACTATTTAGAAAAGAAGACATAACATATAACATACTAGGATTACTAGGATATTATTTACATTAAGGGCCGGTTGTTCCAACCTGTTGGTAACTAATAGTTAAATCATATATGTGTCTTTGTTTTTCCTTCAAATTAAACAAGAATAGACATATGATTTAACTATTAGTTAGTTTACCAATAGGTTGGAACAACCGGTCCTAAATAAATGTATTAAATCTGAAGATAAATGTACATATGTATACATTTTTGTTAAAACAATATAACGAATGTATCGGAAGTTTACAATGCACTTTACAAAAGGTTCTTGATTAACTTGTAAGCTCCTTGTTCCGTACGGTAAACCATTACGCCTAGTCATCCGCAAATACAATCTTCTTGCCTTGAAATCCTCGGCTCATGATTTCCTGCTGTTTTTTCCTGGCCATCCAAGAAGGATGTAAACAACTGGCATTCTCGTCGTTTTTGTTATCAATCGCAGTCTCATTTGCGTTACTCTTGTTTGCGCTCTTATTAATCCTGTTGGACGTCGTTTTCTTGTATTTCATAGAAAAAGATTGTTTACCCGGATGTTTTTTACCGAAGTTTGTATCGTTTTTGCGATTTATATCTTGTTTCTTCATTCGATCGTTCGATTGGAAAGTCCTGGCTCGCGTATTATGCGTGTGAGATCTCGTATACGACGTCGAGGCATTATTTCCTTGATAGTTTTGACCATCCCCTGTAATGAAGAAGTCGTCAACCATCTTTGCTTGCTCAGTCGCAGTGCCTGCAGGATCTTGATTTTCCACAGATATCTGTGAGTCTTGATTAGCTTCTTGTTCCTCCAACAGCTCGGTAAACCTCTTCACCGTGGCCTCTTTCGTAACGCTAGACTGTTTAATTACACTCGATTGCTTGTCTGCGACTGTAGCTTCTGATGTAGCGTCTTTCTCCCGTTTTAGTAATTTTTGTTTTTCCAAGGACGTACATTCTTCTTCCAATGCCTTTTTGCGCTTGCGCGATTTACTCCTTGTTTCGGGTGAGTCATTACACGGTTCCTCATCTTTGTCATGTTGGGCTTGTTCAAAGTCTTCATCCGAGTCAGCTTTTTGTTTCTTTGAACTTTTATTCCGAGTAGATTTCCTAGTTTTTGCAGTATCCTTGTCTCTCAATTTTGTAGGCTCCTTCTTATTCTCTGCTAAGTGCTCCTTACAGTCTGGGAACCTCTCCTTAAACTGCGTCAATCTTCTACTCATAATTTTGTAATGCGCCACCCTTGCCATTATGCGAACGCTATTAGTCGACGACTTGTCTTGTAAAATTTCAGTCAGACCTCTCTCATCTAGGATCCCGAATTTTGAAATTTCGTCGTCTTTGATCGTCTTCAGCGCGTAGACCTCTGCGATCAGCTTGTCGGCCTTCCTCCTACACTTCTCGCGCTGCGCCTCGTTCCCATGTCTATCCCGCAAGAGTTTAGCTTCCTTGATAAGCTTGTTCACTATACAAACTCGTGCCTGACGGACTGCGTGTCGCAGGAGGATGAACTGAAAGTATGATAAAATAGAATAGATATCGTCTCTGTAGCAGAAATAAACGTAAACAGATCACACGTGCTTCATTAGAATATTTGAACGTATCTCACCTCGTTATTCATTTCAGATTTTGCCATTTTAGATTGGAAAAATTTTTCCCGCAGTAAATCACTAATCACGACCAGATGTGTAAACAGATTTTTTTTTCTTCTGTAGCTGCGGACTCGTTTTAACAATCTCGCAAGAATCGTTCTAGAAATTGTAAACAAGCCTGAGAAAATAGCGAATATAGTTTGCGTTCAACATGAGAGTTCTCGACCATTATTTTGTCCAATTAGAATTCTTCTGGAAAAGAAACGCCCAGAGAAGATGTCGCCTTAATCACAGGAACTCTAGAAAGGAACTCTAGTCGCCTCTAGATATTTGTGCATCGCGACTGTTGATTTCACTGGGAAATGAAAGGAAATTTATGAACCTTTGTTAATAAAATTTTTATTCTGACTTTTCAAAAAGCGCTTTCTGTAATATTACGATCTCGTTGATTACGAACGACGCAATTATAATATGAGATTTCTCTTAAATTTTGGATTAAAATTACTAGTAGTTCGTGTTCGCTCCAAGAGATGTCTTCGTATTCTCTCTTTGACTTTTAACATTGTATAAAATAATTAAAAATTAACAGAAAAGAAAATTGGTATATTCTTTAGAGAAAGAAAAAAGAAAGGGGAAAATGAATTTCGAAGTTCCTAGGTTTGAAACCATTGTTTTTTCGTTTCTCATATTTCTGGGGGAAAAATAATATAACTTCATACTAATTTTTCCATATACTATAGTTTAACTAATTGATCCTTTCGGCCTTTACGTCGTTTTCATTAAAAGGATCTCTCTAATTGTCTTATCTATATTGAAACTCATATTTCATACAGACTTATCTGCCCACGTATTCATATTGTAATGTTATCAACGATCGGCGATGTCAATGTTCTGCGATTCTACCCGGGCTCACTTGATAAATCACGCGCGCTCAATAATTTCATATACCTATATACATAATTTTTAAGATAATTGAATATTTATTTGTTGAAAATGTTATATACTTAATATATATTTTAATTATATAGTATATTATATAATTAATATATATATTATTAATGGGTAATTTGTATTGTTAATAGGCAAAAGATATACATGTGTACATATAATATGCATACCTCGTACGCTAAAATTGATAAAAAATTTTAGGAATCGTACTTATTTAATTCATAAAATTTCAAGTTTGGAGATTTCGACACAAAAATAAAAATTCGCAAAAATCGGTCGAGTATTAGGAAAAGAAAGCAAATAGAATGAGCAAGGAAATCGCGCTATCCGAAATTACAAGAAGTGCGATAGAGAATTCGAAATTTCGAATCGCGAAAATTAAGAATTAAGAATCAAAGTATTACAGTTGGTAATATATAAGTAATCGTGCGTAATCCAAAAAATGTTTTTTGAAAGATAAGTTTCTGCCTTTTCAGAAAAATTTAAAGTCTTTCGATGAAGTCTTAAAAACGTCTTGAAAATGGTGTCTTTTTACAGACGTGTTGTTTGGGTTGCTTTGCGGGCTACGATTACGAGTTAGCATTTCGTCGACGACGCTCGCACAGTCGACAGTGCGAGCAATCACGGTCCCCGTTATGCATTGTGAAAGGTAGAGGCTGCAGTAGGCTTTATTAGCAACGCACTGCCCAACCGGATGATTACACAACAATTACTAATCCGCCTATATATAAAATTATTTACACGCGATGTTTGACGAAGCCGTGTCCCGCATAATTTAATACGGAAAGGAATTCGAGGGACTCTAGGGTCGCGATTTTCGACTTTCGAGGACGTGCAATTTTCTATATTTTCGCTTTATAAAATTTGATATTCATCATATCGTTTGGTTCGCTCGTATTTCCGCGAGCGATAACGCGAATACGTAAAACCGATACTGGACACGGTGAAATCTCTTTACGAAATTCCTAGCTCGGTCGATCGATCTTGCGCGATCGCGTTAGAAATTTGATTACGCGGCGATCTGTGGCCGTAAAAATGGCTTCCGGGTTTCGTTACCGAAATTCACCAGCGGCTGCGGCTGACGCGAAGCGAAACGCGGGATGATAGCACGCCGTTTCGCCACGAGTGACAAGGGTTTTTGTAATGTTTCAGTAATAACCCCGCAGGATTAAACGATTGTGATAAATTAACCCTTTATAACCATTTTAATTATTTCTTTTGCGTGTCTAAAAAATTATATAACGTGAAAACATTAATCTTCAGATAAAACTAATAATTAATTTATAATTTTTAAACTTTTTGTTATAAAAATCTGGTTTGCAACTTAGAATAAGATGCTACGTTAAATTGTGGCGAAAAAATACAATATAAGACTTGAAAAATACAAGATATATATATTGTGTAACTTACATGATAGTATAAAGGGTTAATGTTACAAAAAAAAAAGAAAACTTAAAAATTGTGAATCTCGAGTAAAAGTACCAATTTTCAGATGATACGATTAACTTTATCTCTTTATTGAGATAAATTTTGCAGCGATAAAAATTCCTTTTTCGAGAAAAAGAGATATTTCAGTCATGTTGCATTTTAAAATAGCTTCAGCAAAATGTTCAATCTCCGAATGTTATGCGATAAAAGCGTAATTATATATCACTTTCCAGATTTTCTACATCGATACTGCAAAAAACCGTCCTGATGTCTGTTCGCCGTGCGAGAAGCCGATTCACGAGCGCCAGTGATCGAGATGCAAAACCAGCAAAACGAAAACGGTAACGAGATCCGAGTCCGGACCAGAGTTACGTAAAGAGCGGCGGAAAGAAGACGAAGAAGAAGCACAGCGCGAGGATTTCTTTTTACCTCGTATCCGACATCGCGAACCGCGCCGTACTTTCACTTTCGTAATTAACGTAGACGGCTCCGCGCCCGGCGCGGCGATGGTTCGTATACGCGCTCCTAAGTCGAGTATCCTCCGACGGATGAAATCGGCGAAGAGGAAGAAAAAAAAAGGTGGGAGTTCGCGAAAAGAGCCGCGCGGAGGTCGACGTCGCGTTTGACGGATGCTCGACGATCGCCCCGCCGTTTCGCACCAATGTCGCGATAATCGCTAACTCCGAGCCGGTTCGCCATCCGGCCTGTTATATCGCGTTACGTTTCGAGCGCGCAACTCCTGTAACGGCGGCCGGGCCCCCGGGGTTTCCTATCCCCCGCTCGCCCGACTTGGATAACATATAATAACGGCTATGATACAAGGCGGTGCATAGTCGATTTCACTTTCGGTCGGATTGCAGCCGAGCAGCTACCGCTGCTGCATCTCTTTCTCTCTCTTCTCCGACGCTTTGTCTTCCTCTCTGTTTCTTTTTTTCTTTTTTTTTTTTTAATTGAATGGCGCAAGTTTGTCTTGTTCTCACCCTCGGACTTTTTCAAAGCGTCGCTCCAAATTTTATCGACATCGCAGATAAGAATTTATCGCGTGCTGCGATGATTTTATCAGCGAGAGATTAATCGCTGCGCGAATTTATGTGACGCTTGGAGAATATTTTTTGTCTCCGTTCCGCATAAAGAAACGATCGCGAAATATATTCGATATTTCGAGAGCACGTTTTATTTTTAACAAACATTTGCATGTGTATCGCATATTCGGAGCGCGTACTTCCTGTCTAAATAGTCACGCGTCACGACTGTTGGCTACTCGAAAAACGACAATGTTTTTCAACGCACAGCTAGAAACAGTTTGACGTATCAATGTTTGATAAATAACAATAATATAATAATTAATAATATGACGACAATAACGACAACGCTTTTCAACGCAACTAGAAGTAGTTTGACATATCAATGTTTGATAAAAAATAATAATATAATAATTAATGATATAACGATAATAATATTTCTCGCATAACCAACAGTTACGATGTGCGAACATTTAGACAGGAAATCCACCGAATCCACGCCCTAAATATGTCCGCAATATGTGTACGATTTCATACGCTGAGTATTTATGACCTCGTATCTACATCGAGAAACACGATGTCGCTAATTCAACTGGACAATTAAACGTACCAGCAGATTTAGACGCAATTTCGTCCACTAATTTTAATTTAATATTTAGGAAAATACAGCAAGATTCCGGACGAAATTATTATATTATCTACTTTATCCCGATTTAATACAAGCCATTTCGAACAGGCCGATCCGGTTTCGTAATGCGAACGATAGAACTTTTTCCGATGAGGTGTTTCATAACGAGGCCGCTAAACTTGTATCTTAAGAACATTTTGAGAGCATATCGCATAATGAGTAATTTAATTTAATTCAAGCATTGTTCTCTCGAAAGCCGCTTGACATGTAAGCTTGTAAATTTCGTTTTGCGTCACTAATCTTGACTCCTTATAATTATTATATTCAGAAAAGAATCTGTTAAAATTCTTCCCTAATTGTGAAATTACTTTTATATTTAATACGTATACAACATTCTATATAAATAGAAAACGGTAATATAAATAGACAAACGGTAAAATGTAGATACGACGTCCAAACTAATAATACAAAATTTTACAGTTACTAATTAATATTTAATGAGAAATAATACGGATCAAGTTAGATTGAAAGATGTATATTAGATGTGCATTCATATGCTAAACTAGACTGTAATATTTCTTTTAAGGAATGTTTCTTCTTTTTCAATACAATTGTATTGGCGCGCGCGCACGAAACAATTCGAGCATGGCGTCTCAAATTACCGTGTATGTACACGTACACGTATGGTGACACATATGCATGTGTATACGCGAGATATATAGGTTCAGAAGTTAAAGCAGAAATTAGGAGCGAACCGTGTCCCCTTTCTCTTGCCAAGCCAAGCGTGATATAAAATACTTTCCCTCTCGCGCGCGCGAGACAGGACAGGAGCGGAGACCCCGAGAGCGCGCTCGAGAGAGGCGATACCGACGGAAAGAGAGAGAGAGAGTGAGAAAGAGAGAGGAAGGGGAGGGAGGAAGAGAAGGACAAAGAGGCAGAGAACTGTGCCTCTCGCGCGCGAGAACGGAAAACCGGAAAACGATCACCGAGCCAAAGGCCCACGCTAACGGCCGTTTCCCTACCACTCTTTCGCGTCATTTTTTTTCTCCCTCTATCTTTTCATCCGTCTCTTTCCCCCGCTCCTTTCCCCCTTGCTCGGGCACCACCCCCGCCATTGTGCGCGCCCGGCTCGTAGACCTGTATCGCGTCGCTGTACTCAGGTGCCTTCCCCCCTCTTCCCACCCCGCCCCGCCGTGCGTTTTAAATCCGCGTTCGAGATTCTAAAACCACCGGCGGCCCCGCGGCGGTGCCGGTCACGCGAACTGTAAACACGCTTCCGGCTGAGAAGCCTGGCAATTTCTGCGCGCGATCCCGCAATATATATGTATTATGTACGTTTCCTCCGGCGTTATTTATTCGCGCGCTCGCGATGGCGCCGGTCGTTCAAATTTATGCGTGTACATAGGACGTGTCCCATAAACATTTGAGCGCGGCGTCGAATATACCTGATTTTCGAGGAAGAAAGCGCAAACGGGAATAAATTCGTTTTATTGGGCCACAACAACGCGCGTCGGGAGAAACGTGAGAATTAATTCGTGACGAGCGACGACATGAATTCCTTTGGCGCTTTAATTTGAATCCTCCCGCTATCCGCCACGCGAGAACTTAGCTCGCAGCTAACGTCAGTCGACCGTGCGTTACTCGAAGGGACGAACGGTAAACAGCGCGGCGCGAAAGGCTTCGTCCTGTCGGCCAGGGTGAAACTGAAAAACCAGACCGCAAGCATTGTTCCCCTAAGTGGACACAGCTGTGTTCAGTAAGTTTACTTTCCCAATAAAGCTCGCGCCGGCCGGGGGCCGTCGGGCATTTCTACGGACACGGAATCGCGAATTCGAAAGGAAATCTCTCAATTCGAGGTTATTAGCCATTTACTTGTTGCGCAACGCCGTAAGCGGCCATCCAACCGTGGATGCAATTCGTGGATAAGCGGACTCGGCTCCCCGTGGAAAGCCGCCGATAATTAAAGTTTCCGCGATGCTGATTCAACGCTCGTCCGACGGTTACGCGATCCCCTCGGTATTCCCCTCCCCCGCGCCGCAGGGGGGGGGGAGGAGGAGGACTTAATCGCGGTCTACAATCCAACACCTTGGAGCCGAGAGCAGTAACCGTGTTACTCGACGGCTCGAAAGTAAAAGGACGAATGTCCTATATATCCGCGCGCGTATAGCGTTTCCTCTCTTCCGTCCGCCGCGCCGCGCCGGCTCGGTAAATGACATTGATTGTTTCAAGGTGTACGGTTTAAGGGGATCAATTTCGCGCGTGTGTCGTTAGATAGAACGAGACGGACGCCTCGTTTATAACGGATCTCTCTTATTAACTGCCTGCTAACGTTATCGTTGCAATTGGACGCGGATCCGAAATGCAAAAAGTACATATAGGTAACTCCGGAATCGCGTCCCGCTACGCGAGAATAAGCAACTGTAATTGTAATATTAAACAATAATTTGCATCAAATTATAGGCATAAAATTCTATTTATAGTTTTATATGCCGCGTATAGTTCGATGTATATTTTATTTTATATACGTTTGTATCCCGATTCTTTAAATGCCTTTCGTATCACGCACGTAAAATTATAAATAGAATTTCTATTCTGTGAAGTCCGTCAGTCCGAATGACATCGTCCGAAATAAACTCGCGCTTTCGTTAAACATTTTGGTTAGCTACCATATTCGTATTTTAAAATCAGGGCACGTATTACGGAACTTTTCGGAATGGATTCTAATCGGAATTGTTTAGTTATTTTTTTAGATTTTTATTGTTTCTTCTAATACGTGCTCTGATTTGAAATCTCAGTGCGCAGTGACGTAACATTCGTCACAAATGTATCGTTCCATCCCGTTCCATCGAAATTGGAGTCGAGATTCGATATCTCGCACGTCTCGAGTTTAAACCGCGACTTTTCGAAAAATCGTGCGCGGGCACGTTTTCCGAAAACCGAGCTTCGTAATTTTACGTACAAAAGACGCGGAGAAACGTCTTACGCGAGGAGAGGCAAGATCCTGAGGTTTTCCTCGTCGACTTTGTTGAAGTTTGACAGTTAAGTTTAACACACGCTGTTCTCTCGTACGCGCTCGCTCGCACGAAGGAACGGCCTTCTCCTGCGCGCGAGGCGCAGCCGTGTAACGAGCGCGATCCCCGTTCAAGAGCTCCGCGCCGAGAGCACACGGCGCGGCGCGACGCGGCGCCGGGGTCCTTCTCCGCGTCGCGGTCCCCGTCGCGCGTCTCGGTCGGGCCCCGGGCTTCCCCACTTCCCGCGTCGACTCTCGCCACCCGCCGGCACCGACGGCCGCCGTCGGTGTGTGTCGCAGTTACACCGAGTCCGTTCGCGCACTCACATTAAATCCCGAATCCGCGCCGGCGCGCGTGCCTAAGCACCACCTCGTTCGGCCCTCCTCGTCCGCGCCCCGGTGCCCCCTCACGCGCGTCTCCCCTGGTCGCGCGAGGGATTTTTGGATCGCCACCACCGTCGTCCACCGTCACGTGCGCGCGCGATCGGGTACCGTTCCGTTTGTTTGTCCTTCGACGAGAGTCAGTCAGTCAGTCCGTCGGCGGGGTGTCATCGGGAGAGGAGGATATGCCCATCGTCCGCGTCGCGCCGAGAGACCGAGAGTACGCGTGACTCGCGTGCGAACCCTGAAGATCCTGACCGAGATCCGAGATACGTAATATACATAAGTAGGTATATTACGGATCTAGGGATTGCGGAAATCGGCGCGAGTTACGGTGAGTTCAAATATCGACGCTCTCGCGTTCGAACGATCGTGTTTCCCGCTCAATTCAAATCAGTTCGTCGGTTCGCGTTTCCGTTTCCGTTTGCGTCGCGTCCCGTTTACTTTTGTTTCACCGAGTACGGCGACTGTCGGCGAGTGCCAAGGGTGCGCGCGATCGCGCACAAAGGGGCGTCCCTGCGTCGGAAATTGGTTGGATTCATCGCAAATTAACACCGGATTTAAAAATCAGTGATTAGAGACTCAAGGAGAGGACAGCAGGAAGGCCCGGGAGTAACAACAAGGGGAAAAAAACGCACTTCCGCGTCCACGTAACGAGATCGATCGATATCGGGATGGAGAAAGTTCGCGCGCGCGGTTGTGCGTCGGCGTCCCGAAATTCGAGAGTCGCGCGTCGAGCGGGAGAGTGAAGTATGTGCCTTGCGTGTATCGACGAGCAATTCACGTGCGTGGAAAAGCAAACGTGTTCTACATTTCCGCGACGACGACGTTACGGACGATTCATTCCTCCAAGTCGAATCGCGGAGTGAAGTTAGCTGCTTTATTCCTCTTCTCCTTGACTTATTGTTAGTCGAGGCGAAAGAGTAAAGGAGTCAACTACCAACTTCACGTTTAATTATGAAGGATCGTCGTATGAAGGTGTCGCGAGAAAATGACGTTTATTAATATCGGTAAAATTGTGAATAAGTTAAATTGTTTTAATTGAGAAAATTAGAGACGACTATAGCTTCCGCGCGCTTTTGACTCGCGATTAATGCAACGCGACGCGATGCGCGTGCGCACAGTAGCGGGCGCATACGGCACGAAGTGCGCTGCTCTTCCCCGCCGGCTTTTCATCGTAAAAGGCGCGCGACTCTTATTTCTGGCCGCGCCGCGCCGCGCGACCGACCGTTGCGTCGCGGTTTTGCGTAACCGGGAGGACGAGTTTTTTTAAACGACCGTTCCTCTTCATTCCTTCTTTCCGTTCTTTTTTTTCTCTCTTTCCTTTCCACCTCGCTTAATCGAGTTCCGTGCGCGTCCCTCCGTTCCCATCAGGTCGTCCGACCGGTGGACGGACGCGGAATAAAAAGGTCGAATTTTCTCCGATCCTTTGCATTCTGACGTCGGGGTGGCTTCGGCAAACAATAAACACCGGTCCCGATATTCATAATTTATACATCCGTCCCTACCTCACAATTCCGCTTGTTATCTTCCATCTTTTTTGTCGGGAGAAGCCTCGAGAAAAGTTGCCGGTGTAACGTCGAGCCGATCTCACCCTCAGTTTTATTTTCCTCCTCTGAGTAAAGGGTGCAAAGGATCAAATCTTGCAATACTTGACGTTCGTGACGCCTCGCGAAAATCGTAACGCCCGAGGATAAGCCCCCGTTCTCTCTTTCTCTCTCTCTCTCTCTCTCTCTCTCTCTCTCTCTCTCTCTCTCTCTCTCTCTCTCTCTCTCTCTCTCTCTCTCTCTCTTTCCCCCGGTTTCTTTCCCCTAATACCTGTGGTTGGTGTGCAGTGATCATACGGGAATTGATGCATACGGAATCGCGCGCGAGGCGAGGAGGCACGTGACGCCGATCCGTCGTATCCTCCAGCTTCCCCCGGTTCTTCGTCGCGGGACCGATCGGCGCGCATTGTGCATCGTACACGTGTGAGGAGGGCAATTTGCATCCAGACGACCCCACACCTTCCCCTGCCCGCGTCCGTTCGTCATGCCGAGGATCTCGACGGCCGCAGCGATGGAAACATGAGGACCGTGACAGATCGCGCATCCGATCGACGTAGCTCCACTCCTACCGGCCATAAATGACGTAAGTACCCCCCCTTCATTTCGCCACGCGCATGATTCGGCACGTCGCGAAACACGTGGTGGTATATACGAATTCGCGGCACGATCGGGGACCGCCTGTTTCCAAATCGTCATTGCACCAAATCTATATTTCGCAAATATCGAGGTTACGTATTGTAAATATGGTAATAAACCGTGTGATCTCTTTCATTTCAAGAGGATTCATTTGAGACGATTTCGACATGGGCTCCCCAATTTGGCGGCTGACAATTTTAATTGAAGTAAAATGCAAAGCAGTCTGCAACTTTTTTGCCGCGTGAGTTATTCGCGGCAAATATTCCTTTTTACGAATCTGGAGGGGAAAAAAGGAGTTGTTCAACTGATATTAAACTGATATTATGCTGAACTGGAACCGTAACGTTATTTATGCGAAAATAGAAAAAAAAAGGAGATTGGCTATAACAAGATCGGATCTCGGCAAAAGAACTTTTATTATCTTGAGATTTTAATTAGCGGACTTTTTTGCATTTTTTGCACGATTTATTTCACCGTTATAAGTGCGCTCAACAAAGTTGACGTTGCAATTATCGCGAGTCACGCGCAGATTTTATTTATAGCAGAGGTCACTTTTTTAAGATCGAGATTCAGACACATTTTGATTTTAAATCTGCCGATTTCCACACGTGATACCCGAATAAGTCGAGTACTATAACCCGTAGAGGATACTGTATCCAATCTATCTAGCACACCGTTTACGTAATGTCGCGCAGACGGTCCGAATAAACGCCTAATTAAAAAGTCACGTGAGATTATACGAGCCTAAAGGAGCTAATAGATAGCATTCCCGGCGACCGTTACGAAACCGACGCCGATGAAGAATGCAGCGAGGAATGTCATTTGTCGCCTCCGCTTATCCAGTCCTGCGTTAATTTAAAAAAGATGCACACGCAGACGCGCGATTTTATTCTTTATTTTCAGCAATATTATTCGTATAGCGCCGCATATCGGCTATTCTTTATTATCGCTCTTGTTAACTGAGACCTAATGACCCGATCGATCGGCTGATCGATCTGACTTTGATTTCCGCGTCGTTAGCGCGCCGAGGCGCGCCAACATCGCGTACCTGTATACCTGCCTCCGCGCAGCGCACGTGGCACGTTGTTTGCCAAACAATCGCGCGCTTCGAACGATTCGGGAAGGAGAGCGCCCAACGTTTCCGCCCGAGAGAAGGTAGACTCGCGGTCGTGCACGCATAGCGTCGAAAGCGAGATCTAATTACTCTCGTTTCTTCTCACCAGACGCGGTCTCCCGCGGTCGCGAAAGACGGAACGTCCTCCTGGCGAGCGTGCGAATCGCGCTCTTGATTTCTTTTTCCAGGAGGAAGCGGAATCTCTCGTCAAACGTCGCGGATCAACAATAAACGTTCACTCGCATAATTAATGATTTCGCGTTTACAACAAAGAATTAATCTGATCAACTTACGAATACGCCGTTTTGCCATTTTCACGGACATTGCCCGGCAGTTACATCGTCAACGATCGAATACGCGGGAGAGCGGATACAAAAAGAGAAAAGCAGCGCGCGTAAAAGCAGGGCGGAATAGAACTTTCGTTTTCAATATTTGCGATCGTGTGCTCGTACGCGCACAAACCGAAACCAGCGTGAATCGCACGTTGTATAACGTAAGCACGCGCTTATATGGCTTCGCTACCGTTGACTCGAGAATCGCTAATCTCGTTCCAATTAAGCATCGTACCTCCAAAGTGGAAGAATTCGATCTCGTTTGGGAAAGAGAAGGAGAGAGAATCGCCAGCATCTTGGGGATACTGAAATATAGCCGCGGAGAAAATGCGGAAAACTACAATCTCAGTGGTATAGAAATGTTTTAAGGTTTTGCTCATAACGATTATACTTTTTAAATAGTTGCGCGCTGATTTTTCGTCGTCTCGTTTTATTTATAACCGTCTGGGCCGTTAGACGTCGCCGAAGCTTGCCTTACAGGTTTCGCGTTGCAGCCGATCGGTCGCGGGTCTGTTAAGGTCTCCAAAGTCGGCATAATGAACAATACACGACATTTTCTGTCATTAGATACTGTCATTGCGCCTTGTTTAATCGCGTCTTACGTTCAAATACAAATCGATGATTGGACCCTCTTGTTAAGGTAAATTAACGAAATCCTTTCGAAAATGGAAACATAAAACTCTGCACTTTAAGCAATATGCGCAATATAAAATTCGTTTCCTGGCTCAATATTTCCATCTCACAGTTTTATTATACACGAAATATAGTTATTTAAAGGAGAATGAAAAAAGAGACCGCACATTGCTACTTGATTTCGACTCGATTTGCTCGAAGCAATTCGCCACAACTACGCGAGTTAACTCACTTTTGCATAACACCGTGCAATTATAGGCTGATATATGCGACGCTGTGTACGAGGTTGCTTTCTGTTTCTCTGCTCTAACGGCTGATTTAATTTACCGCTGCCGCTTTCACGTGTGGGCAAAGCTGTTACTAATTGCGCGGAAATATTCGACGCGCCGCGAGTTTCCTTCCGCTTGGCGCGTTGCCGTTTCCTCGATCGTCTCGCGCCGCCGTATTAACGGCACTCATGAAATCAGAGTTTTGATACGCGCATGTTCGTTTCGGAGTCTCGTGCCGTTCTTTCGTCAAGGAGGGGAGGGGAGGGCACTTTCACGCCGGGGAGAAAAGCAACGTTTCGATAAGTATTCGCGGTGAATAGTTCACGTACGAAGTAGGACGCCGCAAGTGTTGCGTCGGTCTCCATTAACTCTCCGTAGCACAAATTTTATATCGCGCACAGCACGTTCGTCTTTCCGATGTAAATTCATCATTTCATTGCGCATGAAATGCACCGTAAAATGATGGAAGAACTTAATCTTACTTTCCTAGTTATCCCTAGTTATCCCTGATTGTTATAGATTTATTCAATCTTAAAAAATGTCCAAAAGTGTTCTATATAAACGCGTGATTATCGTGAAGCTTATTTGTTCGATAAAGACGCGGCTAACTAAATATAGAGTAAGAAATAACTGAGAGCTTCCATTTATCAAGAATAATCGTCCTAACGACGAAAGGGTTAACGGTTAATGGTTCTCCCCGAGACGGATGTATCGAATTGCGAAACGTTCCGCAGCGGGAAATATTTTAAGTCCGTCTCGCAATCGCGGTTATCTCGTCGATCACTCGATCTCCCGGAGACACCGTGTCAAATGAGGGAAAAACCGCACAAGCGATCTCGCCGATGATACGATGATAAAGATGCATATGATGTATGAACGTTACGTCCGGGTTGGCAGTTTACCTCTTATCTTGAGTTTACCGCCTGCAATTCCCCGAGCGAGTCCGTCGAGCACGTAAAGGACATCCCCGACAATCATTTGTTGGGTAACGAGTCCAGTCTCGAGGAAAAGGTTACGATCGTGCCACCTCGATTTTTACGGTTCTGTTCGAGGCAATAATCCAGGTTCTTTTCGCGTCCTCCCTTGCTATATTATTGCAACGCGCAAAGCGCGCATGTAGCGTATGCAGGAGATTCTTCTTTCCAAACAAAGCGCATTGTGATTAAATTTACACGGACAGTGCACTTCTTCTCTTTCTTAAAGTACGTAGTTGTACACTATTTTCATCTTTACCCTTTCTATAGTTACGTAAAGAAATACAACATTTTTAGAGACTTAACATATACCTAATTAAATCAGGTTAAATTAACGTAAGCAACAGGCTTTGCTGAAAAATGTTAAAGGAACTTATACTGTAAGACAAAAAGATTTGAAAAGCGTTGCATGGTTGCGCGCACAAGTTGCGTATGCTTCCGAGTGACATTTATATTATTGATCGTATGTATTAATTACTTATTAGATGCATCGAGCATGAATAAGATATCGTCTCCGCGATGACTGTCATCGTAGACAAATTAAATCGCAATCATAAATATTCTAATATAATGCGTGAAACCTTGAGAACACCATATTATCATGTAACGCCGCGAATATAAGCGATATTGGTATTACGAGGACTGCATTTATGATGCAAAAGGCTATGCGTCCCGTCTGATATATCGCAAATTGAAATCGCCGTTTTAACCGCCACGATTGCCTCACTGTTCTCCATTACGCAATCTCGCTCTCCATCGCGCCCGCATCTTCGAAGGGGGTTGAACGTCGCGGAGTTCGCAATCTTCCACCTACCATCATCGTCCTCGGGTTAATAGCTTTTAAATGTCTCTGAGATCCAACGCGAAAATCTATCAACGTGAATTCCTGGAAGACGAAACACGTTTTTTAGCGTATACCTTTTATCTCGTATTTCCATCTCGCGTTATTAAAGATATCTCTCAAATATATTCCGGCACCGAGAACGCTTGAAAAGGAAGAATACCGAGAAGTATTCCTTCAGGCTATCGAGGAATACGCGACAAGGATGTAGGAATACAATGAATCGTGCAAAAATAAATAAAAATCCCAATTCGTCATGACTCACGTGGATTTTGTCAAAGATCAGTTATCGTCGTCGTCGTCATTGTCGTCATTGTCATCGCTGTCGTTTAACACATTATTTCTGGGAACTTTCGTGCAAGAATGTGCAATTCATAAAACCGAGACCCTGGTTAGAGACCAGTCATCGTGTAACGAAGCGACGTAGGTGACGGTTGAAGACGCGATTGCCAGTGCACGGGCAGAAAATTACGGGCTCGCAGGCTTTTAAGCACGGCCAGCTGGGATCAGCTGTGCGCGTCCGCTCCGATCGAGTGTACGCTCGACGATTGCAAAAGTGAATCGGCGATTTCTTGAACGTCGAAAGTCCTTTCCCGCGAGACTGTGAGTCGCGCGGGAGACTCGACGTCGACATCGCCGTACTTAATCGACGCCGTTCCGTGGAAGAGAGAACGTCATGCCGGGCACGACAGTGTCTCGAGAATCGGGCATTGACCCATATACAAAAATCGGTGCCGGCTAATCCGCCGTGTCACAAGTAAAACGAAGTCGGTTAATTGACTCGCGCGCGTCAAGCTTAACGAATGAAAAGGCGAAATCGCGACGTCGCATCTCGACGGGTTTTGCATCTCGAGACATTTTACGCGGATTATAAACTTTCATCGCTCAATTAAGAGATATAAAAATACGTTTATATGTACTGTACTATATGGAGCTTGGCAGCGTTTACTTGGTTTTTATTTATTTTTGCTACAGCCTTATAATAGTACGGTTGCGAAATTATAATGATTCCCTCTCTTAACAGTCATCGATTTCAAATAGGCTCTTCTCATTTTATCGCCGTGTTTTGCGCGTGCTTGCTAGAATACCTAATAGAGAAACGTGTCATAAAATCGAGATGAGAATGAGGGAGGTGCGAGATGATACGCGAACGCGAAAGAGCGTCTATAAGTGACCACATTTAAAAAAAAAGAAAGATAGCCGCGTATGTTACAACGCGCGAGATAACGTATCTCCGCGTGATGCGATTAGTTCGAGAAACACCGCGAAGTGCCGGGTTTACGAGCAGCCACGCCGGTATATATCCCGTCAATAAAAAAAAAAAGAATTTACTTTCAATCGCACCGTAGCATTGAGACACACGGCGCGCCGCTCACGTGGAACACCACGTGAAAACGTAGGTGGCGAGGAACGGCCGCCTTCTAAAGAGCTCAGCGGTTCACCTGCAATTAGGGATTTACGATCGCGGACGTCTGACATTACGACGAAAAGGGGGATCCCCTCGTGTGCGCGGGGATGAGCAAATTGTGACTCCTCGGCGTGCGATACTTTCGCGGCCTCGGCCGGGCGAGCGTGCTTCTCTCTCTCTTACGCAACGAATCGCCCGATCCGAAGATGTTTATTCGCGATACGAATCTTTTCGCGAGGCAGCACAACAGAGCGTGCCTGTCGTACGTGCCCGTCGTGTATATATATGTACATTTCATACATCTTTTACGCGGACACCTGTATTCCCGGTGGAATACAGATTTTTCCGAGTTATCAATAACCGCGTTGGCGCGGCGTTGAAAGCGGCACGTCGCGACTTGACGCATCGTCGTCTGCTTTCTGGATCCAGCACGCCTGTTTATTTTGCGAAATATCCATCAATATTCTTGACAGTCTCGCTCTTGTCACACGGCAGTCATTGTTTATTAAACCTCTTGCGATTGCGTCCACGCGCAGCCGCTCTATATTTCCTTTCTTGGCACGGACTCATTGCTCTATCCATGGATATAATAAAAAAAAGATTTTTAATTTATTTCTTTAGATCTTTAATTTATTTCTCTATTTTTAATTTTTCTTCTGACTTGTCCTTTTTCATACTTGCTAGTAATAACCGTATTTATTCATATGTAGGCAATTTGTTCTCAAAGTACTTAGAGCTAACGGTTCGTGTAAGAAAACGACAATGTTATATTGACGAATCAATTATCGATCCGTGTATAATCCCGCCTGCGGTATCCGCGGGTCAAGGATAATGATGAAGACGACAGCATCGGCCGGCGCGACATCGTCGTCAACGACGACGACGATGACGCGCGTTGCTCTCCGCGTCTCGGTATATATCGTAGCGGCGATACGGTGAAAGCTGATATTTTGTAACACGCTCTCCTGCTATTCCGTTCCATTCCGTTCCATTCCATTCCATTCCGTGGTATTGCCCTGCTGCAGCCGTTCGTTCGTTCCCCGTCTCGGCTCGGCTCTCTCTATATACGCTCTCGAGAGTCGTCTCTCGTAATCAAATGCGAGAGAACCCAGCGACGGCGGCACACACAATGGCAGGCGCACCCAGAATACATTTTTCCCTCCCCGTCCACGTACCGCGAGATTCTCGCTTCGTGCCCGGCGAGATAGTTTGTCCGTCTATGCGAGATGGCAAGTCGTCGGCAAGGTGTGCGACAAGTTAGCAATCGAGTAACGCGCCGCGCGCGATGATGACAGCGTAAAGACCGAGTTAGAGAAACGCGAAACAGATATTCCTGCAGACAGCACAAAGGAACGAGAAAGGATTACGGTTTATATGTAAATTTATATATTTACTGCATTCGTGTTCCAATTTATTACCTATGTTTCTTATTATTCTTTGTTGTGATGAAAGCGCAGTAGTAAACGTATCTACCTGAAGCGGCTTGCATCAGTCTGAGTCGGCGAACATGTTGCGTGACTTAAATATTAATTCCGGCAGCTACTCGATCAACTGTCATTCCTTAAATATTCGTTGTCGGAAAAATGCGCGCAACCTTGACATGCGCCTTTAAGACCGCGGATCTCCATGGCGAAACATATCTTGATCTTGAGCGACAAGTGCGCAGATTATACTAATAGAGGTCCGAAGTACAAAAATCAAAACATCGATCCGTATCGAGAATACCGCGATCGAATGAATAATTAATTAAGTTTTTACCTACACGCTTTACAGAATCTTGTGATCCTTTCGACAAAGCTGTCCGTGTAAATTAAAAAGACATGTAAAAAGAGCCGTAAATGTCACGGATGTTACATTTTTCAAGCTAATCACAAATTTTACTCAAAGTGGAATATTGAGGTATTAATTAGAATCTACAGTTATGAGATGATCGGAAGTCTTAACTTAAATATGCAGAATCGGGGTCTTGAACGTATCCCCATGTAACGGTAAATTGTCTGTTATTAAGAGATAATATCTCTCTTTTCAACAAGGGATTTTTATTATTATTAATGAAAAAGAATTCTATTCGCCGCTATCGTCGTAGAAATTGTGTAACTAGTAGAATTTTTAGTAAAGAGAACAGTTGTGTAACATTAAATAACAATGTTACATAAATTTATTCTGTTTCTTGTATCGGCGGAAAGATAGCGAGAGTCGATTCGGTTGCTGCACAACTTGCACAAACGTTTGATTGCGATTGGTAATACAATCAACGCGCGTTCCAAATTTAACGACAATTATTTCGTCTGTGCGTTAATTGATTCTTTAATAGAGTTAATTTAGAAAAGAACATTTTAAAGCAACAAGTTTCTTTTCCTTATTTCTACATATACGAGGTATAATTTATATATTGTATATTTTTTATGATAATGGTTCTTATTTCTTCAAATAATATTTAATAATATAATTTCTTATTTCTCTGTTAAATAATAAATTTTATTTGTAACGACCGAGGATTGTTACAGTTTATTGGCAATTCTATATTTCTTGAATATCTTAACATGCAAATATGTGTTGATCGATCGGAAATAGTTCAAGTATCACGACCCATTAGGAATGAGAGTGTTAATTTGTTGTGTTATTACCGAGGCGTGAATTATAATTTGCGCGTGACAAACGATTGATTCATTGCACCTCGGTATGTATAACGTGTCCTCGATTGCGAGGAATTACCAATATCTTACATAGCGAAGGGAACAATCGCGCTAAGCGATTTTCTGCATTTCAGGTATGTGGTCTTATTAACGTTAACGGAGTTCAAGTAGATCTCCCAGATATCATGAGTATCCGTCCGTGTTTAACCAAGCGCGAAAACCTATGGGGGGTCGCGTTTTTGCACGGATAGTTTTGTTCCATGTATTTTGCTATTTTACGACTTTTAACGTTATTATGCCACAAACATTGTAAAAAATTAATACGCTAAGTATAACACAACACGGTACAATACGGTTAAAAAAGCTTAAATTGAAATAACTTAGTCAGATAAGTAATAACAAACTATTAACGGTAATACAGAAGAATAAATCCGGATTTGTGTTGACTATAAAATGTTCTCCTGGCACAAAATCTAAAAAGATCGAAATAAAATCTTCAAGAAGTTCGATTTATATTCTTCGGTACCGTTATGTACTCTTATACGTTCTATATTCGATTCGATTGGAGTTATTCAGCAAAAGCTCTTTGAAGGATTTGTCAAGGAAGATTGCAGTCGTGTGTGGCAACGAAAATTAGTAAGATAGTAATTTTCATTTTTCTCCGTAATGGAGCCATCAGTCCGACACATCAATCACGATCGTGTGGTTAATGATCTTCATTTGCAAGAATGCGCGTGCTATTTATTTATGTGCGCGCGTTACAACTTTGACCTGGTTTTAAGCAAGGATTTAAAATGCACGAGTCAAGGAAAAACGAGCGCGTATAGCGGCGGACATTCTTGCGGCGATTATTATTTTTACGTACGCGGGCATGTCTGTTATTACTACTAATAGCCCCGCCGTTACAGCGTCAGTTACATTTAGAGGTAGCACTTGCAATTGGAACTTTAATGATCGTACAGCTGTTCCGTGCAGAGCGACAGCTCCATATTCGAGTCACGTATCTAAAAATTATTGTGCGCGTTGTTCTTTACCTACATCGCACACACACATACACACATATACACGATTCTTATTCTATTGTGTACGTATATTAACAACGAAGAAATAAATAACAACGAAAAAATAAATCACTTAGATCAAAATCCAGAAAGCCAAAACAGTTGGTACGAAGAAGCTTTCTTTTTCTTTTGTAGTACAGAATTTTGGTTTATCCCTCCAGAAAATTTGATAGCTCTGGGTCAATGACCGCGAGTTCTTAAGTTACGGAAATGCGTCACATGTGAGCCAGGGAGATTTTTTCTCGCGTCGCTGGCCCGACCAATTTTTCATGCGTGTCACGCGTGCGTCGACTTACGTAGGTACCAAACGCGGCTTTTAAGTCCTCGCTTCGTGAGGAGCTCCAAAAAAGATATCCATCTTAGATCCTCGACACAATTCGGCGGTGACGAACCACCGAGTTCTTCATTCCTGTGCATCGCACGTCACGCGCGTGATTCGTGAGCGTATACAGAGTGTTCGTGAAATATATATGTGTACATGAGAGTCGAGTTAAGTGAAAGAAGTTTTCATAAACATGTATTCGGGCGTGCTCGTCAAGAAATTATTACCGTGCTAATTGATCGTAATTCAAATACTCCGTTCCCTCGTCCTCCAAAACAGGTGAAGAACCATTTTAACATTTTACGTTGACATTTTACATTTATCTCGATTTCTTGATTTCTTATTCCTGGATTAATCTTGGATATGTTTTTTTCCCACTTGTTTGGTTTCTTCGATACGTGTCGAAATCCGATCGCACGTTTTATGAACAATCGTACGAAATGTGCGTGCGTCAGTTGGCAACATGCAGATTCGTTCGTTTCATCACGTCGGTCGGTTTGATTTCTGACTTGGGCTGCGAGTCGCGAGGGGATACTTGGTGTTTGAATGCCGGTCAAGGTTGAGAATCGCTGTACCGATTAAAAAAGGACGGTCTGCCGTTAGGTGCGAAGACATAATAACGGTCATCGCAATTAATTCTACGTACAGGAAATTGACAAAAAATTGTACAGTGGCAGACGGCTGGCGTGAACTTCTCTTCTTTTTTTTTTTTACGTTGCCGCTCGTCGACCGCGTTGGACGGCAGTATATAAGTAGTATATAAGTTTGCCCGTAAGAAAATTAAAATTTATTTATGCAAATACGAGCTGATCCGCACTCGGATTTGTGGACGTGTGTGGGAAAACACGAAAATTGAAGCGAATGTGAATGTCAAGCCGAATATTCGGGACGGCTGTTTTCTTCCGCCCGTTCGCACGTGCGGGTATGTTTGCGCTTTTGCGAGAACGTGTGCGTTTATATTTATATACATATAAAAAGGTGATGCAATTAACCTGTCCGCAGTTGTGGTTTACGTAAGAATTTAGACGGTGACATTTTAATTTTTATCTATGCCCCGTGGCCGAGCGTATATAAATAACCCTTCTTTTATATAATTTGAAACGTTTTTTATTTTGCGAGTGCGAAATCCTCGCGTCCGGTGATGAGTCTCTTGAATTGTTATTCCGAGAGACACGAGAGTTTACAGAATTCACCCGTTCCTAGTACAAGATAATTTTTTTATGACAAACCATAAATTAACCTTAAATTATCGATCTTGACGAGAATAACGGGAAAAGTCAATATGCTTTTCCCCCCTTTCGGCGCGATGCACCGTGGCTGTTAGCTAATTTTTATTGCGTTTCCCGTGTTCGAATGTTGAAAGAACCGTCTCGAGCTGTTGACAATCGCAACGTGAAACACCAGTGTGTCACCGGCAACGGCTCAATGTCGTCATTGCCGCCACGACATTTCATTACGCGCTAGGTACATATCGAGTGTTTCGCACTACCATCCTAATTGTAACCTGCTGACTGAAGAGATTAAACAGCCGCGGCGTTACCGTCGATAGCTTCTGTTTCGTCATCGCGCCGGGTAAGCTATGTATTACGTTGATTAACAGGCATCCGGAATTGTGTAAAGGAATGGCGAGACTTCGAAATTTAATTTCTTCCTAACGGCCGAAGGACGGTTCTAAGACATCAGCGATCTCCCCTCCGCCTTCCTCCGTAGCTCCATCGCAATACAGAAAAGGTGATCTATTTTCAGAGGGTAACGATGTTCGAATACCAAAACTATTTCAGGAATAACCCATTTGAGAGGTATGAGTTGATTTGAGAGATATGAGAGATAGGTCAGTATTAGGTAATCTCGAAAGTCCGCTCGACAGGACTCGGAAAATGTAGTCTATGGAGCAGACGCGCAAGATGCGGGTATTATTAGTCGTGGAGATGTAGATACTCAAGAATGTACGCTCGGGATGAGAGAGAAGGTACTTCGTACATCGTCGCTCGCCGCGTATGGAAAAGGCGGCGCGCATTCAGCCGGTATGAAAAGAACGAGACGGTGCATGCGGTGAGGCCGCGCTACCGTGTCGCTTGCCGACTCGAGTCACGGTCGAAGTGAAATTGGTGTTGGGAACAGGCGTTGCGAAATATGAAACACGTACTTAACTCACCTACTTTAAGGATCGGTCTAGTTCGATACGGGTCAAGGTTGTAGCATCGCGACGGCGACGGCGACCCGCAGTAACAGCGCGAAATTGATCCAATTGGCGCGACGACGGTGGTGGATGTGGAGCGCGGCGCCGAGGTCGATTACCGTTAAACGTACGCGAGAGTTTAACCACACCTGGCCGCCGGTGGAAATAATGGATCAATGCGAGTCGGGTTGTTCGTGAAATTTTCGTGACGCAATCGTCTCAGACTCTCGTTTCGCGATTACACGGTTAACGCTGGACGAACCCAGGGATATACTTACTGTTAGTCTCGGGCTGTATCGGCAAGATTTCAAGGTCCACGATAGTTTGCGATTTTTATATTTCATATTGCCGCACGACGCTTTAAAGTATCTTTTTTACTATTTTTTTTTTACAAGCCTCGCGCACTTTATCTCATGCTACATTATTCAACAGGAACCTTTGGAAGATATATATCAATCGTAATTTTAGATTGTTAAAATCTGAGAATTGCCGTCAACGTAGCGAAGGCCAGCGGCGAAAAGAATCAGTCTCGCGTTTGCTTATTTTTTTATAGGGATCATAGTGCATTCGCTTGCAACACATTCACGCTTTATTGTAGCGAGTGCTATTCAGCGCGCGCGCGCGCGCGCGATAGAATCGTACGCAAATAGCGTAACGTTGAATCAATTTCGCGTGTAAACGCGCGTGAACTAATTTCTGCCGCATATCTGTCCTCATTGTCGAGGTCTTTAACGTTGCACAAACGACGGTTGCACCGCACCGCATCGCATCGCGGGCTGAAAACTCTCTGTTCCCGAGAGTGTCCTTGCGTAGATAGGTCCCGCATGAGTGACTTCTGTATCGTTGCGTATCTTGCATAACGGCGAGGCGCGCGATTACGGGCGTGCAGCAGCCTATGCCCCTGCGCCGCTCTTCCCCTCCCCTCTATAGGTGACGACTCCCCGTTGACATCCTTTACGCAATCGAAATTTCTCTGAAGCCACCCGATTGCCGAAAGGTCACTTACCTCTTGCACAAAGTAATTACGCTCGTTCGTTACGCGCGGCGCGGCGCGGCGCGGCGCGGCGCGGCGTATTGGTCGTCCAAGAGTCGATTAGGCGTGTTAAAACAACACGCCGACAGTAACATTCGCGGAAACTAATCGCACGGAGTTGCCGAGATAATTACCGCGACGAGCCGCTGAGAGAGAGATGCGTTATTGCGGATATACCGTAAATTAACTTACGGTACATCTCGTTATCTTTCGCCACGTCGCGTATTACAATAACGCGACTCGACGTGTGGCTGTTAGACGCGAGAAAAATGGAATAATCTGCAGCCGCGAGTAACTAATGTATGAAAGGCAGAAAACGCGGTATATTCTGTGAGCTGCGGAAGGATGCGTTAAGATGATAGTATGCGTGTTAATGGATTCCGACAGACATGAGACACACGCGACTCGACAATTATTATTTCGTATAATCCGTAGGAAAAAAAAAGAAGAGAGAAGACGAATGTTTATCGCTTCGCGATCGTATCGAACGGCTCGCGATTACCAAAATCAATCTCGACGAAATCCTTGATATTAATGACGCGCTTCGGCAAGTTCGTGGTTAATTAAGATAAAAGTATAAAATAGTGGACTCCAAAATGATTTCTCGATGGTGAGACAAGTTTTTTCTCACGCTCTTCTTCCTCTTGTCTTTTCTTGCCTTGGGAATTAATTCGAAACACGTTTAGCAAAGGATATATGAAGCAAGAGAACGCCACGAGTGAGTCTAATTAGAATATTATTGATTGGTTCGTAGAACACCGGGGAAACTGGTCGATCGGCGACTTGTGTCCCATTGTGCGGTTAAAAGCAATCAGCTCGGGAGAGAAAAGAGAAATAAATCGCTTTATTGTGCCGAGAGTGCGCAAACGGGTAGAACCAGTTGACGTGGGCGAAAAAAAGAAGGTACACTTTCCACAAATACTATATCATTCCTCGGAGCCCGTCGTCACCCATCTCTCGGAAATTATTGCCATGCGCAGTGGGTGATGTTTTAGATCACGTGTTTCACAAAATATAAAACCATAGGAGCACGTATATAAGTAATAAGCCTGACAGTTCGTGACAGTGTCTTCATGTCTGTCAATCCAACTCGGATAGATCTCTCCTGAAGCTCGAACTCCATTTCGCACAAGCACCGCCAGTCATGTGAGTCAATATACGTCTCATCGCGCTCATTACACGCTGATTACTCCACATGTACATACATCGGTGATTCATTATCATACATCACCGGGCGAATTTATTAAATCTCAATCTCGTTATTAAATCACACATTGCTCCTCGTAACGATTACATGTATAATGATATTCGTACTTTCAATATTAATGAGAACATTTCAAAAGCAATTAATCATTTACAATATACTATATATCCGGCTAATTTCATCTCCGCAATATTCCAATAAGACAGTTTCTATTTCACGTAATTCTCGCTCATTATTCCTGATAATTTCAGGTCAGGAATAAAACGCTTTGCTCTTTGCTTGCGCACCTCTAAAGCTTAAATGAAAGACTTCTTTTTCGATTGCATGTAATTGAAAAATCATTAATCTCTCCGCGTCCGCGTTAGCCAATTTCAACTAGTCAAGTGTTTCGTAGATAAAAGTTGTGTGGTAGGTCTGGGATATTCCGTACCTCGACAAAAATTAATATTCAAAATCCTCTTGGTCAGATTCCCCGTCTAATTATGAAAGGATATACGTTAGGGCTTGTTAATAAATTTACGAATTGTTACAGCAAACAGTTATTAAAATTATGATTTACATACAGCTTCTTTCATCGATTACCCAAACGGTCCAAGTTTCGTTCGTTCAAGGCAAACTTGGCTATTTTCGAGTCCGCGGTAAATTAAAGAAAAAGAAGCAGAAGTACCAAATGAGTGGAACGTTTTGAAAGTGTCAGTTGCGTCTGCAGTTATCAATATTTTTATCGCTGATCGCTAATTAAATGAATTGTTTACGAGCAACACAATGTAATTAGTTTTTGCTAGTGAATGAAGTAATAATGGGGGCAAAAAGACGTACTGAAAAAAGCAATAGCATTCAAGCTAAAGTAACACAGTTGACGGACGAATAAAAAGTTTGATTCAAAGTTAGAATTAGGTAGGGTAACGAAACGCAGATTTTTATCTCTTGCCAAATTCGGCCTTGCGTATAACTCAGGTTGCGTAAACGATTTAATTGTAAGACTTTGATACGGTAATTATAACTTTACAACGATGTTTGATATTTGTAATCGAACGAATTAATCAACGTATTATCGGTAACGCAAATCGTGATAGCCTTAGAAGAACGTAGAACACGTAGAACAAATATTTTGAAACATGGTTACTCGTGCAACGTACTGTGCACAATTGCTAAATGTCATAAATGCACGGTATTTCTTATGTAAACGCGCAGTCATTTATTTCATTAAAGAGAAAGCTTTGTCGGCCCGCGAAATGTACATTGACTTATACGACTTATGTAACGATAAATCATACGTATATCGTTCGATTTACCATTGTCTCTCATCGTTTTCTCTAAAACTCTTGTGATTTCTACTACCGTGAAATTAATGAAATTATACGACAGGGAGAGAATTTTTTTATGTTCTCGCTCCGGGTGTAAAATTAAGTTATAGCTCTGCAATACGCAGAGGACTGCTTTGAGGACTAAACAAGAATGAAATATCTTGCGGATGGCACTTTTCCGCGAAAGGCAAGCAACCGGTCTGCCGAATTTGTCATCAATAAAAAGGCAAGAAGGAAATAAAATGATAATCATATGTTTTCGTCTCAGTTCTCAGACAATTTGGTGCCCGGCCAGACTGCGCGTGATTTCTTCTCTTTTTTTCTCTCTTCATAATTGACGATGTCAACCTGAAATAATGTTTGTCTCTCGTTGACTAATAAAGGATACGGGGAAACTTTTGTCCTGCGATTCATAGTGCAGAGAGGAAGATTAAATAAAAGAGCTACAGGCGAATGCATTGACGCGGTTTTTTTCGACGTTTCAGCCGACGTGTCTCCGATGTCGCTTTTTTGCGCGTACCTTTTTCGAATTTAGATTCAGGCTCCGTCCGAACGATCGTATCGTCGATATGGCGTCAACCAGCAGTAAAACCGGCAAAATCGGTGTTTAGTCACCGCAATTTCATTGGAATACGCCTTTCTTTCTTCCATCACGCAGATGATATCGTCGTATATACATGCAAACCGGTTTTAATGAGATTTGCAAATTTCGGTGGCACGATATTCATTGACTCGCAAATCGTTCAATGGAACTTGAGATTATCTTGCCTAAATAAGGGTCTGAGTTGCTGTTTTCAGCGTAAACAGCAACTTAGCATGTTGTTCAATCACGATCTCGCGATGCACATATCGAAATAATATATTGTAAAAATACAATATACAATGTATATATACATATAATACACAACGCTTTTTGTTCGTAATTTAAATAAACTTTTCTTTGCAAGAACCGTTGAGGAGAATAGAAAAGAATTAGCTTCTTAACGATTAGAATATTGACATTAGAAATATTATGAAAAGTTTATTACTTCGATGCTTTGAGAAATTGAAAACAGTTTTCGAAATGTTGCAAATAAGTGTCAAAAGTTTAACTAGAGAGGATTCTAAAGATATCACACGGCGTAGTATTTTTTCTAAATATTATTTGGAGACACGCGCTGACATATCTACGTGTTCTGATGGCTATTTATAGAAAATTAAGCAGTTATAACGGATAACGAGAGATTGCGTAGTTAGAACGAAAGTCCAAATTTTAGGAAACGACGTTCCCAATATATCTCGAGCGTGGTTTTCAAAAGTCACGAGTCATATACCGGTTTTGCGTTGAAAGAGGAGGGGTCACCTATGAAAGATCGCAGCGTAAAAAAATACACGATACGCACGACTTCCGATTTTAGATAAGGTATTCGTTAATCACCCGTTCGCTATTTCTTTAATGTCGCCGAAACGAAATAATCATTGTTTAACGCGTCAACGCTTATATGTTTCGTGACTTGGAACTTATTACACGTTAATTACGCTATTATTCTAAAAATGTAAAAAATCACTTTACAATGATTGAAGGTTAACTTCGCTAACATACCGATCAGTCACTGCCCCGCTATAGCGTTATTGCGCTCATTAAAATCTCCGCCATTGAGGATTTTAACGCGTGTGGCGGAAATGTTTGAGGATTTTAACGCGTGTGACACCGGAACGTCGGACTGTGTAAAGTAAAAGATGTTGCGGATATTTTTATATTTTGTATCAGAGATCATTGAAGACATTTTATTAATATTTTATTTTAGACATAGTTGATATAAATATTTACCTAATAAGCTTATAACATTAAACTATATTTAATCATATTTAAGAGTCACTGATTTAAACTGAAGATTTAATCTTGCACATTTTAGTAGATCGAGATATTTAATGAAAAATAAAAAGTTACGACAAGTACAAATTTTTTAACAGATTAAAAATTCGCTGAATATAAACATTGCACCCTAACTTTCTTCGACACTCTTACTATCGTGTGTTATCTATGTATCTAACAATAAATACGATACATAATTATGGACGGTGGAAGCTAAGCTTCCTACTTCGAACTAAACGTATAATTTACAATAAAAAAAATTTGCATCCATATTTTCTGCTAACCAGCCGACAATAATAATGGTTATAGCGTGTGCAAAGAATGTAAGTGCGACGCGTGTACGACGTGCGAGAGAAAACTGTAAGGTGACTAAAAATCAAGAAGTCAAAGACACTCCGGAGGTGAAAGGGAACTCTGCCGGAAGTGCACTTGTACGTACTCGTACGCTAGTCCTCGCCTGAAATGCATTTCCCATATGCTCAAGGGAGGCCGGTAGGACCTCGATTTTCTCTCTTTTTCTCTCTCTCTCTCTTTCTCTCTTTTTGTTTCTCTCTCTCTCTCTCAAGGGAACGGCATGCACTCATGATTCTCATAAGACCAATTTCCGGGCTCCTTGAGTCGTGACTGACCGTCGGCCGGGCCGGACCTGAAAAATGCATCAAGGCGGAGCAGTTCCCATATCGACGACGCCGCCAAGCTGCGGAATGCGCGCAATGAAACGCAGGGAGGGACGGTTTCAGTCTGCGAACGTGTGTCCCTGAAACGTCGTGAGCACCTCGTCCACTGACATGGTCTATGCCTCATGAGGAAACGACGAGGAGGATTTAAATAATTCTCCGCTTGTTCTTATAATCGAGTAAAAAAAAACGAAAGTTTTTTTATCATACTTTTTAATGTGATTTAAACACGTAACGCGGATGTGGAATGCGCATGCCGTTTTCACTGTCATTCACTTACGAGAAAGTGAGCGTCGATCATCTTGAATTCATTCAATCGGTTTAACATAATTTAAATAAGTAAATAAATGTTTATCTGGATGGGTTCATTGTCTCGAGAAACGGTAATCACGAGGGAACCGACAAAAGAAGTTCATTAGAACTGTAAGAAAAAGAGACCACATAGAGCAGGTCAGAGAATTCAATTTGTTTCTGTCGAGTTTCACGGTTATGGACGCGCGCAGCCACGGACCGCGACATATGTATGTACTTGCATATCTGCGATTGCACACAATCTTGTCACGATACGCGCCTCGTTTAAGCGTTTGTTTTTTTTGTCCGGTTTAAAGCGGAAGTGGACGGGTAATAATCCAGCTCGGAGAAATGTACGCGTAGTTAAACACCGAATAGCAGGCGTCAGATGTAAGAACTTGTCACGATTTTTACACGTTCTTATATGCAATATACACACATATACAGTTTTTGTGAAATTAATCTTGTGAAATAAGAATTTAAACAAAACTTCACACACACCCAAAAAAGTTTATGACTTACAAGCTTCAGTTCCCGAAGTTTGTAATTTTTAAATAAAGATTTTTTACACGTTAATATTAATTTATAGATATAATAATGAAAGGATACTCTTTTCGATATTATTTTCCGAGAGTCTTCTAAAGTTTTTTCTAGAATCTTATAAAATCTTTTCTACTTTCTATCACACAGAGACGGCCGGTTTTGATTCGTCACGATCGCTCATCGGTTGTCTGACGCGGCGAGGCAATGTGACAGCCGCGCGTCATATAGTTGCGTTTTACTGTTTGATAAACATGCTCACAAAGATATTATTATTTTTTTTGCCGATAAGCCGGAAACGATGAGGCGGACAGGTACATATAAATTAATGCCTGCGGTGACGGGAATCAATGCCTCGCGGCTGCGAGCGTCCTCGAGAGCGACTATGTATATTCCAAATGCCGCTTATGGCACTGTCCTCTCGTTTAGACCATAAGAGAAAGTCCCGCTGAACATGCGTTAATACCGCGAGTGAACTATATTGCGCGATGCATACTCCAGTCACTTGCAAGATACAGCATTGTGTGCGCGTTAAATATTTAATCGACAAAACCGAGAATGCTTGAAAATACATGCGGACATTCTTGCCACATTATTATTTTCGTTAAAATATATAAGAATCGTTCTCTATATTTTTTCTTTTATATCTTACATCTAGAACGAATAAAAAAAACAGTAGTTTACAATTACGCAATAATTGCTTTTAAAACGTTTCCATCGTTGATATCGCTAGAATCTGAAAGAAACAGCTATCGCGATATTGATTTTTGTGAGTTATCGTTCTATCGTCCAGCTCAATATTTATTTAGGTCAATATTTACCGATCGGTGAACGGGACAATCGTTGTTTAATAAAAATCTACCAGGCTTGCTCAATAAACGTCTCATTCTTGATATCGCTGATTAAACTCGACCTTCGGTCACTACTTTTCTACAGAGTCATTCTTCGAGCCGCGTAGACCCGAGTCACTTTAAATGCATTACGGAACAGCCGGTGCGAAAGCAGAATTAATCGTTTTGACATAAAAAAAGAATATATAGCAGCCTTGAAATGCGATACGTGTGTCCCACGCGTTGAATTCTTATTCGAGGCTCGTCTAGCGCGATCGCGTATTAAAGATCTCACTTCTGATGTGACATTGGCGCGTTCTCGAAATATCTTCCTATTTTGCATAATAGAATCCTGCCTCGCTCTTCTTCGCTTTTCTCTCTCTCTCTTTTTCTTTCTATTACTTTTTTTCCTCGTCGCTGTCGATGCATTGATTCACGCAACAACAACACCTCGTGTCACGCTCGATCGCGCGTCATCGTTGCCGCTTTCTTGGCAAGATGATGAAGACAGGGGTATTCAGCAGAATTTTTCGTTGCGCGAAAAGAAAGCAGAGGGAGAAAATCTGTTTGATCTGAATGCGTAGCATTCTCACGACAAAAAAGAACAGTAATGTATTCGGTAATGCATCGCGGAGATCCCTGGATTCGCGTTCACTGCAAAATTGAAAGAGAGAAAGAGAGAGAGAGAAATTTCATGGCTATCACATCGAAATATTACAGCACATTAATAAGATGAAGGATCATCTATCTCCATTATCCATAGCTATTACCTCTTACGCTAAAGTACTTTCCTACTTACCTAAAACACTTTCTGCGGAGTTTCATCGTTTGAAAATTAATGTCAAGAGTTTTTGCGCGTTACAAGTGACGTGAAAGATTTTTCGCGACTTTAGTTAGGGAAACCTTAATAGCGGAACCTTGTTCTTTATTTAATTTCAAGTGGGCTTGACTTGAAAAGAATTTTAATTCAAGGCTCAGCTGTCGGAGATTCAATGTTGAAAATTGAAGAAGTTGCGAGAAAGTTAAGCAGAAGCCAATTCCAATTTGATCGAGAAAGCAATAGTTGAATTATGCACCGGTATAATTTTACGATGTCTATACGAAGTATCAGTGCAATCTAACTTGGAAAATATATTGCTGAGATTTATCAAGAGCTCGTAAATATAAAATCTATGATTGCATGGAAAGGATTTATCTCTCGAAACAGGTTTCCTAATATCAAAGTCACGTACGCGGACGATGTATACAGTTTGAGTTACATTTTTTTTTTTAATAAACTACATGTAATAGAATTCGTGCACAGCTGAAATTTCAGCGTAACGATGTAATAAGTAGAAGCACAGGGCCCCGGTAGTCGCGCGATTTCTCACGACACTCGATCTGTCCCGACCGGCGTTTTCGCATTCCGGAAGTAGGTACTTTTCATTACTTCCTGCTGTTCATAAGCGTATGATGGACCGAAGGAAAGTCATTGAACGCAGGATAGATGCTGCCGCCGATTAGCGACTCACCATTCATTGTATCCATCCGTTTTGCGAAATGGGAAATGAATACGTTCGTATAATAAAATTAGCGATTCTCCCTGCGCGAGTCGTAAAAGGCCTTCGACAAGGTAAATATCATAAATTTTCGCCAAACCACGTCGTTCAAAATATATCGAATCACTTTAATATGAACATATCACTTTAATATGGGCAGTAAAATTGAGACCCGTTTAAGAGGTTCGGCACCTATAAAATATAACGAACAACTTCCAGGAAACTCAATTTGATATATTACCTCTGCGCGAATCTCCCGGACAAAAAATTGTATATTATTAAAAGTGACTGAGCTCTTATGATAATGTTAGAGACCATTGATTAACGCCGCAAGGGATAAGAACCTTTTTACTTCAATGAAAATTTCGAAGAAATCATTTCTAAAAATAGTTACTTGAAATTCTAAAATTTTTCGAGTAATGCGTACACAATCAGCAGTTATATTTTCGTCATTGTACGAATCGATCTTTTGGAATTTGGTCTATTCCGCGGCGCATACTATGTGTGCTGCACTATAAATTTAATGTACGTGTAATTTTTGAGAGGTAATTACGTTCGAGCCTTGATGCGATGCCGGTAATTCGCAATCTATCTGTTGCAATCCGTAGCTATTGATCTACATAGGAACCGACTGCATACTGATATTGCAACGTACAAGTTATACTCGGATGTTGCGTTATATAGGCGACCGTGTGTAAACGTTACGCGACACATAGCAGGCGGAGATAGATAACAATTTGATATGGGTATCTCCATGACCACCGATCTCGCAACCACTTTTCTACCGCTTCCTACCGCTCGATCTAAAACGCTGTCCAATCCCGTCTTCTCAAGTTAATCCGAAAAGAAAGTGAACGAGCATGGTGCACTTGGCGATGTAAAAAATCGGCTCGAGCTTATTTCTCTCTCTCTCGATTCCCTCATAGATGGAATCGTGTCGTTTGCCCCTTCGACGAGGAAGGCGAGGAATTGCTTTTCGCAATCGAGATGCTCTTCTCTCGTTTTTATCTCCTTCTTTACATCTTTCTCTCTTCCTCCCTTCTCGATCGTGTATAATACGATGAAACCAGTTGCCCTTTACTTGGCTTCGTCTGTCGGCTTTCCGAGCGTAACGTTGGCATTTAAAACTCGCAATTACCGGCCGTGTTAATTAACGCCGCGCAAAGAAAGAGGACCGGTACATTCGTTTTGTTCACCCATAAAACGCAAGACAATAAAGCAAATTAGGCGTTACCGCGAGACCCATGGCCCAAACTCGTTTCCTTGAGGTCAGACGAAAGTGATATTCTTTTGTCCACGTAAACTGGATTTTTATAACATTTTTATAGGATAATTTAATATCCGTTATTTTCTCATAGTTAGGATCATTTGTCGGAATCGTGAAATGCACCTTAGTTAGCTCTTGCTTCATTTTCTTGCACAAGGTTTAACTTCATTAAGTCAAGTACAATTTATAATTGAATTAAGCCACAATTTAATCAAGTAACAATTGAATTAAGCAAATTAGACGCTGCGCAGAGCTCTTTTGCCACGTAAATTGTTTCTCTATTTATATATAATTTGGGACAATTTAATATTTATTATCCTCTCATATAAGTGGTTGTTGTTGGATCAACTTCTTCGTGAAAAATATCTTTTAGCACGACCAAAGTAGCAATAAGATAAATGAAATGTCACCCTGATAATGCAAGCCATCGCCCAAAACTCGTTTCTGCAAGGTCAGGTAAAAAAAACGAACGTTGTATTATTCATGCGATTTCTACTTTTATAATTTCGCATAAGCCAGTCATTCCGAATAGTCAGTCATTCGTCCAGTTTTTCTTACAGCTATTGTGCGTTGTTAGCATCGTTTTCTCAGTAAAATATGTTAGTTCACGCTTTGCAATTTTGTGCGAATTGCTAAATTGCACAAAATTGATTCGAAAAAACCAAGCAACAGTAAAACTAATTAGATGTCATACTGGAAATGCGAACAATGGCCTGAATTCGTATTCTATTGTTCGGCTGACTTTTAAGTGAAAGTATTTCTCTTCTATGAATTAATTATATTCGAGACGTTTGCGAAGATAACATGCTTCTTTTGCATTATATCTTTGAAGTAAATACTTTTACATATAATGCTAATAATTCTGCAGTGTTGCTGGATGAATTTTTATCTACGATCACCGTTGACATTTTATATGTATAATTATTATTATTATAAATTAACAATCAAAATTTACGTAATTTAATTTTATCATTTCACGCTTTCGCTATATGAATGACTTATAAAATGCCACAAAATATGACAGAGATTGATATATGACGACAGGTTTGAAAATAATTAAAATGAATAAATTATTGAATAAATTTCAGAAGCAAAATTAAAGATTGAAAAATATGCGCAGCACTCTAGAATTGATGGTGTTACATTTATCCAATGAAGGTATATACGGAGGTATAACGGAGAGAAAAAGAGTACAGTGTTAGTATCTTTCTTTAGAAATTCCCGCAAATGGATCGCCATTAAGGATAACAATGCGGAGGTGCGCAAACGGTATACTACTATGCTTGAACACGATGTAATCTCGTAATTACTTAATGATTGCATGAATAATATTCGATCGGAAACGATCAGAATTCATAAATAAAGTAGCATAATAGATGGATGCCCCTCTGAGGCATTGTGCGAATCTCGAGCCTCCCTTATGAAACCGTCGTTATTGTTGCACGAAGGTCGAATATATTACTCGGTTGAAGATCATTATCTCTTATTAAAACAGTGTCTTCCTTCTCTTTTATTGCCGTGTGAGACTCCATTGCTGTCGTTACTCCCGAAGATTTCCTTATCCGAGCTATTCTTTTCGATTCGCGAGTCTCTTAATTCTTTTGTAAAATTTAATCACAACAAAGATATGGATCGTAGAAAGTAAAAGTTTTCAAGAGAAAAAGGAAGCTGTTGCAATTGCTTAAATGTTTTTCTTCTACAAGTGTTGTTGTGCTTGAGATAATGAACAAAAAATAAATAATTTTAAATAAAAATAAATAATTAAAATTAAATATAAAAAGATAAATTATATTATAAATAAAGTGTACAGAGATTTTTTTCAGCAGTTTATTTTCAACTATTTTCGTCCATTTCTTTAGAAGAAAATACATTAATCTTTTTTTTACTAAAATAACTTGATATATGATTTTTATTAAAAATTGATTTATTAAAAATTGATTTTTAATTAAAATTGATTATGTAACATTTTAACATTAATAACTTTTCTGTCTCATATTTAAATATCAAGAGATGCAGAACGCATTTTACGATTAAAGATTAATTTACAGAAGCAGCTTCTGTGCATGTTATTATCTTTTTAATGACTTCACTTAATATATTTTTAACGATTTTGTTTTCTTCAAAAGTTTAACTATATATGCATTCTGACTATATTATAAAATAGTCATAATGATATCAACAACTCGAAGAATTGCTCCTATAAATATTAACTGAAATTGATTGAAGTGGACATTAAATTGATTAAAGTTTAACTAAATCTTACTTTTTATGGCTACATATTCAGAAAAATTACCCAAATTTTAATTTTAACCGATATCCGATAATGAGCATACCCAAGCAAATTAGATTTACATCACGCTGTTTTGCATTTTACGCGGCCGAGTTTTTAAAATAAAATTGTCATAAATAACATCCGGAATTTGATAAATATTGCAATTTCGAACCCCGAACGCATCAAGAATTCTTTTCAAAACTCTGGCGCTTTCTTGAAAGAGTTCTGAATCTGCTTCGAGGCTATCGATCATTTCTTCCGGTTTCTTCTTCGCGATCAAGGCTCGTCAGCTTCGACGCGAGACACGTCTATCCGCGGATACTCTATGTTCTGTGTGTACATGTGTGTTGGAGGCTTTTGACGCGAGTCTATTCAGCGTTAATCCGATGCAACGAAACTTTCTTTCCGGGATCGCCCCCGTCTCGTACTCGCGCGCGTATATTCAACGCCGCGCACTCTCGTTTCTCCGCGCGGTGCGGCAGTTCTCAGTTTCATGCATGCGTGAACTCATCGCGACGGTTAGTTTCGATTCTTCATTTTCACATTTCGCCCACCGGGGATGTGGCAAAAAAATTATGTAATCCCAGAATTTCTTCATCGCCCCGGCGGGCGAAGTATCTCTTTTTGTCTACTCATCCGAATATAATAGACGCGACTCTTCTTTTCTCTTTTATTATATATATTAATCATGCCTATTGCGATGGGGAAAGGAATGAAAGGATGACGTTGAAGGATGAATTTTATTTTGTTAATTTCAATAAATAGCAGATATCCTCCTAATTAACTTCTCAGGGTTTAGACAGAAACAATGAGTTTAAGTACGTAAATAAATGTCAAGAACGCGACAGTTTCGAGTATACTTGGCCGTGTTCGTCATATATATATTGAGCGCTAATTACCCTCGCTTCGTTCTCATTTACGAGACAACGATATTTTTCTGTTTCAGCGATGTGACGCAACCAGTCGGGAATATTTTTATGCAAAATGACTCGCGCCCTTGTCCTTCTCTGCATGGCCATCATTCTACCTCTCGTACGATGCCACAAGGTAAGATCGCAGCCAGGCATCGCCAAGACGCCCAAGGACACTGTTATCCCGTGCAATTACCTCTTTAAGACAAAGAACACGCGTGTCCGCGAGCGTGCACGCGCGCAGGAGAATAATTCTGCTGAATTAAAGCGAACGGCCGCAAAATGCGATGACGACTCTAATTCACGTTAATCACGTCGCTGCGAGGTAAACTCACGGTACGCGAGCAGCGTCATTTGATTTGCGCTTGTGTCTCTATTTACTCAAGTAATGTATCCTTCTCTTCCCTTTTCCCGTTTGCCACATTAATTTTGCAGAATATAATTTTAATTTTGTCCCTGTGTGCGCGTATTGCAACGCTCGTCTTTAAGGAGTTATCCTACCGTTCGTTTAATCCGCGCGCGGCTCTAACGTTTGAATATTATTTAGCGCGATTACGGCACGGGAGGAATTAATTAGCTTGACGCTCGGTAGTGTGGGAGAGAAGGAATTAACGACGCCTCATAATTCCGCGCGTTACTTGCGATTAACGTTGGGTGCGCCGGCTATTTACGAGGGAATTATTCCAACGATCATCGATTATCGCGCTGGGATTTGCGCGGAACTTGCTAACGACACGAAGTTTCTTATCTGTCCTTTAATGTAATGTCCTTTCATAGCTTATCATAGTTATTGGCATATAACAAAAATTAAAAATCGTATTCACGAATTTATATATCTTTTATTGGTAATTAATCTGAAGTAAAAAAAATGTAAATGCGAAGTATTTAAGTTTGAAGATTGCAACGCACGTCTGTAGTTAAATCAAATCAATTTATTTTGTCAGATGGTAATTCGCCGAATTTATTCTCGAGACCGGCAAGGTACCGGTAAAGTGCGAAACACGTTTTACGAAATGGAGCTTGTTAACTGCAGATTAATGGCACTGACAGTTGCTACGTGTCAATACTCAATAGTATCTGCCTAATTAAGAAAGCACGTGGAAAAAAGAAAGGATTGCGATTAATGGCACGTTACAACTCAGCACGCGTCGGTTGAGCGCGTCATCTTGTTGTAGATAATCATCACGAACGTGGTCAATGGCCGGCTCTCCTCTAACTTACGTAAGAACCATCGCGCACCTCGAAATTGCGATAAAACCATCGAACCATTCGACGCTGTTTAGCCACCTTGCCTTGCTTTCGATTTTTTTTTTCGAGAAATTTAAAATAATCGCGCAATTCTTGTTACCAAGTCCGACGTGTACGTGATAACGGTTGACGAGAAGAAATGACGATCGAGATAAATTCTGTTAAAGCAAGATATCGACAATAATATAAAAGTTGCCAATTTTTAATCGTTGATTAAAAACTTGATTCATGCAGATTATATTATTATAAGAATTATATATAAAGTTTTTGGATCCCTGAACTATTCGCAAAACTCAATTTCGCATCTTTTGTTTCTGCGAGAAAATTCATGACTCAAACATTCGTAAGATAGATTGAATTGATTAAGCTATTCATGAATAATAATTTGATCATGAATACAGTAATATTTTTATCTGAATGAATCGGTACTACCTTGTATATTTCATATTGATATCTATCAGAATATAATATGTGTTTCTTATTGAATCCCAATCAATAATTAAAATGCAACGGGAATTATGAGAGTTAAATCAAAAGCGATATAAGAGTATATAATAAATTAATAAATAAATAGCTCGTGGAGATTTTAATAAAATATATGCCGCGACAAGCGCATTGAAGTTTACTTGTACAAGTAATAAACTAAAGGCATGCACCGATAATAAAAATGTTAAAAGGTTGCGCGTTGTGTGATTAACGTTCACGTGCGCGAGCGCGTGTCTCGTCTTCGATAAAGCGCGAGAAGCGGTAGAACGCGAGTGTCGATAATAGGCACGTTAAACATTGTAATCAAGTAAAACGGCGCTTCTCTCATGATAGCCGTTTAAATCATTCGCGGATAGACATCGCGGACCGGTCAGTCGACGGCCCGCCGACTTACGTAAATCTCCGGTCGTTAGGAAACGGTACAAATAATTACTTTCAGATGAGAAACGCGCTCCGTCGATTTCCGGCAGCCGTTCCACGTGATTTACATGATTTCGCGATGTACTTGTTGCACCGGAGAAGAGAAAGAAAGAGAGAGAGAGAGAGACTGAAAGCGAAAACCGGAATGCTCCTAAGCCGAGAGAGTAATCTACTTTTCGCAGGAGGGGAAAAAAAAAGAAAGACGGCGTTTCTATTCGATCGACGGTTATGCTCGCAGACGCGTGAAAAGCATTACGATTAAAACGCGCGACTCGTGTCACGGTTGACGGGTATTACAAAATTCATTGTCGGCTCGGAAACCGTGCCTGAGAAATTCACGATTGTTTGCCGTTCGATCTGACGTGGGATCGCTCGTGCATATGTGGTTCAAGGCAGATTTAAAAGAATCCTCGTATCCGGACAAGAATATTAAAGAAATTAATATAAATTAATATAAAGCGAAAAATAATTGCACGCAACAGAAAGATTGAAGCTAATTTTAAAATGCTAAAAAAGGACATTATTACTATAATACTCTCAAAATTTATATGCTTATATCGGATCAAGTGCATTGAAAGAGTTAATATACGTATATCGCGCGGAGGAGATTGAAAAAAAAAAATACAATTGAAACATTGGATATTTTACAAAATCGCGGTTGCGTTTAAACAGGAATTTCGAGCGTTCGAACAAGCGAAGCGGATATCTTGTCGACGCTTTGTTAGGAGCGAAACGATCGCTCGTAGCGCAGATCGAGCGATCGGAGGCTCGGCAATAATGAGCGAAAGTGATCGACCTTAGAACTCCCAGGGGCTTCGATCGATTTCCAGCTGCAGCTCGATCGATTTCTGTGACACGGCGCGCAAGCAAAACGCCGCTGTGAAATGGTAGAGAAGCAGACCTTGAAACGCGATTGGAAAACAGAATACGCGTGCACACACCCGTTAATTACGGGCCGCCGCCACCGCCGCCGCCGCTGTAAAACCGGACGGGCTACGATTCTGAGAAGAACACTTGAAAAATCACCATCCTGACCTGAGCGAGCTTCTCAGCCAATTACCGCGATTGTCACAAGAAAAGAGACGTCACTTAAAAATTTGCATACTGATGCACAAGCTAATAATGTAATTTATTCAACTACAAATGTTAATTTTTAATTTTGTACAAGGTAATTTTTATATATTTAGATTTACAGTATGTGTATATCGAGGAAATTTTATTTTATTTTATCACTATTAATATTCTCTTTCCATTCTTATTTAATAAAAGCCTCTTGGCAGGCATCATAATGTGTTGTTATTTAATCGCTCTTGCTGCCTGCATTGTGAAACGCGAAATTTCAAGTCGTGGATTAATCTACAAATTCCGAGCCGTGATAGCTCTACCGTTCGTGACGTAACTTTTTACAACACGAAACGTGATGTCTTTTTGCCGGCGGCGTTACCATTCTCGATTACCGTATCCATTTTGCTTCGCTATTCCCACGATATCGGCACAATGGGGACAATACACCGTCAAGCAATCGCTTTAAGAGCCGATAAAAAAAGGAATAAAATAAAATTAATAAAACCGGAGTCATGGAACTGTCAAGACGCGCGAGCGAAAAAACGTGTATGAGATGATGGCGTAATAGCCAATAATGACTACTAAATTGCGAATCCCGGAAGCTAAATTTGCTCGCACAAAAGATCTCCGCGGATTCTTTCTCTGCCTAGCTATCACGTTCATTTCTCCGCGCGAATAATTACGAGATAAGCACGTACGCAGGAAACGTACGTCGTTTACGTCAGACAAATTAGCAGCAGTTCCCTTTCGATTTATCACCTCGATTGATGCGCGCCGCGCATTCGCTTTCACACCATTGTGCCGCACGTCGTTTCGCATTTAGGAATCGTAAGTAATAAGCGTCGCGATCGATCCGCGGCGGTATCTCATCGCGGATTTATTCATGAGGCGATCGATAAAGCGCGCCGAGATTACGCGACGGTCGCGATCACGATTACGTAAGGATATTGCGACACCCGCGCATTCACCTAAACCCATTTGTGTGTTTCAGATCCACGAGCACATGACAAGGGAAGAGATGCTATCGGTGTTTTACACGGGACACGAGTCCGGTAATAACAGTAAAAAAAAAGTAACTCACGCGTTATCCTTTCCTTTTTTTTATGCCTCGTTTCTTTCGGCGTGGCATTAAAAAAAAATCGGACCACCAACTGATGTGATTCAAATCGCAGAAATGCGATTACAAACGCGTCAAGGATAATCAGATACTTACTTTAATTTATCGTCCCTGTACGAGGTGTTCAATAATTCAAGAAAATTGAATGCATTATGCCGTGAGACTTATTGTAGTTTATTTTTCCGTAATAAGAATACTATTTATGTACTTGACGTCACGTCGCGTGATCGAGAAAAGTTCTTCAAAACTAAATCCATTAATTCTGTCAAAGTAAGATCCGCAAATCCGAATTTAATGACGAATATATTCCGCACAAAACTTTATTCACGTAGAATCTTCATCTTTCTTGTATCCTCGACGCGTCCCTGACAAAGAAATCAAGGATCAGAGGCGCAAATATATTTTTCATGCTCGACAACGGGCCGTTAAACTCCAATTCTACGTCGTGAATCATTCCCGTTGAATATTCATCTCGATTCCGTCATTCGAGAATCACCGTTTTGACGATCTCAGAAAGGATCTCCGTTGCCTGTCGTTGGGCTTTTAATATTAAATGACCGTGATTTTTATTTATTTTTTTTTGCGACGACCACGCTCGGCATAAGGAATCGAGTAAGAAACATTAATTCTGAAATGCTAAACGTAACTTTTGCAAACGCTAATAGTGCGTAGTAAAACAATATTCCGAAAAGTATTACAGCGTTTATATTAAACGATCAAATCCTTTTTTTCTTAACATCTCGTGGTGATTTTCCGGCAAATATAAACGGATTTTGCGTTCTCTCAAAACTATAGTGCCGCCGTACGAAGTCGTGCCTGTGTTGCACACGGTGCATAAGAGGAGCGTGGACGCGAAACCGCAGATTCACCTGAAGGCCTTCGGCAAAGATATCAGCCTTTCGTTGAAACCCACGGAAGGACTATTGACGGCCAACAGCCTGCCGATGTGGACTGTCACCAGGAACGCGTCGCAACCGGACGGCCTTCGTTACGAGAGGGTGAAGGATGTAAGTGATCTCCTTTCAGCATATTTAATTATCGAGAATTTTACAATTTCTCTGAAATTCACAGATTCTCTCGATATTTATCACCAAATTGAATTATTTGAAGACAATTGGTCGAATTTTTCTTCTTCATACAAGATGTCCTTGAAAATCGAAGGGAACGTAACAACGCGTGGTTCTGAAAATTCATTTAATCGTTCGGTCAGATAATTATATATTTTTGTCCAATCGGCTTCTAACGAACCGAACGTCTAATTGTTCCAGGTCGATGTGGATATCGGTGACATTTATCAAGACACGGAGAACATGGCTTCCATTCTGCTAGACCGAGACACGAATGGGAAAGTGCGCGTTGTAAGCGGCCATTCTTTCTTAATGTTCCTTTCGTCACCACCCTATTATTGCGGGTCGTCTTTCGTCAACCGACGCGACTCGCTTAGGACCTGTGTTATAATTATAGCAGTATCGCAATTCTCGTCGTACCGCACGGCGTAACATTTTTACGACGATGGGCGTAAAGCAACTAAAAACAATCGCTGATACAATCCTATATAAGCGATAAAAATTCGCAAGAGATTCGCCGGACGCGCGACTAACTTACACTTCGGATTATAATTTATACTTCAGGAAGATAGAGAGTATCTCTCTTTTATATCTTTAAATTTTACTAAATTGTTCACTCTGCTATAAGATTAATTTATGATCGAGCGGAAATGAAAACGGCCGGTATATGATGAATCTCACGCGCCAATGGAGATTTATTATAAGTAATTAAAATGTTGGAGCGAGTGTCTGGCGTGCTGTTCCGTCGAATGCAGCCAACGTCGTCTCATGAGTTATGACATCTATATTTTATGGACACCTACCGAGTTTCGTTATCCTCGCGAAATAGTCGTAAACTGCTCTTCAACAAATGAGTAAGGTTAGCCGCATATTTAGCGAGCAGTCGCATCGCTTGCTTAAATCTGAGATGAAACTCCTCTCGTTGAGACGTTCGTAGTTCCTTTTGTTTTAAGAATTAAGAAAGAAAAACGCTTTCTGTGAACTGAGCGGTAGCTTTGTTCTCTTATTCTCTTATTTTTGCAAAGATCACGAATTGAAGATCATCAATGAAATCTTAATGTCAAATTTATATCTGAATGTCTATTGTAGATAATTGAATGAAATGTTACGACCGTGGCATTAAAGTTACCTAAATACCGGCGATATCGCAGTTTTGACATTTCGATCTTACACTCGCAACCGATATCTTCCTCGCCTTGGTCGGGACAAAATCTCGCGTGAAGGGTATTGTGTTCACGAAGATAGAAGCCAATAAACTTTTGCGCATCCTACCTTTCGCCGCGGTCTGCAATTACAAGAGAAAGAAAGAAGGACGTTGGATTCCTAATAATTTTGTGTTCGAACAAGCATGACTGGATTTCTCTTACAAAGCTCTTAATTGCCCGTCTAGAAAGGAAGCGGCTGCACAAGATGTTTTCCCCGTATTTGCATATATCATACGTATAATTTTCGTGATACGCGAAATCTTCGCGATTTATTCGTCATCGGATATCGCAATTATTCGCGACTCGATCGCGAACTTCGAGATCTTTTCAAGAATCGTACGATGCGAATTTTCTCTCCGTACGCTTAAAGTTGACTGCACGAATTGACTGATCCTTCGCTTTCGTCACTCCTCCAATTTTAATTAATGTTAATTGTTATTACACCTGGAATGTTTTTTGCAGTGAAAAAAGCAGAATTGAATTTCGCCAGCAAACCGCGCTATACGTGCGTCGAACGTCCGCATGCCTTACCCAAAAGGTCGGGACGATCTAAATTGCGCTATTACGCGCGAGATCATTACTCGCGATGCAAATACGAGTAATATAACTGGTGCGCGGGCGAGAGCATATAATCGCGCAGTTATACCTTGCAGGAGTCGTGAAAGTTAATTGTTCGGTACGAAAAACCTCTCCGTTCAACCAGAAGGGTTTCGACGGAATTAATCTCTCGGCGACTCTGACGGCGACTCGCGCGTGGGAGTCTGAATGAAATTTTAACAAAGGCAAAAAAAACGTAATGTCGTCCAAGCGCGGTCACGTATACATAATATGCCCGCCTGGTTACATAACGCGCCGTAAAAGCGTTGTTCTAAGTGACCCCGTGCTGTCCTGACCTTTCGCTTTCACTCCCCCTCCCTCGAGATCTGACCAGTGCACCTCTCTCGCAGACTGCAGAACGAGCGGCACGATCGTGTCCGGATCGGGAATATACCGAGTAATTCGACTCGCTGCAAAACACTCGCCTCGGTGCCCGGGCTCGATGGAAACGCTCGATTTAACACGGCCCTCAACTCTAACGCGCCGTGATTCATACGCCGCGATATTTATACGTGCGATATTCAAATTGCACAATTCGGAGAGAGACGCGAGCGGGCACGAGTCGTCTGATAATTATAGGTATCAGACTAATCAGTTTATACACACCGGGAAGTGTTCGAGCGATCAAACTTACGAATATTCACTGCGAATCGTTTCGAAGTTTATGCCGAGATTATTAATTATAATCTCTTCGTTCAAGTTTGTTCATTACATAACGGTCGAGTCATATTTTTTCTTGATTTATCATCATCTCTTCACTTATGTAAAGTTTGTGGGAAGAAATGTTTTGTACATTTAAAAACATCGTAGTTGCTCAGAGAGACTATTATCGGGTGCAATTATAGTCACAGTTAATTACGAGGAAGTTTATGGGGCAATACGTGACTACTTGAATACAGTTCATGTCATGTAATCTAGTCGTGAATCAATTCCTAAGGGCAACGTTATGGTCTTTAAAAAAGAAGGAAAAAAGAATATTAAGAACAAAATGCCGTTTTATCGTTGCGCTAAAAATAATTGCGTAATTACTAAATTAAAGAAAAATAATATACCTATTATGTATATAAATTAGATTTTTTAAATTCGTATTGAATTAAAATAAAATTTTGCAATCCGAAGTTGAACGTTCCAATGGCAATTGATTACATTGCATGATTATGTACGTTTAATGAAACAATTAGTTATTTCTATTAATTATCCTATTAAAGTGTACGTCTCTTCGCTCAGGATGGAACCATCGGTTCTGAATTAGTTATTCGGCCACTGCCAGAAAGGGTTCTACAAGAAGTAGTGAGCAAAGCGCCAGCCCTTCACGAACCCGAACTACTGCCCAACGTAACTAGTAGCGAGGACTTGGAAAGCACAAGTCATCATATCGTTTTCAGAAAGGTGGATCGACCCGCCGGCGATGAGTACAGCGACTTTTGTGAGTGCAATATACGTCAGAAACTCTCTCGCTTCGATCGCATTCGAATCGGCCGTTTAAAGAGCGATTTAAAAAAAAATCGTGAGATTGCAAATATAAATTCAAATGTTTTCAGCGCTCATGGAACCCGACCACTTAGCCAAGAAGTATAGAATTAAACGTTCGATCAATAGCAGATCGAGGCGCGAAGCACCGTACGTCATTTACCCGGAAATCCTTTGCATTGTGGATTACGATGGGTACAGGTGAGAGTCGGCTAACATCATCATAACAACATCATATACACGACTGTTATTTTTCTCGCGCGAACACACTTCGCGCGGATCCGCATTGACATTTATAATCTCTCTTGGCGCGCTTAAACGGACGCGATCTTCTCGTTTCAGATTGCACGGCGGCGATAACGTACAGATAAAGAGATACTTCGTGTCCTTTTGGAACGGGGTTGATCTGAGGTACAAGTTACTGAAGGGGCCAAAAATACGTATCAGTATAGCGGGGATAATTATCTCACGGGTAAGAGACGGTAACAAAATTAGCCCTCGACCCCAGTTGATTGTAATCTGCACGATAGACGGATCTTTTCTCGAAACATATAAATCCTATATCGGACTTTGCATTTATTGACCAAAAAGAAAAAGAAAACTATCGTCGAAGATGAAAGCTGTAATAAGTTGAAAGTTGCAGTTGGAGCACCCGCCCCCCCCCCCTCCGCGTACATAAACAAAAACAAAATTGTATTGTACCCAGGGACGAGACGCGACACCGTACTTAGAAAGGAATCGCGTGGGAAGAGACGCAATCGACTCGGCAGCCGCTCTGACTGACATGGGCAAATATCTTTTCCGGGAGAGGAGACTTCCTGTATACGACATCGCCGTCGCCGTTACAAAGTAAGAGTGCCCGATCCGTATAGAGCGGCAAGTGCTGTTAGCTTGACGCAGCAAGTCACGAAAGTGCCCGCAGAAACGATAAGCTCATAATTCATACTTCTCTATTATTTGTCAATCCAACTCATTAGCGCTACATGACGTAAACGAGAGAAGCGTCGTCAATGCGTCCTTAGAAGCATTCAATTAATTTCAATACTCTCCGTTTCCTCTTTTTGCGTTACGACCGATAATATTTATTATAATTCTCACGTTTTATTCTCTCTGATGATTTCATACTCTCGATTTTTATCCCGCAAAACAGGTATGATATGTGCCGTCGTAGGAAAGGCGGCCGCTGCACTAAGGGAACTGCCGGTATGGTTTATTACATAGCGATCACGCTTCACTCCTTTTTTTCCTTAAGTTTTATAAACGTACAGCATTTTTGCTAGCTTGTATATAGTTGACGGTATTGTTGACGGTACACGCAGTAATGGTATATAGTCTAACAGGTACAGTAGAACGTTGTTAGGGGATGTCTTGGGATTCTGGGGGGAAGATATTCTTCTGTCGAGAAATCGGAGAATCGCTACGTGGCACGTGCTAATTAGTAACTAGCGAGAAAATACTCGCTGGTGCAAAATAGCTTCGGACAGAAATATCTTCCTCGCGCGGTCCCGATAATACAACGAGTGAAATTAAAGACTTGTAATCGGTGTCTGCGAGACAATGCACTTGTAATTCACCAGAGCTTCTTACGCACACACGCTCGAGCAAGGAGGAGCGAATGAGGAGTGGGTATGGTACCACTAATCTTAATTTAATTAATAACGCATAAACCGTGGCCGCGAAGCGGTCTTGAATGCCGTAACACCAGATCTCGTGCCAATTGCGTCACACACGGAAACACCGTAGATTTGTAGATTCGTAAAAATCGAGACGTATCACTGAATAAAGTATCGCGTATCTCCGGACAGACTCGTTTAGCATTTGCATCGGAAAGTCATAAAAATCGACGTGAGTTTCCTGTAGATCCTTAAAAATGTGCCTATATACATGGTGATTCGCAGAATTATTTGTGTACGCGTAAGTTACATAATGCTGCGTAGATCGAACTGATGTATACAATATAAATCTTTCCTTCTGATTCACGTTTTTTTTTTAAATTAATTTTTATTAGTTGTATCTCGCAACACTCTAGGCAAGATTACTCTAAATAGGTGTAGAAATATATACGGAAAGTAAAGGGAACTGAAATACTATTCAAACCGACAGTTTTATAATCGATGTTAAAGATTACCCTATTAAATTTTATTTAAACAAAATTTTATCTCCAAATAATATGATATATAGGTGAATTTTATCGCGCACATCGATATAATGGTAGTATTTCAGCCCTTTTTACATTTTTGCATTATTCTTGCACGTTCAGTCTTCATTTACGCAGATCTACGTGATTTACAAGTTTGCAGCTTAGACAAATAATTTTGCAAATTCCTGTTTCGATTACGAAAGAGTGCGACATACGAGCAATGAAATGTTGTACATACAATAAATCGGACCCGCCTGTCGCGCTCAATCGAAATGCCGGAGCTCGCAATCGCGTAAAATTGATTAATCGATCTTGATGCGAAATTACCGCTTAATAGGCGGACGTTTATTCACGCACCAATACGTATAGAGTGTTTCTTTTTTCGCTTTTATTTATTTATTAATTTTTTTATTTAATATTTCATTAGTCGCACACGCGCTTCCGCAACACGCGTTTCTTCGAGGTTGCCTCCGGAAAGGAGAGCGCGTTCTTTATTTTCTTTGTACGCGCGGAGAATCGAAAGGGTTGAAACTGACACAATATCGGCGTGTGTGACTGGCGTTGTGCGGAGATTATTTTCGTGCGTCTAAATTCTAAACCGTCGGAATCCGACCGGTCGCGCCGAAATTGTGCCGGTTACAAATCCTGGTTTTCGCGAGGACATTCGTTCGCTTCGCGGGTGTGTTTGCTTCCAATCACACGCAAATCCGCATTACTGATTATCGCAAGGACATCACGGAACTTTTTCTCAAAACGCAGAGTGGCGTGTCACACTTTTATATACGGTCAGTTTCTCGAGAGGATGATTATCATTTGTGTACCAATTCGCGAGAAATCCATGAGGGAACTACGATTCGAACCGAATCGTTTCAAACTCGTTCGAGCGACTATCCTTTATATGTTTTTTTTTCTTTTTTCCATTCTCTTGTACAGTATCGCAAAAGGATTAATGCGAGCGGTGTCTGAATTCCACTGTCTGAATATTGTCTGTCCCGTGACCAGGTCAGAAATGTTCGCCGAACATGAAATCTACATGATAAAGAGTATTTTTTTGTTATTGCATTGCAGATTAGATATGTGCAGGAGGCAATACGCGAATGATGTGTGCAATAGAGGAACCGCAGGTACGTTTTTTTTTTTTCGAATCCAAGAGGAAGGAAACTAGTTGTTTTTCTTTAGCTTTCTCAACTTTAAGTCTTGCACATTACGCACTGCCTTACAAAGTTTCAATCTCCAGATTTCCAGTCTCAATATTTAGCGCGAGTTGTATTAATATCGAGTCGGATAAATTGGTTGAAGGAAATCTGGTGAACTGTTTTGAAAGATCGAGAGATCGGAAGAAAATTCAAAGTTCTATTTACCGTTTTCAATTCTTCGAGACTTAGAAGGCAATCGTAGAAATTACTCAAAGCGAGCCCCCTGTTACATACTTTACTTGTATTACCTGAACATTATATTTACTTTATTTCTAATGTGTCTCTTACTTTTCCCTTCTTATGTAATAATTTTCGGCGTCATACGCGCATCATACAGATTGCAAATTCAGCAACGAGAATGCGTCAAGCAATTGCCTCTTTCGAACTCTGCTGTTCCCTTGCACAGTTGCTTAAACCTATTTCTATATATGTTTATATCTATTTTTGCATATACGCCAGGTCTCGGTATCTATACAGTGGCGGATCGAGGTGATTTTGGCGATTTAAGCTGACAAAAAGGAAGCGCGAACGCGAAGAAATATCTGACAAAATCTAGCGGCAATTCCATTGTAATCCGCCACTGTATCTACACGACTGTTACTATTTCCGCATTTTATGTATATACCATTGTTTCACCGGTCTTCTGTGCATCGAGTATTGCGTCTCGCTCGCGGCGAGAGAAGAAACAATCGCTCAAAATTCAATTTCTCTCCTTATTCTCTTTTTTTTTCTTCTTACATCGCCTGCGCTCTTTGTTCTGTATCTCTCCTGAATAATAATTCATGTACTCTTGTATACCTTTGGCTGCATTACACTGTCACGGATCGTGGTCTTTGGTAAGTCTCTGAAATCATAGCAACGCTAAAGAGAGATGCGCCTACTTTTTCCCGCAATCGATCGAATATTGAATCGGGGAAACGAGGGAGGGGAAGGCGACGACGTTCCCGATCCGTTGATCGGCCGATTCGCCACACGGAACCTACTCGAACGTAAACCACCCGTAGTATCTTGGGCTAACTCTCTCGTTAACCATTTGGGCGATTAACGCGAATTAACTCCGGATGCATGCCGCATATATATATCGACCCTGACTACTCGTTTTTAACATTTACCGCCGCAAGCGGATTAATAATATTAATCCCCGTAGCGCGGAAACTACTACTCGACATACTAGCAACATCTATGGTGCATTAACAACGCGCGTTTCTTCGCCTTAAACGCAAACGTAAACATTGAAGTGGATCTGCGATGTCTCGGTAGAGTTACATAATTTTAAAATTTTAAACGGGGAGGTAATGTCCAAAAAAGTCAAAATTCCGATTTTAAAAGAAATGGAGCAACGTTAGCGTTGACGGGCGTTTACGGCGGAGACACGCTTTCGTCGCTAATTTAACACGAGACAGCTTGCGTTAATACCGAATACGATTCTGGCAGTAATGAAGTAGCGCTACCGTATTCGATGTACGCACGTAGCCGGTGGGATGCAAACGCCGATGGCATTGCTAAAGAGTCTCCTCTGCACAGGATTCGCGTACGTCGGCGGGGCGTGCGTCGTGAATAAGCGCCTCGAGAAGGTGAATTCGGTCGCAATCATCGAGGATACCGGCGGATTCAGCGGTATCATCGTCGCTGCGCACGAGGTCGGCCACCTGTAAGCACCCCATAAATCACCGTCTTGCAGACCTTTCCGTTTCCCTCCCGCTTTTATCTACTTTTTATCTACCACCACGCGCGTCCACCTTCCTTCTGCCTGAAACGAGAACGAGCGATTGATGCTAAACGAGCTAAAAATAAACCGTACGTTTTGCGCGAATCGTAGATTGGGCGCCGTTCACGACGGTTCACCGCCGCCCAGCTACCTGGGTGGACCAGGCGCCGAAAAGTGTCGCTGGGAAGACGGATACATCATGAGCGATCTTAGGCACACCGAGAAGGGCTTCAAATGGTCCCACTGCAGTGTGTCCTCCTTCCATCATTTTCTAAAGTAGGTAACTGCGCGCGATATTAGAAGAAATGTGCGAGAGAATTGTTTTTATATAATTACCTTTCCGAACATTTCTTTTATTTCTCAAATGGACTTTGACGTGATGTGCATTAGTGTATCTAGAACTTTTGCAACTTTCTACGCGAAGTATAAATGTATAAATAAATAAATAATCAGATTCTTAACATGAAATAGAAGCAAATGGTAAATCCACGCTATTTCTTTCACTTTTTTAGTGGTGATACAGCGACCTGTTTGTACAATGCACCTCACGAGGACGAGGCGCTGCCCAGAGTGCTTCCGGGAAAACTCCTATCCTTAGATGCGCAATGTCGGAAAGATCGTGGAACAAGCGCTTGTTTCGTACGTATCATAATTTTTGTAAAATTTACTCAGTTAATTCCGATAATTTCTAAGCTAATCCCATCTGCTTTGATTTAAAGAATGCAGCTTTATATATGACATTAAACTATGATAAAGTTGTATCTATTATTATTATTGTCACACACATCTACTTATTTTATTTACCTATTTTTATATTTTTACATTCTGTATTTCAGAAAGACGATCGAGTTTGCGCTCAGCTGTTCTGCTTCGACGCCGGATCCGGATACTGCGTCGCGTATCGCCCAGCAGCGGAAGGTTCGCCGTGCGGAGACGGTCAGGTAAAGCGAGAGAGAGTTTTGCAACAACGTCTTGCTTCCGTCTGTAAAAAGAAATGTCCCTCTCGGCACATGACATTCCCACTAATATACATAATATACATAATGCAGCTTGCATGACGCTTACGGTATAGCTTCCGTGACGCGTGCGTCGCAATTGTAACGCGCAATTACGTCAGAAATGAATCTCATAAATCTTGGCGACGCCGACGATATACGCGATGTTGATATCGTGTAATTTTACATAACAGCGTTGAGATAACAATATTCGGCATATATCTTCTCAAGATGTATTTACACAGTTGTTTAATCGCTTGATCGTTGACGTTGATTTCCAGTACTGCCTGAACGGGAAGTGCGTGGCGGAGCACGAGAACATAATACCGGATTATACGCAGAACATTCCGACGTACGTACGCCGAGACAGCATATTCAATTCCGCATTACATACTCGGCCGATATTCGCTCATTACAACAACACAGACTACAGGTAATGATCCGAGAACTCGAGTGATTCATTTTGTTTTGTAACGCGAGCAACACAGAAGTGGCACATAGCTAGATACGACACGTAGCCAGATTTCACTAATCTTTGAATGCCACGTGTGTGCAAACGAGGAAAAAGAACTTGTTTTTTTTCTTTCGTGTTATGATCGATTAATCTTCCTAACGTTTATTAAAAGAAACATGAAACTTCTACATAATCATTTTTGAAGATATAAATAAATGTCTTCGAATCTATTGTCACGAATATATTGTAAAATTTAAAAAAAAATTGAGGGTTGAAGTTACGTCAGCGACATTTATCGAACCGTATATCGATAGGTGTATTTCTAGGTGACCCACTGTTGCATTTTAGCATATTGTAGCTTCAATATAAGGATGAACAACATATTTACGATGAAAAACTGGTTTGCCATTATTGACGCTCTCATTTAGCAGTATACAGTGCGCTGATATGAGAATGCAGCACAATGTGTAGTAACACCATGATAATATGCCACACAGGTACCCAGGTTGGGAATCAACACAAAGCATACCATTATCGAGCGTGTCCACGTCGACACCGACGACAACGACGACGACGACGATATCGTGGACGTCAACTAATCCTTACAAACGCGTCACAAACCCGTTCGCAACCACGGTGTCAAAATACACGCGGACAATTATCAATAACTTGTACACCGATCGATACAAGGCTAGATACAGTAATAATAGCATTTATGATAGTAATAGCGACACTGGTGGCGGCGTCAGCACCACCAGGAGAAGCAACAATTTCTTCAACTCGTATTACACCGTCAGTACCACTCCGAAGGTCACTTACGGTCCGAAACTTAGTCCGTTCAAGTATAAGAACACGATCAGCGTGGAGCTTTCCACGACGACCAAAGGATATCAGAACGGCCTTCGAAATGACGGCCGCGGTAAGAGAATCCTGTGCACCATCGCTGTACCTTCTTTTTTTTTCTTCTCTCTATCCTCTCCTCCGACTCTCAAGACGAGTCCTTAATTTTGCATGTCTTTCGTCTCTTGCCGTTAACGCGACGGATTCTCGGTATCCGACGGTCTTCTCTCCGTGTCTTTTCTGTTTCTGTCCACTTCTTCAGTGGCGAGTCCTGCCTGCGAGGAACCTTTCGAGAGACATTGGTTCCGACACTGTTCATTGTCGTTTTATCGGTTCTGTCGGTTTCTCCGATAATACTTGCCGATACTTGGAAACTGTTTCATCATTTTGTATGATATCTCTACTTCTCTATGGTTTCTCTGTCACTAATGGAATATCAGGAGTATTGTAAACTGAGTTTCCATCTCATACGACCGATCTCATGAGCCGATAAAGGTCCTTCATACTGATTATCGTTAATTCCTTCTCGTTAACCCTGGTTCTAAATTTCATCGAAATAATATCGATTAAATTAACTCGGAGTTTTAACACAGTTCATCTCTCTTGTATATATATTTTGTATATATTTTTTTTGTAAATATCTTTTTCTCCTATCGAATCAATCTTTAGATAAACTGCGAATGAAGATTTTAACATTGATCCGATAGAAGTGAAGCGGCTGTACACATCTCAGTTGTGTTTCTTCGACAAAGATGCACATAAGCATCGCAAATGTGGACATATTTCGCTCTTTATATCACTCTTCAATAAATGTACTAGTAGGACAATGATATGTGTATGATAACGTGAATATATGTATGATACTTTTATGTAATATCTGTGGAGGCGATAAGATATATTGTGATTTCCACGGATGGGATTACTAATAATTCTATGTTGTTGCATCACTTTCAATCCTATTCCAGGCATTCTATAGACTATTCTAATCGAATGCATGTAATTGAAATCGAAATTTTAATTTGTCCGTCTGCTTCCAGGAACAGAGGCCGGTGAATGCACGGACGTGGGGTCAGATTGCGCGGAGCTGATTGACAGGCTGAGAACATGGCTGTGCCATTTACAATCTGTGAAGAGTCGCTGCTGCGCGTCCCTGAAGACGATCTGTGCTGACTAAATAATGATATTAAGGACAAGAAAAAAGAAATAAAGAACAAGAAAAATCGATTTGATAATTTACTCGAAGACGTCGCGCTTAGAGACACCCGCCACGGATGAGGATTTTATCGGGCGCCCTGTCGCTTCTCGCTGTCGTAACTCGCAGCATCCGGAAAAGCGCCGCGTCGGACGGATGAAAGAAGTTGGGCAAGATCTTTCACTCGTTTCGTCTCTCTTTCTCTTTATCTTTCCTTTTTTTTGCGGGTAGACGAGAAAATCTCCGTCGGGTCCTCGTGAGGTTCTTTGATCGCGATGATCACATTCGCCTCTTAAATGTAGCTCGACTCAGCAAATGTGTGTCTCACATACCTCCAGATGTTCCAATTCTTGCGATACGGTACCCGTGGAAATCTTCACCGAGATACTGAACGATGTAGTGAATCTCTAAAAAGGAGCAGACTGTCAATCGGTACGATAGAGATTTCGTCTGCGTTCATATTTATTCAATAAGGAGCGATCTCGCGAAAGACTCGTTACACAGGCACAGGTGCGTCGTGCGTATATCTCTCGCGAACATAAAAACGCGCGCGAGTGCGCGCGGATAAAGCCATTTGGAAATTACAGAAATTGTATAGCGCAAGACAATAAATGGGAATAATTGAAACATCTTTCGTCTTCCTCTCATAGCCCTATATATCGGTAATTTATATATTGATATAATTATATATAAATTATGTAACCACCTAGAGAAATATAATATATCTGAAACCCAGAAGCGTTTTACATTATTTTATATATTTTTACATTCTGATCTGAAAGAAAAAGAAATCGATAAATTTGAATGAAAATATGAAACAGGAAAAATATCTTGCAATTATACTTTACTGTGTAACTTCCTAGTTTGCGGATTAAAAGTATTTATTTATTTGATTAACAAAGTTAATACAGTATTTATGATAAAAATTACGTCTCAAAAACAGATGTAAAAGAATACAATTTGAATTTGTCTAGTTTCTTTTCAGATGTACAATTAATTGAATTAATAATAGATGCATGAAAAGAATCTATATAATTTTACTCTTTATTAAAACCTTATCAAGGGGATTAAAGGCTGGAGAAGCAGCGATAACAAAAATTCTGGGAAAAGCCAACACACAAATAATTCACGTGAAAATTGAATATTGTAGTCCTTGAGGAATCTCAATGGCGAAATCTGCCATCATTAAGATCTGACGACGGTAGCCACGGACAATCGATGATTGATTACGCTAACAAGAACAAACGCCGCGGCGTCTTGTGATGTAACGTGTACAACACATAATATATTTCTTATTTGGCGTATTATCAACTGTCGCATGTCCATTCGACGTGGATCTGCAATTATACATAAACGAAATACGGGAATGTACCCCACTGGCGCACATTGCATATCGGAGTAGATGCGTGATAAACGATTTGTTTGGCAGCGAGCAGATGTAAAAATATCGCTCAGAACGTCATCGGCGATCGGAATCGGAGGTATTCGGGAAAACGTCTTTCGTGAAAAAATAATAATTATTTGTGTAAGAACTTACGTATCGGAAAAGCACACATACCATCAATCAGACGTGGATCAACGTTTCGACATCACGGTGTTTTGGCGCAATTAGTGCGTGTATCTTCTCTTTCTTTTCTCTTTTTTCCTCGTGTACATCGATTGTTAATAACTTCTTAAGTACAGATAAAAGCATTTATCGTAAATAAAACTATTTTCAGTTTCCTGTGATTATTCGTTCTTTAAGCACCTTAATGGTCCTGTTTATTAATCCTTCTTTATTTCTCTCCTGCTTCTCTTCTTTTTATCACCCTCTTTTATAAATTTTTGCCAAGATAAAGTAACTCACAGTATTTTTATTATGGAATACAAGCACAGCTCGAGCGATCAAAAATGCAGCGAACAATTTGATCCTTGACAGGACGTTTAATTCATCGATCGGGTCTTTACGCATGTCGTCTGTCACACACAAGAATTATGAATTTGTATAATTCTTTCTTCATTACTGTGCTCGCGCGCAAATCATACGTTATATGTACAAGTGTTTCGCTCGTGGTAATCACGAGCGCAGATCAAACATCGGCCAGCTAATTTATATAGGGCGCGAAATGATCCTCCCTCGTATTCGGACTACGGGCTCTTTCGCCGAATGGTCGCGAGATATATTCGCGAATAGGGATACGCGAGAGAGATCGCAATCCATATTATTTGATCCTTGACAAACAATTCGGCGAAATTACGAAGAAATTCAAAGACCGCCTTTCGCGGAGGCATCTATAGAGAATGTTCCGCGCGATATTTCTATTATGCCTGACCGGGATACCGTTTTCACGATGCAAGGAGGTAATATAGAATTATAAATCAAAATTATAAATCTGTACCTTATTATTTCTAGTTTTTTAGGTCAAGTACAGTCTTATTGGCAGTTGTAGTATAAACATGTCAGTTTAATTACTTTATTTAAAAACTCATTAAATCAAAAATTGCTACTTTTATTTTATATCCAAAAACACACTATTTCCCTATTTAAAACTTTAAGCCCTTTTCCTTAAATTTATAATAATGGAGATACGATACTTTACCTCTAAATCTAAGGTATAGAAATGTAAAACCTAATTATTGTTTCGTCCGCGTAAAAGTGAGAAGTGCGAGGCCAGAATGTTAGAAATCAAAGGATGTATTTTCAGCTTCACAAGTACATGACGCCAAACGAAGTGATGTCCATTTTTCACACGCCGCATCATCAAGGTGAGTGGATAAAGCCACCCCTTTAGAAAAATATTCTTTATCTCTCATAGCGCTTTTTCAACATTAAACTTTTCCTTTTTCTTCTAATTATTCAAATTTTTCCTAGATCAAGAAGCATTAATGACATAATCGCGATAGTATATCCCAATGGAATAATGCCGTTATCTTATTTGCATTATACAGCTTTTATAATCTTAATTTATGTTAACTGTCAGTACCCAAGTACGAAGTGGTGCCCGTATCGCATCGCCTGATGAAGAATGACGATGCCAAAGAAGCTACGAACGAGCTGAAGCTGAAAGTCTTCAACGACGACGTCAAATTGTACTTGAATCCCACGGAAGGTATCCTCGCCAGTGAGAACACCCCCGTGTGGACCGTTTCTTCTGATTCGGAAGCACCAGAAGGATTGCAATACAAGCAAGTACCCAAGGTAAGTTTGATTCGCGATCGAATTGGAAACAAGTGCCATGTAGTACAATTAAACCTTATGTAGCGTCTCCAAATGTCTATAATACTATAGTAAAAAATACTGTGCGCGAAATAAGTGTGTAAACAATTTTTACTGATTAATTAGCCTTCTTGTCGCAGGCTATGGATTATCTGGGAGTCACGCTTCAAGACGTACACTCTTCGAGTGCGGTTTTACTAACTCCCACTCCTGACGGCCAAGTACACTTGGTAAGATTTGGATCTTCGTTGGATCCCAATTGTACCTCGATTTTCAAGTATCTCAAAATTTTTATCGAGAGCAGATATATCTCTTTTCTTTTTCCCTCTTAAATGTACACAAATATAAACGGACGACACTTCGTTTTCTTCGCAGGACGGAGTGCTTAATAACACATACGTCATCAAATCCTTGCCGCGACGAATTCTGAAGCACGTTCTTTACGGAGGGCACAATCTCTACGAACCGCTTCATACGAAGAACGTGACGGAAGACGATGAATTCGACTACACGCATCATCACGTGGTGTACAAGATACCTTCGTTGGACCAGTACAAAGATCTGAGTAAGCCATTTGAATATGTCTACCTGACAATTTCAAGGGTATATTCCCTTCTGGAATTGCAAGTCTCTTATTAATATTATGGTACGTTCTTCCAGAGATTACAGATCCTGAGGACCAGACGGTGAAACGCGATGCCCCAGACATCATTTATCCGCAAATCATAATAGTAGCCGACTACACTATGTACAGGTAAGTAAAGTGATATATGTAACGCCAGTCATAAATTGCAAACAATTTTGTAATTTCTATAACAAAAATAAATATATTATTCTTTTATTAATTTTTCTGTTTATCGCAGATTACTCGGCGAAAATATCGAGCAGGCCATAAAATACCTCGTCTCGTTTTGGAACGGAGTCGATTTGAGGTACCGCTTGCTGACCACGCCCAAAATTCGACTTAACATTGCAGGAATAATCATAAGCACGGTAAATTTTAGCCCAATATTCTTCATCACGCTCAAATACACGTATCTTTTTCAGTTATTGCGTCAAAAGTAAAAAAAGAAGATAACAATTTCCGAGTTTTAAATATTACGTATTTAATGTGTTTAATATATATTTCCAGGATTATTTTTATAACACCTTATCGTAACACCTCTTTGTGTTTCAGGACAACAATGCGATTCCGTATTTGGAAGATAGTCGTATCGAGGTTTCATCGGTAGACGCGGATCGTGCTCTACGCGGCATGGCTGATTACTTTTATCGCGAGAGTAGATTCCCGACAGATTTTTACGACATGGCGATTGCTATGACACAGTAAGTATCCGGTGGTTTCCTGTACGTTCTCTTTCCTTAATTTCTAGAATTATAAGAATATATAACGGTGCAGACTGTAGACGACGAGAAAATAATACGATCCGATGTGATTTCAGTCTGGATATGTGCAACATGCTCACCGATGACTTTTGCGACACCTCGACTTTGGGTAAGTCTGCTGAAAAGCTGAAATATATATAATTATATGTATATAATAATTGTATACGAAAAATGCGGCTCTTTCCGTGTTTGTCGTTAATTACGATCCTCCACGGGGGGCGAGGAAAAGGAAATATGAAATAATGGTAAATTTGCGACCGTAGGATATGCGTACGTAGCCGGTGCATGCGACAGAAATGCAACGAAGCAATCATCCGAGGCCGTAGGAATTGTCGAGGACAACGGTGGATTTTCCGGTATCATCCCTACGGCTCACGAACTCGGCCATCTGTAAGTCAGTGTTTGCATGCGTTTTGCATTGTCTTTTTTTTCTTGCGGAAGAAAAACTTGTAAGGAATTTTATTCACGAGAATTTCTCAGACAAGGAATTTAATCGTGCCAACAATCAAATTCAATTCCGAGATCCGTGCGAGAAAGAAACGCGTGAATTATCGCTTCTGCGACGTTATAGAAAATTATAAACATACATAAAGAAGGAAAAGATACATATTTCACTGTAATAATTGCTCAATTATTAATTTAAAAATGTTTGATGATAAAAAAATGATCCTTTCGCATTGCAGAATAGGAGCGCGGCACGACGGCAATCCGAAAGGCGCCGGAGATTGTCCGGCTCAAGAAGGCTTCATCATGACCAGCGGACTGATGTTGCACGAGAACGGCTTCGAATGGTCCTCGTGCAGCATAAACGCCTTCTACAATTTCATCACGTACGTATAACACGCGCATACATTTTACATATTAATTTTTTCTTTATAAATGGCATTAATTTAAGAATTATTTCAGCGAGGACAGGGCAAAGTGTCTTTACAACGAGCCCGTAACGGGTCCACCGGTGGCGCTTGTATTGCCCGGGACTTTGATGTCTTTGGACGATCAGTGCATGAAGGTCTTCGGTACGCCGGCGTGTAACGTAAGTTATTCAAGCTGTAATCTCGATGTACTCTCATATGCAAAATCAGCTTTGCCTCGGAAAAATTTTGAAACAATTTACAACGTACAGGTTTGCTTTACAGAAAGACGCTACGGTCTGCATTCGCTTGGAGTGCGAATATCCTGGAATCGAGGGCTACTGCAGAGCATTCGCGTCAGCAGCGGAAGGTTCTCCTTGCGGGGACGGTTTGGTAAGAGTTCTGCTATTTTTTTAATTTTAAATGTCGAAATTCTTGAGAAATAGCTATTATCGTTAATATCGTAAGGAATAGATTATAAGAAATATTTATCGTAGAAATGTAATTACAGAAATTATTGTTATTAAATAATTACAATATACGTCAATAGTAAATATTTATTATGGTACTCTTTTAGATCTGTTTAAATGGCAAATGCGTGCTTGAAGGAGTAATAACTAAGGACAAAGAAAAGAAGAAGTTACTCGAGAAGTTCCTACCGAAATTCACCCTTCAAAAAATCAGACAGATTCCGTGGCTGCAATTACTGCAAAAACTGAAGGACAGAATCAAGGAGACAATCAAGGAAAAGATAAAACTTTTCACGTGAAGATAAATGTCAATGTTATTGAGGTAAATTCGATTTGCTAAAATTATATTTAAAGAAATGCAAATACTGTGAAATTTATTTAAATTATGTTATTAACGAAACAAAAGCAAATGTTCGATCTTCTTTTAATATTTTATACTGCGTTTATATCAGTCAATTCTTGATGTGTAGACGCAATTACTTCTACTACTAAAATAAATATTTCAATTTGTGTTACAGGACACCATACACGCCGATATATCTATCACCGCACTCTACGTTGCTGCTGCTTTAATGGGGTACCATATAAGAACAAAATAAAAGGATATACATCATGTATTATGTCAGGGATATATTTTATGTTCCTTTAAGACTAAATTATATCCCGATTGAAATTTTTCAATCCTTTGTACATAAAAGTTGACGCATGTAAATACAGAGAAAGTCACGTATGCACGCATAATTCGCGCAGTGATATCAGAATATTGTAAATTCACATATAATAAATCCAAAAACTATCATATTCTCTGTTGATCATACATTGTATAAACAAAAATTTCTCTTTTCGATGCAGATTTTCCACATTAATTTCTCAATTACAAATTCAATTTTTGATACTTTTATTTTTCTGTAACTTAAAATGTGAATTTTGATGTAACTTTCGCTATTAACGAATTGTATTGATGTGTATTGATGCCTAGGACATTATGTATTCATAATTAGAGAAAATATGATAGTTTTGGAATGCCCTGTATAACGCAACACACTGTACAAAAAAATATAAACGCACAAAGTAAATGTTGATTTGTCTGCTATAATTAAAAATTCATAAATAATACCGTGGCGTGTGCTACTTAGGAACTTAATGTAATTCTATTTAATTAAGCGCAAGTATTTTTATATGCAATTTTTGCAGTAGTGAGATTTACATAACTTTCTATATGTATGTAAATGAATATTTAATACATAAATTGAAATATATTAATCATTTCAACACAAAACATTTCACTCGATTCGTTAAATATAAATATGATTTTACATATAAGAAACTTAGACAAAAAAATACAAATAATACAATAATTTGAACTTGGGAAACCAAGAGAGAACTCTTTATCACTGATTATTATACAGTCGTTGAATCTATGCCTACTTCCTTATACAGTTCATCTCTGTTACTAGGATAACTCTCTAAAATGCAGTCTATTATTTCAACGCAAATCTTCTTTCTTTTTAAATATTCGCGTGAGTATTCGTCTAGATTCTCCTGTGCCTTACGTTTAGACTCTTGCAAATCTTCAGAACCGCTTGCTTCCATCAACTTGTCCAATTTAAGCGTTAATTCTTTTACATTTTTTTGCAGAACGATCTTTTCCTTTTGCGCATCTTCCAACGTCAGACTCGACTTCAGAGAGGCTAAAAGTGTCTCCTGTTCTTTCATTTCTCTCATGACGTCCTGATATTTGTTCTCGACCTCACTGGCATGAGTTTGCAGTTGCTTGTCGATCCTCAGAAGTTCATCGGTGTCCTGTGTTGAATCTCGGACAGCGCAATATATCTTCTGTTTGCCATAAACCTAAAGACAAAATGAAAATAGTCTGTATTTTAAATATTCTAATTCTTGCGATAGCTGTAAATGTTGGCCTTTACTTTTTCGAACAGCTTCCCATCCGACACCAATTGATCCATAGCCTTTTGAACCGCATTTTTGTTGTATTCATTATGCAAATTCGTGACTACGTCATTCACACTGTAGGGTCTGTTTTGCGTTTTCATGTAATTATACACAGCTGCCGTAGTCATTGTTATGCCTCTTCAATTAACTGCAACGTAACAATTGAAATATATGTACATCGCTTTGCATAGTAACACAACTAATTGAGATATTGCGAACACAGCGATATTTTAAAAGCGTTTAATTGCCACAGACTGCATGCTAAATGAAATTTACAAATAAAATGATTCAATACATACATTTGAAATACATACATACATTTTAATCGTACATACGCAGATCATAAGCACTATATTTACGAACTGGCGCAAGAAATACATATACGAAGATACATATGCGAAGATTCTTTAGTAAAAACGGAAAATTACTACAATTTCGTTTGCTAATTTGGCTGGTATCAAAACAAACAATGCAGACAGCAGAATCCGTTTGATGTCTACTGACAGAATATTCGCGAAGTACATAGTTTCTCCACTTACTCCAAAAATATTGATGGGAGTCTACCTCTATATCACACAGAAAACTCTGTCCAAAGGTATCAAGAGAACAAAATAAGGTAGGAAATAACCTCGAAAATTTCCGAAATTATTAGAATATATTTTTTGTGAAAACTAAATCCGATTCAAATGTCGCGCGTTTCAACGCAACAATTGAGATAAATATTTAAAAAACACTTTCTGATTAGCTTGGGAACGCAAAGCGGTAAAAATCTGCCCAATTTTATTTTGATGACTTTTGGAACGCAGATCATTTAATTGATGTACAGCGACATCTATCGGATATAGTAGTAATTTGAGAAACATAATTTTAATGACAATTGTAACAATTTAATTTTTATTTGTCGAAAATTTTGTATAATTATTGTTAATAGATAAAATATCTACCTATGTGTATTACTAACAATGTATATTTTGTACTTTTTAAATATATAATAAAATGTGCATTACTAATACAAGATAATCTTTAAAGGGCGCGAAATTTGTATCTGACTTTTGGCTCTCGCACAAATATAATCTCCCAATATCTCTGATCTCCTACGATCTTTCTGATAACTGATAAATATGAGTTTTAAAGTATACATTATTATATCCCCGCTAAAGAAAATAGCTGGCGTAAAAAAAAAGGATAATATGATTTCAAAAGAAATGATATGGATTAAAAGACTACTGTAAATCTTTATAACACATAATTTTTCCAATTAAACAGATCTACATTTCTTCTTGATTCATTTCATCCAAAGAAACGTGAAAATATCTGTATCGTTATCGAAAATGTTGACTGCGCGTCAAAGAAAGAATTCCGCACAGTACATTTGAGTACATATGGATGGCCGAGAAAGATGGCCGCCTTGATACCGAGGTATACTCTACAAGCAGCAAGTAAGCTTGTCACATTACTCACATCCTTCGTAAATTTAGTTTTTTTGCTCCAAAATTGAATTACATAAATGTGTTACACATAAAACTATATTTACAATCATTTTTTATGCACGCACCGTGTGACAGATATCGTTACGGAATTATGTAACCAACAATTTACATTTGTGTATATTTGTGTACATTAGGAAGACAGACAACATGCATCGCGGCCGTTGCGGTGCAGACACTGCAGACGAATCATTATTCGTCGCAGCCGCGAGTCATCAAAGATCCCACTACCGCTTCTTTGAAGAGAGGCACAGGTGGACGTAGCTCCTTCAACGGGATGGTATGCACCCTGTTCGGCGCAACTGGATTCGTGGGGCGCTATGTGTGCAATCGCCTTGGCAAGATTGGTACTCAGGTACATATAACGCATTGAAATGAAGGAAATTGATGGCATCAGCTTCTACAGCGATAATTTCTACTGCAATACATAGATATGAGTGAAATATAATCAGCTTTGATTGATTACCCTGCTCAATTTGCAGTTAGTAATACCGTACAGAGGTGATATGTACGACTGCATGCGCCTGAAGCTCTGTGGAGATTTGGGACAAGTTTTGTTTCATCCGTTTCATCTGCGCGACGACGAGTCGATAAGAAAGTGTATTAAGTACTCCAACGTTGTTATCAATCTAATTGGGCGAGATTGGGAAACTAGAAACTTTACTTTTCACGAAGTACACGTTGAGGGAGCTAGAAGACTTGCTAGGCTGTGCAAGGAGGCTAATGTTGAGCACTTTATCCATGTATCTGCCTTAAACGTAGGCGAAGAGTCAGTGGTAAATTGAACGTTTATATCAAATTATGATGACTTTTGATTTTCTTGACTTTAATAATACTCCTGTGTTAAGGCACATATATTGAAAGATGGTTCTCAAATCCTTCGTACAAAATTGGAAGGCGAACATGCGGTGCTAGAAGAATTTCCCGAGGCTACAATTATCCGGCCGGCGGATATATGGGGTCAAGAGGACCGATTCACACGTCTATACTCTTCCATACTGAGACATCATTTCAGGTGATTTTGCAGGAAGAAATAAATTTTCTAGCATATTAAAAACTTTACGATATCTGACGATACGATACATTCAATCACAGGACCGTACCGTTGTGGGAAAAGGGTGAAAAGACGGAAAAACAGCCAGTGGCTGTATACGATGTCGCCGGAGGTATTACAGCTATTGCGAAAGATCCTGTAAACACGGCTGGCAAGACCTACCAGTTTGTCGGGTATGAACGAGTACGGTACATCCGTGCAATTCTAACATTATCCTAATTATTTTCGCAAAATGTGAATATTTTATTTGCGCAGGCCGAAGCGTTACAAACTGTCTGAATTACTCGACTGGTTCCATCGCATAAGGATACGCGACCCAGTCGAGTACGGCTACAAGAGAATGGACTTGAAATACGCCCCACTTTTCAAAATTAAAGTTACTTTGAACGAACTTCTAACTCCCGCATATCCATTGCAAGGTGTACATTGGGAAAGTTTGGAAAGAGTACGTTTTAATTTTACTATAAGAGAAACGCAAACTCAAATAAAACATAATGTAGATAATAAATTAAATAGTATTATTAAACTTGACATTGCGTTTTGCAGGAAACTATATCTGATAAGATATCAAACGAATTGCCAACTCTAGAAGATCTTGGCATCGAATTAACAACAATGGAATCACGAATACACTGGGAGTTGAAACCATACCGTAAAGACGTTCAATATATGGAGAGTGTTGGCGAGTTCGACCCTATTCCGGATCCACCAACTGTTTCAACTCATTAAATTTCTAACAATGTGTTAGATTAATATAAGTATAGAATGAAATATGTACTTTTACTGTTAAGTGATACTTGCTGTAAAGAGTATGTTGTTAATTAAATATCGCGGTCTTAAATATACATTAAATTATTTAAACATTTACGTTTCACGAGTTCTATCAATTTTAGGTGAATAATATCGGGTCACTTTGTCGAATCTGTCATATTTTCACAACAGTAACGATAAAAATCAAGTAAAAGAAGAAGGAAAGAACTTTTATTTCGAAAGTTTTCCATGGAATCTTCAGTGACGTTAAAAAGTTATATAATATTTGTAGAGGTCATATGAGTCTGTATATTAATGTTTTATTCCATTTATTATATGACGGGACATTCTAACTACAATGAAAGATTACAGATTTCAATCGTGTCTATTAAACGCTATTTCAAACATTGGTAAAAAATATAAGCTAGGTTGGTCCTCGGTTATTATGCTGACCGAAGGCCAAGCAAATCTTCCATTACGAATGGCAGCGAAACACGCTTTATATAGTGTTTTTTTTATTTTTTTTTAAATTGTAAGCATAATATAGCATTATCTCATAACTCTGATTCATTTCATATATAGCCTTTGGACGCCAATGTACTTTTATCTATGAAGCAGTATTTTTTTTTCACGAACTCTATTATGTGAAGAACAAAATGTTCTGTGGTATATATATCGTTTAAAATTTCCTACTCGATACTTTCTTTCTTTTTCCTTCGTACTCTCAATTATTTACCTGACTTATAATATCAAGTAAATGCAAAACGTTGGCACAGTAACAATTTTTATACAAACTGTGTATACGACTGTTTCGCGGTATCAAATGTAACTCGAAAGCATTTATATCGTGACTTTTTAGGGAGTCAACGCCTCGTCTAATTAATGATGGATCAGTTTTGCCGGCTTCGATGAAAGCAAATTTTCGCATGCGGTTTCTAATGTGTGGAACGATAAGCGATTTTCTAAGATAACGCTGACGAGATGTTACGGAAGAAGAATTCCAAATTAATGGAAATCCTCGCTTCGTTGACATTACTATTGACTTTTATACGCATACACAGGTGTATGAAAAAAAAAAAAGATTTGTAATTATAATTATTCGTCTAAAGTGTTGAGCATGTGTAATACACTGTTATCCACTTCCGTCACGAAATACGTTGCATTCCTAAAGATACACGGATTAAGAGGTCCTGACGAAAGTACGCGTCAAAACAAAATCGAAACAATCGGAAAATTTCAAAACTAATTTATGTAGTAAATAATCTCCCCTCCCCCCCCTCCTTTTGTTATTCGAAATTGGATATTATTTTATTTTCTTGAAGCCTACATTAACTTTGAAGTTATTTTATAATTGATATCCGATCTCCCGATAAAAGATAAAAAATTGATTTCCCACGATGGATCTTCGCCTGATCTCTTTTAAACCGCGTGATTCCGTGCAGGAATTCCGACCCCTCTCCGATGATCTTGCGCATCAAAATGCAATTAAACGTGTGTACTTAATCGCTAGATACTTTCATCATTTCCGAATTATTTAAATGATCCCTCGGCCTATACTAATAGGATCGTAAAGCAGGTGTGAACGTACAGGCGCATAGCTCGGATTCCTGGACCCGGAAGTAAGATTTGTGGTGGACCTATTTAGAGATAAGCCTCTCCAAAATTATATATATATGTATATATATATATATCTAGCTTTTTAATATTATATCTTTATGTCAAGATATGTCATAATGCGAAATTTTGTTAGTAACTAATATTTAAATTGCGATAATCATGTATGTGTGCATATGTGCGTGTGTGTAATATAAAAAAAAATCGATTCAGATGAGGTCCTTCGCTCAGCGAACAAAATTCCATTAAGTATACTTTCGCTCGTCTTATTTTGTTTCAATGTTCCTGAAAACGTATCTTTTACGCAGCCACGCAAAATTTGAAGCCTCAAGTAAATAACGACAATGCTGGTCCAGTATGCCGGCCAGTTAAAGCTCGTATAACGTTCTGTCTCTCATGACGCCATATCATTCCGCGATCGCGGACGATCGTGAATTCGCGGAATTCGCTCGTCTCGATTGATTGCGAAAAGAATGCGAGAGGAATGCACATAGGCCCGCCGTTATTGTTACATGTATGAGCGCTGAATGCGCATTTCTGAGCTTTGACGAAGAGATCACGTGTTCGCCGCCGTAAGATGAGACCACATTTAACGTCAAACGCGTATCGGCACAGAACGGAGGATAAGTAAAAAGAAAATATATAACTTATCGCATTAATTAAACGTATGCGACAGTACAAACGGTACAAAATGGTGTAAACCGCAGTACAAAATTTTCTTATATCATAAATAATAGGAACTCACATATCAGCGTTTCAGATACGACAGCTGAATATAATAGAATTATACCTCGATCGCGTCTTAAAGATTCTACCAAGAATAAAGTATAAAGAAATTATATTTTCGACGTTAGATAAACGATATGTGAGATCACGTTCGTTCACTTTCATATGTCCGAGAGGATATGTATCCATTTGGCATTAATGACTACAGCCACGTCCTTTTTCCACTCGTACGACCGTAACAATGGTGTCTCGCGTGAATAAATCTCTCGTTACGTCCATACATCTCGGTCTCCGATAATTATCAAGAATAATATTGCAGACAAATGTTACGGGGACAGGAGCTCTTTTATTGCTATCTTTTTTTTTTTAATTCTGTGTCCATATATGTCCCTTCGGTGGTGGTATTCTTCTTGATTAACGACGGGAAATATCACATCATGCAACAATCTGTAAAAAGCTCCTTTAATTAATCCTCTCTAGATGGGATTTTTTGACGATGGAATATTGATTCCATTTATCGAAACTGAATTATAGCTCGTGCATTTTTTTTATCCTTTACATTTTCGAGACTTAATTAGAATGACGGTTAAGCTGGAAAAAATAGAGGAAGAAGTTCTTTTAAAGTTCCAAAGAATTTAATAAACCGGAAATCCAAAATTAGATTTCTACTGTTTTGATGAGTCAAATTTACGCCTTGCGTATCGCGAATCGCGAAATCCGTCTGCTGATTATAACTTCGTGGACCTAAGTTAAAGTTTGCGGCTTGCCTTTCATCGACTACTACTCCGAATCGCGAGAGATTATTCCTCTTTCTTTCTAATACGAATTCCTTTCGTGCCAAGTCATAGAAGATCGATACGATACTCTACGGTGATAATGTGTATAATTCGTACGAGACGTCTTTTCTCGCTTCGTCAACTTTACCGAGAACTACGTAGACTCCGCTGCAGGCGGGGGGGGGGGAAGATGGCAAAGAAGAAAGACCTCTCGATAGAAAGCCGTACAGCGGTAAGCTCGCGCGTGAATACAATAGTCGTTTTCTCGTCGTTGCGTCGCCTCGGAGAATCTATAGGAGCAGAAGCGCGGAAACGATCGTCGAAGAATCGGAAGGGGCTGGAAGTATAGGCTCATCGGAAGAGGTTTGTCGAGAACAGGAAGACGAACAGCAGCAGCGCCGAGAGCCGGGACACCCCGACGACGCCCGAGCCCAGGTTGTCCTGGATCACGTTGTCGTGGCATCGCGCGACCAGGTCGAAGTCGACGACGTTCATGGGCTTGCCGTTGTACTCGAACGGCGAGATGCAGTAGTTACGGCGCTGGAACTCGACGCTGTCGCCGCGGGCGAAGTCGCTCTCGAGGACGTTGTGCGCCTGGCAGTCGCATGGGAAGTGATTATCGATCGCGCTGACCGTGGCCACCTCGAGGACGACGTCCCTGGCGTGACGCGGCGCCTCCAGCACGTGATTACCGTGGAAGCGCAGGACCTCGATGTAGTTCTCGTGGCGCAGGTGGAGACGCTCGATCAGATCGACCTTGTTGTTGAGCACGTTGAGGCGGCCGACGTGCGCGAGGCCGGCGAACGCGTTCCTCCGCACCACGCCGAGGTCGCTCTCCTGGATGTAGATCGAGTGCACGTGCGAGAGGCCGCGGAAGGTGTAGGCCTGCAGCCCGGACAGGTCCATGTAGCTGAGCTTGAGCTGGCCGACGTGCTGGAGGCCGTCGAAGGCGTCCTGCTCGATCGTGCGGATGCCGGACGGGAAGATGAGATTGTTGACGTTGGTCAGGCCGGCGAACGCGTGGCTGCGGATCGTAAGCAGCGGATTGTTGCTCAGCAGGATCACGTTCACGTTCGACGTGCCGGCGAACGAGTAGCCCTCGACGTAGCGGATCTTGTTGTTCGCCAGCAGCAGCACCGAGACGTTCTGCAGCGCGGCGAACGAGAACTTCTCGATGCACGGCAGCGGGGTGTGCTGGATCGAGAGCTCGCGGAGCCGGTTCAGGCCGCGAAACGCGAACGGCCGGATGGAGGAGATGTTGTTGCCGTCGAGGGTGAGCTTACGTAGGACCCGGAGACCGGCGAACGCGTCGCCCTTTATCACCGGGAAGTTGTTCTTCGTCAGCGACAGCTCCTCCACGGTCTCCGGCAGGTGCTGCGTCGGGATGTCCTCGAGGCCGCCTGTATTGCAGAGTACCTGTAACGGAACGTTTTATTTCTCAGAAAGAGCGCACAAAAGACGATAACCGGACATGGAAATCGTTTAATTACTGTCCGTTCTGACATTTAGGTATAAAAGATAAAAGTTAGGTATAATAACATTTAAATCGTACACTATTAAATTTCTAATGCCAAATTATACTCAGCTTGAGTCGTTTTTAATTATTCCTATAGGTCGCCACTATTTCTACTCAGTATGTCGTTAATTTAGAATTAAAATAATACTATTTTGTATTAAAATAATAAATTTCGACACACATATGGTAATTAAGAATAATAAAATGTTATTTAGAGATATACGTTTCAATTTCATTCTTTAATATTTAATAATGTACGAAATGCCATTTTGGATTATCGCGGGGATTTCGTTTCCGGGTTCGGAGACCTCGAACGTTTCATTTAAAGACCGCGACCTCTTTTCCGAGAATTTCCGAGAAACGACGAATATGCCGCTTACACTTTCTTCCCTCCTCTCTCTTTTCTTAAACGATTTATAGATGATTATAATAAAAGAAAAACCGTATTCTGACGAAATTAAGATACCTGTTTCGGAGAAAGGCAAATGCATTCTGGTGGACAGTCCCGGCTTCTCGTCGTAGTGATCTCCAAGTCGGAGGTATACGTCAAGTCCACTGCTGCTATGCATAGCAGGTAGTAAATGCAGATCTGGGAAGTTAAACAGTTATATGAAGTACGTGAAGAATCCTGTATATCTATTCATATGTCGAGCACATCGCAGGTATACCGTCTTAACTTTAAATCCGATAGATTCACATCTCCCCGAGAAAATAGGGAAAAAATCTCAAGAATAGACAAAAGGGATAAATCAAAACTGCAACGATAGATAACGTGCAAACTTTACTATAATAACAGCGAGAGGAAAAAAAACAGAAAAAAGCTTGTACGAAATAAGAAAAATATTTACTTATTTTTGAGTAGAAAATGTTAAATACTTGACATCATAATCGTTAATTAAAAAACAGCTCTATATTTTTCGTAGTTAATTTAATTATGACTGCGTGACACGTCGGTCATTAGGTTGGTGCGTATTTATCAACTGTACAACGGAAGTTGGAGCAAAATTGAAGCAAAATTGTGTCAATAAATATCGATATATTAATTCCTTCACTTCATTTAGAGAGAAATTTTTCAATCTCCCCTTCCGGCTTTCCGAATTCGATCCAACACCACAGCCCGAATGAAAATACGACGAGACCGTGTCCTCTCGCACCAACCTAACTGCATTTATCTACCCGAGTATCACGCTAGCGTCAGATCGCGAGGCATACCGGACGGCGCGAACGCATGCAAACGCATGAGACGCGGTGCGTATGCACCGCGACCGCCGCCGCATGCCGGGCTGCGTACCTGCGTCCTGCGATACATCAATCCCGGGATTTTTACGGCGCATGCCTCGGCATATCCGGGGTGAGAACGTCACGCGAGGCGATGTGGGCGAGAGATGTGTGTGTGTATATATATATATATATATATATATACAGATAATATATATATATATATATAGGAATATATATGGCTAGGGGTGAAACGAGGCCATCGCCGACGGAGAGTGTCGCACGACGCGTAGCACAACGCACCAGCGGCCGCCGGGGTTTTTTTCCTCTTCCACCCCCCGTGGAGTGCCCACCCGCGAGAACCCACGCACGCACCCTCTCGCGCACTCACACCCTCACGCACCCCACGCACGCACGAACGCACGCACTCACGCGTGCGTATCTGCCCGCGCGCGAATCTCCGCGTTCGATTTGCCCTCCTCTCCGTTCTCTTTCTCACGCGGAAACGTTCCACGACGGCCGCACGACGCGCGAGATGCGGCACCACCGCGATGACAAGGACTCGGACGAGGACGTAGACGACGACGTGGAGGACGACGACGACGACGACGACGACGACGACGACGACGACGACGACGAGCGGGCGGAGCGAGATTTCAGCATCCGCGCGCGCGGCCGCGTTCGCCGGCTGGGCTCGGAGCTTTATTTCTCCTCGGTCACCCTCTCGGCAACCTCGGGGCCCCCCTCGTCCTGCCACCCACTTTCCCGAACCCCCTGCCGCCGCGCCGTCCGAAGACTCAAGCGCACTGCGCAAGCCCCATAATTATTCTCCCCGCGCGCGTATCGAGGAATGAGGCTTATTAGCGGGAGGTAACTGTGTTTCTCCCTGTCTATCCTTTTCCCTCCCGTCTTCCCCGTTTCTCTCCCCCTTTCCCTCTTGCGCCGGGGTAACCCCCGTAATCCCTGCCGGGAACCCGAAAACTGTGCCGCGAGAGTGCCATGCACACGCGAGTCATTTAGGGCTTACTCGACGCACCTGATGCTTTTCGGAAGATTCGATTAAAGCTCGCACCTCGCACCATTCTCCGTGTTTCCCCCTCGCTCATAATTCCGCGAAATTAGTTTTCCGATCGTTCGTGTACGTTCTTGTTTACTTACTGACTTAATTCCAAATTAATCACCGCGATTTCGTTTCCAGTTATTTGATTTCTCTCCCTCGCTATTTGAATTGACGAATTTTATTATCAGGGCTTCTATTATTTAATTGTGAATTTCAGTTTCCTCTTTTATCGGTCTTTTTAAAGATAATACATAAGAAATGTATAAGCGCTTGAAAAAAGTAGGTATGTAGGTGCACGCTTAAATTGCGCTTTGCGGAGGCATCTGCGAGAAAGAGTGACGTCACAGATAGTTCAACGTCATTAAACAATTTACCTTTTTTTTTTTTCTGATTCCGCTTCCTCCATTGTCAGCCGCAGGATACAACTAAAAAGGAAATTTCACGCGACACCCTGTAGAAGAATTATCGCATTACGCTATATGACCGTAGGACTTCGAAATGCCTCGATCCGCCATTGCGCGCGCGCGTGACCACATACACACACACGTGAGGATGTACACACGTGTACAGCAATACACACACACGTACACGTATACGTGATACGAAACGATCGGTATTGCGGGGCACGCTGCGGATCACTGAGCTCGACATACCCACGCATGTATGTACGCTCTAATCAAGGTAAACTTAATTAACGGCACTGATTAATAAGCGACAACGGGGTATAAGATTATATGGTTTATTTTGTAACAAACTTGCACAATTATTGATAACATACATTTCGTGGCAGCAAGTGTGTAAATATATAATATATATAATATATATAATATATATATATTATATTATATGCACAAATAAAATGTTTTTTTTTCAGATATATATATATATATATAATATATATATATATACGCGCATTATATATACGTGGGCGCGCATTGTGCGTGTGCGTGTGAGTCAACATAGTAAAAAAAAATCAGTCTTACAATCAGTCTTACATCGCTAGTTGTTAAAGGTGGCGTCGTCCGCTCGTGACTATTTACAATTGTACGGGTAAACGGACAGTGGAAAGATCAAACGTCACGGTAAAGTATAATTGTAATTTTCGCTGAATTGTTTCACAAAACGTGGCGATGGCATGGCTGACGACAAACAGTACAAAATCAATGCTAACATAATTAACTTGAAAAAAATGTCATTTTCGGTCGCGGGCTAGATTTGATAGCCTAATAATAGTATTCTGTGAATTTTGTATACTCTTTCTCATGAAGTTTTTAGTAGACTGCGCCCCAACTTGTCGGTCCTTTTTAAAACACAGCTTCTTGTTGGAACAGAGTAAAGTTGGAACGGTAAAATAACAAGGAGCTGCGTCTTAAAAGACTGACAAATCGGCGCGCAGTCGGAAAAGGTATACAAAATTCGCAGAGAAGTGTTATCATTAGGCTACCAAGACCGAAAGTGGCATTTTAATTAATTGTAAGATTCATGTCGGTCCTGTTTCGCTTGTTATCGTTCAACGCTAATAGTTAACGCGTCGCGCTCACGTCGTAATAATTAATCAACGAATGAAGGCACGTAGTGGAAAAATACCCTCACAATGCGTGTTACCATGTTTAAGGGATGCGCGTACAGGCGCGTCGGTGCTTCGAAATACGCTCCGCAAGACACACGTGGGTTAAAATTAGATACGCCGATTATATATATAAAATGTACTCTCCTCGCATCAACGCTGCGCAATATACTCTGATAAAACTAATCGGCTCTTTAAAAAAAAAACAACGCACGTCGTATCCATACGTACGAATCGATACGTTTATAAATTTCCTTAATTACCCTACATCTTCCGCGTCTATACAAGCTGTCGCAAGTTTGATCTGCAAACCGATAGATATTTCGGTAGAGCATGTAACGTACGTTAAATGAGAGAGACGGAAAAAGAGGTCAAAACATATAAAAGAGAGAGAGAGAGAGGAATAGCTTGCGATTAACGTAGTCTCTTCTATGCGAAAAGTCACCGAAATAAGATATACATGCGTATACTTTTGGATATACCGCTTACATTTTCGTATCGCTCGACGAATATCTAATTAATGCGCGGTATACCACACGCAATCGAAGTAGAATTTATTAAAGCTTAACAATAACGTATTTTTACTTGCTGCTTGTACTATTGTACTTATAGTGCACTCTGTAATCGGTATAAAAAAAAATAATAATAATGCGTATCGATAACAATGACTATAAAGTAATATACGCACTCTTAAATAAAATAAAACATAATATAATAGAGCTTCAAGTTGCCTTACGTAATACATTAACGGTGGCAATTTAACTTCGAAGATCTTCGACATTTCGGATCTATGTTATAAAATAGTGGTGCATTTGATCACATGGCTGGCAGGTACTGCATTATCATGCATTATTTCATACACATTCTGTAAATATCTCTCCTCACGCTATAAAAATTCTATTGTGATAAATATGGAATGACTTACATATATATTGAGGTAGTATTGCTGGAAGTAGCTTTGGTCTGCGTTTAGGGAGACAAAGTATCGACGAAAAATTATCAAGCATTAACCCTAGCTGTTCGTCCGTTCTCCATTCGCGTTTTTTTTTTTTTTTAGCATATTCGAGTTTGAATGAAACGTGCTACACGATTGCAATGTAATAATTATTTATATCTTGCATCTCGAAAACCGCTAGGTAAAAAGGTAAAAAGGTAAAATTTAACTTTTGCACTCTTCAACATTTTCGGTATTGTAGGTATAGATCTATAAATAATCTGCCTCTCTTAGAATATAGAAAACCTGTCTGTTTGATTGATTGCAAATTGAAATTTCCTCGATACTTTGCCTCGATAGGTTTGAGTATTTCGATAATCGGCATGTATATAGGTATATAGATATCAAATCTGCATTTTATCAGTCTTACATTAATGAACACGTAGTTTACATGAGGTATTTCGTTATTATCATTACTGCTGATATGCTTGAGCAATATTGCAATCGTATCCCGGAACTGTGGTCAGTAACGATCAAATACAACGAAGTACTTACAATTGCTAACAAATTAACAGCGACCGACGTCTTGATTGTTAAATGATAAATAATACGAAATAATACGAGGTTCATGAATGAAATGATAGGTCAGCAAATATGCAAGTGGCAAACCGAGATCTATCATCATAGAAAGTATTTCCATTGCTTGCATTTATTGCTCTGTGGCACGTTATCATTATAAAATATCCCACCACTATTGAATGATTTTCATCTCGTCACGCGATAATGAATAGAGAAGAGGACACCTTGTACATAGCGTCAGATTTCGTTCATGGACTTCGTATTATTTCGCTGTCAATTTGTTAAAGCTTTAATGCTATTACACAAGTGTGCCGCACAAACGAATATGTCGCAAGACAAAAAAAAATTTCCCAAATGATGTGCGGTATATAATACCAATTACAGATGTATTTATCTTACCTAATAATTTTACAGATATTTTTGAACGAAGTTTCAAGATATTTTTTTAAATCTGTTTTTTTCTTATCTTATGTCTTTTCACATATTTTTTTTCTCATCGTCGTTCGTGTTGAAAACTCCAAAGTGAACATTGGCTGGCGACACGTTCTTTTGTGCAAACCATTGCTTTAAACCGTAAATTTTAAAGAGTTTCAGACGAATATACCTTATAGGCTAGCACTAAACTATGCGCGAATCGCGAATCACGAACAACGAATCAATAAATTTGCAATAATTAACAGCTTTATCGTTACTTTACTTTTTTAAAATGATCATGCGCATTATGATTAGTTAGATCTTATTTGCGAACAAGCTAAAACAGGAATAAATACATTTACGTTCGCCTGCTGTATCAAAATGCATATCCGAAGAACTAAGATAAAACATCCCAGCAAAGTGTTATCAGTAGGCTAGCAATCTGTTTACCAGCAGATTCGAGTAAAATATAAGTAGATTGTCAATTACGTCCGCGTTAATCTCGTGTTCTGCCAATGGAACTTGCTGACAGAATCTGACGGCAATAATCTGCCAGAAGAAACCGGGCAGAAAATCTGTCATTTCGTTGAATTCATAAAATAAAATGCATCATTTAAATGATTATGATTAATAATTTTATTTAATGATTAAATGATTATGATAATGAAATGGTAGATACTGCTCGGTTTCTCTACAGTCGATATGCTAATCACATTCATATTCCGCCAATATTGTCCGCATATGTTCTGCCGATCGAATTTGTGACAGATACTCTGCAAAATCTGTTTTCGACTCTATCTGGGATGAAAATACACATTCGGTAAAGAAATATACGAGAGAAAAATTCTTCTGCAACTATATACGACGGATAGAGTGATAAGATGCGAGTAATAAGGAGCTCAACATTAAAATAAATTTATCGCAGTTTGTTGGAGAAACAGAAATTAAGGAAATTAATGAGAACTATGTAAAAATGGCTATTTTGAAATGCCTAATTGACTTTCTCGTTATCGCATATTATAACTTTACGAAGTTCAGTGTATGGAGAAAAAGAAAAAAGGCAAAATATATCTAAAGCGAGACAATTTTAATTTTGAAAAGCAACTCAACTACTCGTATCTTATTACTCTCGTTTCTAAGGCCGCAAAAGTTAGCTGTAGTCGCAGCAGTCGTTACTATCAAGCCCTGCTTCCTGCGCCTCGTCTTTAATCGCGACCGATGTAGTGGACGGCGGTATTATCACCGGAACGTCGGATTTGCGACTCACCGACAGATCTTCTACTTGATCATCCAGGTCCTGCTGTTGCTGATGCTGCTGCTGCTGCTGTTTCTGCTTAGAGCAGCGTATCACCGGACTCGCGCTGCAACGGGTCATCGAGTCTGACATTGAGTCGCGGTCCTGCGACGTATCCTTCGTTGCCTTCGCATAGGTCGTCTCAAAAACTGCGGCGGCACTAGTGCCGGCCAAACTCTCGATGACGTTGATGTTACTGCTGCCGCTCTCGTTCTCATTCTCGGACAGGGCATTAACACCGCCGCGGTTGTTGTCGTATAGAGCGCCGTTCGCATTGGCACCGATCCCGTACGGGAAGCAGGCCGTGCTACCACCGTTGCTCGTCGAGCGCCTGAACGGCCGCGACGTCGGGATGCCGAGCTTTTTCACCTTGTCGTAAAGCGTACGCGATGGCACCCCGTATCTTCGCGCCGCCGCGACGGCGCTCATCCCCGTCTTCACCGCCTCGATCGCCGACAGGATGTCTTCTCGGGTGTACTGCTTATAGCGTTTCCACTCTGGTTTTTGCGGCACGCAGTCCGGAGCAGCTACGATAAATCGGTAAAATGTAGTCGTTACGATATCTAAAATTTATCGAGGTATGCAAAATTTTAATATCATTATAATACTAAAGTATAAAAATTGGATATGTGCGGTGTAGCTAAAAACAGATGGAATTTTCGTAACGGGGAATACAAGCTAGCTTAATATCCTGAATCGCGACATTATTCTCCGCTGCGAATTTTATAGTAAAAACATATTACACGTGTTATAATAATCTTATTAATATTATATAATATAATTATGATGTATAAAATAACATAATGATATTATATATTATTAATAAAAAAAATAATTTTTCATTTTCGTGTGATTATTAAACTATAAATACTTCGTTTACCTTCAGTATTCACGTTAGTAGTTCTTCTAACGCTATCATCTGCCTCTGAGTTTTGTTCGCACGACGTAAGAGGTAAATTTGTGGATGGCGTTATACTTCGTAGATATTGGGAATATACAGTGTATAACTTAAAAAAATCCGTATCTGCGATCCCTGATATGCTATTTGACGTGCTATCGCTACCTGTATTTCTCACGGTATCCCCGCCGTACGACTGCGGGGACGGTTGTCTCTCATCCTCGTCCATGTAGGAAACGTCGGCGTGGACGGCCTCGCCGTGGGACAGGTCGTTGCTGCGGCGATTGTCGCTGTCGTTCGCGGATCCGTTGCTGCTCGCGTTGCGATAGTGCACCGACTCGTGGCTGTCCGGCTGCAGCAGCGGCATCGTCTGCGAACTGTCAACGTGAGCCTGGCCGAGCACCGTGCGCAAGATCGGCGTGTCGTGGTTCATCAGCAGGGCTGACGACGACGGCTGCATCATCGGCTTCCGGCGTTTGAGCGGCGAGGTCTCGATACCGTTGTCGTACCCGCCGGCGCCGGGGCCGCCAACGAGGACGGAGGAGGAGAGCGACGTCGGGAGCTGATGACCCGCGCCCGCGGAGTGCAACGGAAGCGGCCACGTAATCGGCAACGAGCCCGCGAGGGGATGACTTTGAACGCGGTCGAGCGAGACCGCGGATTTCCCGTAAAGGCCGGAGTAGCCGCCGGTGGAGTGCGGCGGTGACGAGTGGCTGCCACCGCCGCTGCCACCGCCGGTGCTCGTGCTGATAGCCGGCGGCGGCGATATCGACGGGTCCATCGACGTATCCTCGCGGCGAAGGTCGCGCGCCGTGTTGCTCTGATTGCCGTGCTCCTCCACCAGGCCCTTCACCTTCAGCACCTGCGCGATCTTTAGCAGATCGGGTAGCTGATTCTGCGCGACGTTCACCTCGCCGCGATACATGTACTCCAGTATCGCCTGTATCTCCGGAAACCCAGCGTCCTTGAGAATTATTATCGGATGCTGGTCCTGCAGGCCGTGGAACAGATTCTGGAAGTACGTCGAGCACGCGGCCAGCACGATCTTATGACACTTGACCGTCCTACCGCTTTCCGCGGCGATGGTGACATCGGTGAACGCCTCGTTGTGCAGCAGCTGCTCGAAGACGGACAGCAGGTTCGAGCGATGATTGTTCCATCGTAGGCAGTACTGTTGAGAGGTAGTCATGGTGTCCGGGATGATTGTCTATCTGCGTTTGGGACCTGCGGCAAACGCACACTCCTGTTCAAAGACACGCTCTCGACTGCAGTTCGACCATCTCTGTCGAGGGACAAGACAGAAATCCTGTTTGCCACGCGAATTCTCCCCACCCTGGTGCCAGAGTGAGTTTCCTGCCTGTGGCGTTATGATTCATATAGGAAATATCCAAAAATGGTCGGAAAATAAAAGTATCCGAATTTATCTAGCGATAAGGACTCTCGTGCTAGGGATCAAAGTTCATAGATGCATTAGCTCGTCATTTGCACGCGACGCTTCTTCTCTCTCCGGCAATGGGAATTAAAACAACGAAAATGCCATTCGTATCGATATCGAATTGACGGGATTATCAGATAGAAGCGATTAAAACTGAGACGATTTCAGCGTCGACCTTGTGCGAATAGAAATAATGTCGAAAATTGGGAAAAATTGTATAAAAATTTACAAAACTTTCACAAAAGAACAATCCCGCGTTTGTCGAGAAATTTACGACACGATCGTATAATTTTGTTACCTTGACTATTAATGATATTCGCAAATTAAAGTGAATCTTTCTTTTGTTTTTAACATAATCCAAGTTTGAAAGAATGTATGAAATAGTTATATAAAAAAATACACGTTTGTACACATTTCTTATACATATAATGTCTAATATTATCTAGAGATTCATAATAATCTATATTAGACGAAACATCTCTCCACAGGATTAGATAAGGTTACGAAACGGAAATGGATCTGCATCAATTGCATTTCAGGACGATCACGTTCCGAATGTTTCATTCTACGAATAATAATGCTTGGCCATTAATAGACGCCTGCGGTAAAAATAATTCTATTTTCTCCTGCATAACATTCCTCTCGCTGATCTACCTTAGTCATTCCAAATAGATCAGTCCCGAGTAGTCCCGACGCTGTTTTCGAAACTCGCGTGGCAAAAGATTAGGTATCTTAAGGTCCGAAAGCGATTAGAAAAAGTCTGTACAAATACGAACTAGAAAATGACCACGATAATAAAGATACGATAAGACTGGCGAGACGTCGCAAAATATTTACATTGTGTGTCGAAAGAGCATTCTATTGTATTCAACAGAAATATTCAAATGTAGGTAATTGTAAAAGTTTTCCCAACCAAGTATAATTATTTCGTGTATCAAACCTATATGTGTAGAATAATAGAAAATCTTACAGTCGCTTTAGAATCGTGATTACTGAAACAGCTAGTAGTATATATAACAATACTACGCTAATGTTTTAATGCGTAATACTGTATTGCAACATCACACCCGAGCTTATTGTCAATAAAATTGCCCTACGCGAATGAAATTGTAACGCGTTACATCCGCTTTACATCTGCAGTAAATGCAGTTCCTAATAATTGCAACTTTTGCCGATTCCTGAAATTTGATTGTCATTTTCGTACGCGAAACATAAAAATGGTTGAGCCATTGTCGAGCTGTATTTGGAAATTTCCTTAACCCTTACCGTTGGCCGTTTACAGCATAGCGCACGGCCATGAAAGTTTCAAGGCAAAGAGTCAGCGTGAAAGTGGTGAAAAAAATAAACCCAACCGTTATTTCTCCGTAAGCCTTCTTTATATATTTAAGATAAAAGAACTGAGTTGCTGGGTTACAAAGTAACTGGCTCTGCTGATCTATTTATGAATAATATTTCATATCCCGCGTCGATCTTACTGCCGATTGTTCGTAAACACTTTCAAAAGGTTCTGTAAATTTCGGCAAACGCAGCGCGCATTCGAAATCTCTAAAATTACATGATTTTTTTCTACTTCGAGCAGATTTTTTTATACAAGTGACGAAAAAGTGATGTTTCTTAATGCAGGGTTTCGCCGAGCGCAAAGCTTCGCTTGCAAGGATTGATACGAGTTTCTCTTGGTTTCTTTTAATGGCTTTACTTTTACACTATTCATCTCCAGATATACCTGCGTAATTTACTTTTGATACAATATACATACAAATATACAACTCAAAGAATATTTATTCATTTATTTTATTTTCTCCCTCTGGGTTCGTCATTTTAGATTTATCCTATCGCAGGTCTGTCACTTTTCCGCTACCTATTTTTACCCTTGTAAATGATTGAGATAATGAGAAAAAAAAATGAAACGATCGATGTTTCGTAGCTGGGGTGAGATCGCGCCGCGAGGGGAAAAGCCAGTCGATATTTGCATTTCTCGCGTAGGGTGAGTTAAGCGCTCTCACCGACTTCTAGCTTCATCAGTCGGTCGACCCAGTAAGAATTAGGAACGAGCACGACGATAACAAGATGATAAGAAAACCGTAAACCGAAATGTTGCATACGTGGAAGCGATTACGACGTCCGCGTCTAACGATGCCAAGGAGCTACGAATGAAAACATTTTGACGTAATCTGGTCGACCTGTAAATTATCCTCGACCGATCTACTGGCCCAACGAAATTTAAGCTTGCGAAAAAAGCTCGCGAGGGAAAGGGAGATAAAAGAAAAAATTGTCAGCGACAGAGAACGGCGAGCGATCTACAAACGAAAACCAGCTGATCTATAACGATCCAATAACTTCTCACTTTAAGTGGAAAAAAAATCTTTTCGTAGGCGGAAATGTGCATTAGTGCAGCGATGCAGAAATGTTAGAATCAGATAGGCGAGAATGCGTTTAAAGAATTGATAAAATTGATAAAAAGAACATCTTCGATCACCGATCTCTCTTATCTGTTGCTCCAAACGTTTTAATGGTCTGTGTGTAATTTTTTAAAATAAATTGTGCAATCATGTGTTAAATTAGAAAAAATCGTTAAAATATCCCCAACACACTTTGCGCCCGGCAAACGAAAAGCAGATACAATTTGTGATTAATTCCACCCTCCCGCGAGTCGAATCGTTATAGAAGCAAAGAGGAGGAGAAAGTGCGTTGAACTTACTTGGGGACTTGATGGACTCTCCTCTCTCGCGACGGCGAAACACTGGGCGAAACACGGGGCGATCTAATAAAAGCGAGCGCAGCCGGAGAGATGCAGACCGGAGACTGACGTTCCGCTTCTTACGTCGTACGTGCTCCGGATGATTTCACGGACACGCAGGGCGCGGATAATCAAGGAATGACGGGCCCGGAACCACCTCACGGTCGTTATCAATGTCGTTGGTGCGTCGATACCAACAAAATCTTCCTCCTCTTTCCGCCCTCCGCTCCCCTCTTTTCAATCTCGTCTAGCCGCGTATCGCGAAGTGCACTTACGTATATGTATTAAACTATCGAACGCGCTTACGGGGGGGGACCCGCGGTCCTCCTTCTCCCTTCTATCGCTCGCTCTTTCCCTTCGCGCGCCTCGTATCTACCTATATGTATGTGTATAAGTGTATAAGTGCGGCGGACATGCCGCGCGCGGAGGACGCGAGTGAAAGAGGGAGAAAAAAATGGGCACGCACACACTCCGGCACGCACTCCTTATTTCACGCACAACCCACCCACCCACCCCGCCCCCCGTTGTCGATTGCACCGACGTGGAGGACCATGCGCGCTCGCACGCGAGAATGCCGCGCGTTCTCCAAGAGACGAGTGAGACCCGTCCGGGAATCAGAAAACCTCTCTTCCTGCTCGCTCGACGACCACTGACGCCGCTTGCACCATGCCGTTGGCCGTACGACTCTTCGCTCGGCCTAGCCCGTCAGTCATAGGGGTGGAAGTATACGTCCATGAGTCGCCTCCTTCTGCGTGTTAGGGCCAATGGCGTAACCTTCGCTAAGGCCACGACCACGGGGTCCCCGCCCCGTACACACAAGTTTAACGTAATTCTTCCCGCAAGGGGTAAATTAACCAAGACGGCACGGGACACGGGACCCGCGCGGGCAAGCGAGCGACGAAAATGTACCGGGGGTATACCGTGAAATTGTAGGCGCAAACGCGAGGAAAAATTTAAATCCGATGCAAATTCTTAAGCTCTTCGTCATAACTCGCCATTGACTTTTTATGGCGATTTGTGAGTCCCGGGGTCAAAGTCCGCGAGGTAGGAAAAGTTGAAGGAAAATTCGGACGCGCTTTTAAAACGGCTTGAAACAAGATGCGTTCTCCTGAAAAAGAAAGATGGAGAACGCGACATGTGTGTACGTGGAACATGTGCAGTGGGAGAGATTCCGTACCATTTTCACAAACTTATACGAAAAGGGATCGTTCCTTTTGCGGAACAGATGTTTAGGAAACTGCCTCTCGTTCGTGCGTTATTATATCTGAAAACGTTTGCTCGTATTTTGGAGAACACCGACGCTTTAATTAACACGATTAACTTTTAACTTTTAATTTGATACGTATACTAAAATCCGGAGAGAAATCAACAATATTTTCAATACATATATACCTATATATTTTTTCAATCCTAAGTTTAAACTGTACTTTCGACACATGAAAGTTTCTTCAGAAGAAATAAGAAGCACAAATACATGTCGTCTATGTAATTTTGTTTTTCACTAAGCGATCGTGCTATTTCTCGCACTGCAATCGTGTACACGAAGAATGTCATAATAAGAACATTATTGTGACCAAGCTAACGGTAGAATCATTCCCAATAAATTTAGTGTGATTAAAAGAAGATCATGTCGCACAATTACCAGATGACAGAACCAATAAGGCATTAAAATCGATATTGTAATTAAGTACAGTCTTACCCTCATAATCATTATGCTGTATTGAATCTAATACCAGGAAAAGACTTCTATTGTTTAAAAGTTGTTTACTAGAGCGTTCATTATTATAAACGCGTTAATTTTTTATTTCTTTCAAAAATAAATGTTATTTAAAATTTTTTATTTTAATAGAATGCCTAATAATTTTGGCTAATGGATCTCACATCCAAATTTCTTTCTCGTTGACTTTTCTGACGTCGCGCCGTCATTCACGGGCGAAATATGTAAAACTTACGCCTTTGTAAGTTATGCGTGTGTGATAGTGACGCGCGTTTCGGCGCATCGCCACACGCGTATACGCCACAGCACACGCACTTATTCGCCTATGCTCGCACTATCGGCCAATCACGCGGCTCCTAGGCCAATATCCTGCGGGATATATCACGCGCGCGTACACGCGGCATAGGCAGGCGGGCGACGCGGGCGTGTCCGTGTGCGTGCGTATTTACAAACGGCGCGATGCATGGAGCCTATTCCTACACCCACGTCAACTTCCCGCACGAAGGGCCCTACGGTACCCAGCGATATAACGCATCCACATGCGTGCGTGAGCGCGCGCGCGCGCCCCAAGAAACGAGGGGAGGATCGTGGAAAATAAAACGAGGGAAGTACGCCTAGCCGTGTGTGTGCGTTCACGAAAATTGCGACCACGACCGAACTCCACGACGAGCCAGAGCCCGCCGTTCGCTGCCGCGTGCGTGCGGTGGGTGTACGTACGTGTATGCGTGTGTAATTTCGGCGCGTAGCCCTCGCGGGTAGCAACACGCGGGTCGACCCCGCAGCACGCATACACGCGGGCGTGCCCTACCCGAATTGGGTAACGTTACCGTGCGGGGGTTGATGGCATGACGCTTCCACTCGAGTATCGTGAGAAAATCGCAAAGTTCTGGGAGAAAGGAAAGGGCGAATGAAACGCGGAAATGCGCAGGGGGGAGGCGGCGAGCCTCTCTCCCGGACGGGTCCTTAATTAACGGATCTCCGATCCGTTAAATCCGGAGTAGATCGAAAGTGGGCAAAGCCCATGACGTTATTGTAAGGTATTTAGATTTAACTTAAAGAACTACGCAGAAAAAATTGATCTTTAATCAAGATGAATATATTCAAATCAACACAATCATTGTTTCATATAAGCAAGAATCCATAATTTCCTTAAAAGGATTTTATATTCTTGTATTTTAAAAATATTATAATTTAATTTAAATATATAATTGTCACATAAAGAGTACAATATGATTATTTTGACGATAATGTTATCTTCTTCTTTCGATTTCCTCTTCTTCATTGCAACATAATAAATTGAATCAACATTATTTGTGTTCACGTAGAGAATATTGAACTTTTAAAATAAGATCAAACTGTCTTTATCGTTATAATATGAATATTCTAGATTTAAAAATGTTATTCTCTATCCAATATTTTTTGCTTTCCATTGATAAAAATTATTTTTAAACACTAAGAATATATTTTTCTTTGTTGAATTATATATAATGCTTTGATACAAGTGATTTATCATTATTTAACGCTGTATAATCTCATTTTACGCTTTACATGCCAAAACTAAAGATATTCTCTAAATAAGAATATTTTTTTTTTCTGTGTACCTAACGTATGTTGATAACGTCGTTGGTTATGTAAACAAGAAAATAACGAAGATATATAGATTGTTTGAAGAAAGTCACGTTCTGTTTAAGCAACTACTTAAATTGTTTTTCTCTTACAATGTTAAAATATATCAGTTTGAACCCACTTCAACTGTCTCTGAGTTTGAATATGCCCAACCCGGAAGACGCCTCTTACATTATTAAAATATGCAAGTTAAAAAACAGGGAAACATTTTTGAGCACTGAGATACGTTTTATCAAATCCTGTCTGCAAATATATGTAGCGCGCATACCAATTATACGGTCTCTAAATATTAATTTATTACATGATATGATAGCATAGAATTTATTTTAAAGAATTTTTACGCCTTTCTCTCTCTTTCAAACGATGGAACTTATTATATTTATCGCGTCAAACGTCACGATATAAAAGACATAATATTAGCGAATTTCGAAGCGATGAGAGAAGAGGACCTATCACGATTGTAACATAGAATATTCATATGGCGTGTCGGATATAAAAGTCTCGGACGTGGAATTTCTTGGATTGCGTCCCTCCTCGACCGCCGCTTTCACACGAATTTTCGTTTCTGTTTGCCGTAAACCGCGTATGCAGTTGCCTGCTCGAGAATGGCCGAAAATATGCGGCATCATTCCTCTTATCTTGGGCGTGTGTCTAAAACGGAGGAAAGGCCCACGATAAAGCGGACGTTGGTCGAAGAAAATCGCTTCCACGGTCTGTACGTGCGAGAGGGAGCGCGCGCGTGTATGTGTATGCGTACGCGTATATATGTGCGCGTACGCGCGTGATACGTGCAGCGGGCGTTTTTCTCAACGCCACGACGATGACGACTCCAATGACGATTTCGTAGAGGGGATCGAGCGGACGAGGCGAAACGAAGGAAAGAAAGAGAGGGGAAAGAAGGGAGAGAGAGAGAGAGATAGAGAGACGGGAGGAAGAAAGAGGAGGTATGCGACGATGGCAAGGTGAATCTTTGTCCTGTTGCGCCATCGAAATTCTACCTTATATCCCGAGGTATACGCAGGCAGATGCGTATACAGGAACGCTATGACAACAACCGGTGCATAAGCGGGTCGGTCTGATCGCCGCAGGGTGCGCCTTTCGTACTTTGTACTCGTGACGCATCCCACGATCACGTTATGATATTTATATAGGCGCGCGGAACATCGAAATGTACGATTTCCCTACGAATCGATCTCGTACGACTGTCGTTATAGAAAATCGATTTTTTAATGCGCATATATGATCGTTGACTTATACTGGCCGGGGGGGCTGTCGCAATCGAGATAACGAGAAGGAAGTTCGTCGAGCAACTCGCGCTTTATCAATTTTAGATATATAATTGACCCTCCGTGTGCATACGTGGGTCTACGGCGTCCGAGCCGTAAATAATACCTGCTCGTGACTGTAAACTTGCAAGTCAGAAAAATATTAAATCAACGATGTTTACCAAAATGACTATAAAATCGTCAACTACAATGTAGATAGATGTTTCATAAATCTTTTCAGTTTTTTTGTAATACTTTAAGATAGGGAAAAATAGCGTCGAACGTGACAGACCCGTGTACACTCCGAAGGTATTGAAAGAAAAACGTATACAGACGGAGGATTAAGACTCGATAATTAGTTGAAAAATATGTCGTTTGTTTGGCCTTCTCAGGTCCGAAAGGAACTTTTACAAAAAAAATAGGGTTTTTACAAACAGTTCTTCCTTTTCAGTAGCTTACAATTGCGAATCGGTGTCTGAATACACGTGATGAGGAACATCTTACTGCGAATTTTTAGAGAAAACCATAAAAATTACCTGCGCTACGTGAAACACCCTTGCCTGTGTACCTTTGTCACATCTGTATTACATCGGTTTTATGTCTACCGTAAATAACATGTACGTGATCCTGAAATCGATTGACACTTTTAGAATCAGTATTCTTCAGTAAACAAAGTGAAAACCTTATCGACTAGAAAGAAGAAATAATTTGCGTCTAAAAGCTTCTATTTATCTTACTTCTTTCTGCACTTATATGACAATACATATCAGTCTATAAAAGGCAGCGTAATTAGACATACCTGGGCACAATAAGGGAAAATTTTTGACGTACGGCAAACGTCACAAATATTTGGAACATTTGTTGATAAGGACACAAGAAAAAAGTCACGTACTATCGTACCGCGCCGATAGAAAAATGTGGCGCCGACGGCAACTATTTGCTTTACAACACCTCGATGTCAATGTGTCATTCTCCCGAATTCGATGGTTATTAAGTTTCTATCTTCCGTACACTCGTAATAGGCCGTCCATTGCTACGCAATGGCGAACGATATCGTTTCTTCGGCGCAACTGCGTACAGTTGTGGACATTCACCGATACTGACGTACATAACAATGACTGAGTATTCCTTGAAATTTCATTAACTGAGAAAAGCCTCGTATCAGAGGATTTTCGCGTCCTCGAGCCGATAAGTCTAAATATATGTACTCTAGCTAGTCAGGGACTTGACTACGCTAGAAAAATCGTGAGAACTGAGAAGATAGTCGTTTTAAGTCATTATATTTGTTATTTCCTTATGCAGTTGCTAGTACATTTTATTAGCCTTAAAATATATTTATTTAATATATTTTATTTTCCTATCGAATATACAGTTATTTCTCATGAAATTTGCATCCTTAATGTAAGACAAGTCATTGATAACTTTTACACTATTTCGTGATGTAAAGTAGGGAGCGAAAACCGTATAAAAAATACTGATTTCGGATACACGCGTGGATGTACAGGTATTTATCGATCTTGTATATTAACGCTTCCTAGAGCGGGGCTCGTTAGCGCTTTTTCACGACCACTGGTCGCAATCTTCCCCGAGCTGCACCGTGACCTCCGATTCGAGATCGAATTTTTGATCGACACAAAAGTCGGCATTGCAGCTACGATCAAAATGGAAAGGGGACGAAGAAATTTTTTTCTCCTTGAGCATCCTGAAAGAGAAGGCTCCCCCTTCGTTACGGCGTTACGCCGACGAGCGAGAAGGGACGAGGTGGAAACCCTATAAAGGAAAACAGGTTCCTCATAAGCCCTGGAGTTGCTTGGTATCGCGCCGCGCCGTTGGCTTTTCGGGTTCTCGCCCTCTCTCTCTCCTCTCTCGCACTCCCCGTCTCTCTCCTTCTCGTGGGCGAGGAGTATGGAGATGCGTGCGATGTTCCCGGCTCCTTTGCGCGTCCAATGTCCATCGCGTGCGCGCGTGTACGTACGCGCGTGTGCGTACGCGCGTGCATGCACGAGCGTAACGTCGAGCGCCGTACAATCGGACGCGTAATGCCCGACGCGGAGGATATCTCGCGGCACGCGATTCGCCGATTTTCTTATTCGTCGCGTGTGGCGTGTAAATTTCTTTTACGCGTCGTTAATTACGTTGACGAGAACGACGCGTCCCTTAAGCATTCCTGAGATCTTGGACGAGTGGCTATCGCGCGTACATCGTGAGCTATTAATGCGCTCGACTGTACGCACGTCGACTATTCACGGGCGTAACAACGCGGCCTCGCCCTTTGCCGGCCACATTGCAAGGTCATTGACCGCCGAGTGTGCGGACCCCCGATCGATGATCAGCTACCTGCTGACACATTGTCGCCAGCACAATGGACGAAGTATCCGTCGTCTGTCGGTCTGATGGTGCAGGCATCCCCCGGCATATCCACCCCGCGCGTCCCTGCGCGCGTCAAGTGCAATTATTCCTTATGCCTGAAAGAGAATTAGGCCCTCCGCTTTTCTTCCTTTCTTTCTCTCTGCCTCTTTGCATATCCATTCGGATCCGTTCTGCCTTTCGACACCTTTACAATGCTGACCATAACCATTGACCGTAATACCCTATTTACCGAGCAGCGGCTGTAACAGGTGTTACGTAGGTCTCGTTCGCCGTTGCGCGAAAATGCAGAACGGACGGGAGCGCTTCCGGGTGAAATGTGGGTCATGCGAGGACGGCGTGTAAAGGCGATCACGAAGAGGAATTCGCGAGGAATTCTACATACTTCGTAATTATGTCACGCAGTTATGATAAACGATGGAGACTAGACCGCGCGGTACACCTGATGTGTTCGTCGCGTTTCAAGAAATCTAACAGATTTAAAGTAAATCTATAATATATTAATATAATTTTTCTAAAATCTTCCATTAATTTGAAAAGGTCGTCGCGCGATAAGAAGGAAAAAGACATCATTTTAAAATAAATTGCATTATTGACATTTTATTCCACCTACGCTTCGTAAAGCACAGATTTACTTTTTATTAGGAAGATCATAACAGAAAAAAAACATTTCATTTTTATTGAAATGAATAGCGTTATAAACGTTTAATTTTTTATACGAGATAATATTCTTCAATCTACCCTTCATAAGTTTTATTTCTTATTGGGAAGAATTGTACGTTGAATTTACTTTAATTATTGCTAGTTATATCTGTCTATCTGTCTAATTTATTTATTTACAAAAATTTTAAGCGGGATAGAAAGCCAGATAAAATAGGTAGCGAAACGTTAGAACTCCACACTCCTCACTGTATAATTTTTACGTAAACGCGCCCTTCCTGTCGCAGGATACCGAAAAGTCAGAGCTAAAAGATCCCGTGGCCAACCAGCTAGTAAAATCCACGCTCAGCTCGCCGACTTCCGTCGATCATCATCCGGTCACGAAAAACACGGGTGGTATCCTGCCATTAAAGCCACTGAATTCCTAAATAACCGCATCTCTGTCATACAAACGTATCGCTCGTATCTGAGGACACGCGACGAATCACAAGCAGCTCGCTTACAAAATTGCACGCGTACCCACACGTAACACCCGGGGAAAGTATAAACATATCGCGTCCTGCAACAGTCGAATTATCGCTTTGGTAAATCATTAACGATATCTCATTACACGCATAGATAACGTCGACGCACACAGATTATTTAATCGGGACTGTGTCACTCCGGTGCATGTAATCTAATGTAGCACAATAATAACACGATAATAATATAATAATTATTATTATATAAACTTCTGAGAATATCTCTCTAATAACTGTAAATATGATAAAATAGGTTCAGAACCGGATTTAGAAGTGAAGTGCATCGAGGATGGCTTAGAGAGAAAATCTACCAGCGAGACAAAGTGTTGGGTAAAAAAGCATTCACCGTTTGCCGGACCCTGATATTCTCAAGCTGCTGGCAGATCTCCCCTAGATGCCACTTATAATTTGGATTAGATGAACAGCAGGTACGAGCAGCTGTATCGAGCATGTGCGTTTTAACGTACTTACGAGAGAAATAGCACTTTTTAAAAATATATATGTTGTGTCAAATTTTTACATAATCCTTATTAGGAGAGGAAAGGAAGAGAAAGACGCCTCGAACTAAAAAAAAAAACTCAAAAACAAAAATTAAACCGCCATCAAAACATATTTAAATAATTTTTTGTCATTTTCTGACAGTTCTGACGGTGAAGGTAATAATGAATATTAAGTAATAAATATCTGGTAACTGACCCGGTCATAACTTCTTCCGCCTCAAATCTAACTTATTTTTCTATATTATATATAGTGATGTATCCACTCAACAATATCTACAAATAGCATATGATTCAATGTTGTGCGCCAATGGCCCATTTTGGGCGAGATTCTTTACGCATGCTAAACTAACATCATAATCTCGATCAAAATATCGTTATTTAAACAATACGTCTGACAATAATAATACACCGACTCGAACTTAAGAAATATCTTCATACATTTCAAGAATTAATCGTTTACCGTTTACCGTACGAAGATATTTCTTAAGTTCGACGTTTTTAAGACTTGAGACTATTATTATTATTATTTCTATCAATCTGCTCTACAAATGTATATAAGTTCAAGTTCATAGTTTCGTGCGTTCATTGATTAAACCCATAATAAAAGGGAGAGGTATTGTGTATACTTGTAATTGTGAAATTACAATATTAACAAAAATATAACTCAAACAAAATTATCTCTCTTATTCGACCTATCTCTTCGATTTATCTTTTCGATTTGAGCAATCAAGAGACACGATAGATGAAAGCAAGACGTTATTCGGAAAATAATTGACCTGAAACAGTTGGTAATTTTATGAACATTATAAAAACATTAGCGTTACTCGTATTATTATCAAAGTCAGCGTCGGAATAGAGTCGCTCGTATTATTATCAAACTGGCGTCGCCAAGTGGCGTCGGGGACCGACCCCGGCCCTTCTCTCGAGCCGCATATTTTAGGTTCCCGGCGCGCTTTCTTCCTTCTTCCTCTCCTATACATCTCTTCTTCTTTTTTTTCCTCTCCTCTTCTTGTGACTTTGAAAATCGGTGAAGCGCCGATGCGCGCGCTCGCGGCAACGCGGCTCGGCGCGCCGGGTCGCAATAAAAAATAAGCGACGTGTACCCCACATATAGGGCGTGGGTTTATCTGCATTAGGCGAGTGTTAGTGGGTCGGCAACCCGCAAACCGGTCCTGGGATCACGTGGAATGTTAGCTCGCAGCGCGCGGCGACGTTGCCGCGTGTATTATGCGTGATTTTCTAAAACTGCATCTACGCAGGCTGGCTGCGTGCACGCACGCCCGCACGCACTCACGCACTCGCGCGCCACGTGCACTCACGCACACGTGCACGCACACGTGCTCGGTCTACGCATGTGATTTTTCCCGACCTATTCGCTCTCGCGGCCGATGCTCCTTCGCCTTTCTTCCTCCTCTTCTTCTTTTGGCCGACGCGACGGCGCGTTTAGGCACCGAAAAAAAATCTCGTATAATTCTCGAACACGAGAGTTACGCTTACGACTTCATATAATACCCGGAGAATTTATTAAATTAACGTATGTATAATATGCAATATCGCAGTTGACAATTGCATGCCAAACGGAAAACAAAGGAGTTGCGCTCATTATCGAGATAGAATGTGAAAAATGTAAAATCAGGTCTTTCCGAGCCGATGGAGGACGTGAGGGAAACGTAGGTCTTCGTTTATCCGGAGCCTCGTCCGGCGCACATATTTAGGTATTTATGCAAGCACGGGAACACGGTATCTAACAGTGTAATCGCGCTTTCACAATCGACATGTATTTACTGCAGTTGTATTGACTTTGAAGGGACGTAACTGTCCCTTCAGCCTTTGATCTGACCTTCCTCCTTGTACCAATAGAAAGCACGGCTTATCGCAATCCAGCGAATCAAGATACATTTTGTATTTTTCAACAAAATACTTCAAGACCAACACCCGGTACGAGACGCTTTTCCTAGAAATGACTGTGTACTTAGGCACATATTGTATCGTCAACAATTTCCATGATCAATATCTTCGAGTGTCCAGCGCGATAAATACAAGATGGTACCAACTTTCTCGGAATGGAAAATACCGCGGTTTCGTAATACTGCGACCAACTGCGACTGTGCATTCGGCGTCAGAAATGCGTTAACGCAATCGAAATTCGGAGCGTGTCTGACAGTTTGGCCGTACGTGCTCACCGTGCGTAAAATCACAAGTAAAAGAGTCATGAAAAGTCAGCGACAGATTACGCAATGTCCGAGTAGCCGAAAGTAAGATGTAATCCTGAACTTTTAACGAATCCCTTCTTTTAACTGTATGAAAATATTTTACGCGACTACGCGCTCGAATGTACGTTCGCGAGAACGTTTTTACACACGACCCACCACTATCTCTTATCAGTTGCTCTAAGGATTACGGCTCTTCCGGCTTACGAGTAGACTCATCCCGCGGTCAGAGCGCGTTCCTCTCGAAGAGAATAAGGAAAAAATTTATGGAAAAAGAACGGTCATTGGTCAGAGAATCTCTGCGCTTATCTGTTTATCCTGAGATATTATAAGGGTATTATCGTAAAATCACACAAACATCATTTCTCATTGCACAAGAACATTATATTATAATACGATCAAGAAAAAAGACACAGAACATATCGTATCGTAATATCGTAATGTTGTGATATCAAAAAGAAGAAAAGAAGAGAAGGGAGAAGGAGAGGGGGAAGGATAGAGAGAGAGAGAGAGAGAGAGAGGAGAGGAGAGAGAGAGAGAGAGAGAGAGAGAGAGAGAGCGAGAGAGAGAGAGAGAGAGAGAGAGAGAGTAGAGAGAGATCGTTCGAAGACGACCGCTTGGACGAAACACGAAATTTCTCGGGAGCTCGCGCCATTCCTTCCGGAATGCAGATTCGCGGAAGGAGCATCCCCGTCACGTGTGCGATTTCAGCGCGTAACGCGACCTTGTAACACTTCCGCGCGGTGAGGAATCTACCTGGAAGAAAAGAGAAAGAAAGGAGAGAAGGAATAAGGAGACAAGCGAGAGAGAAGAGAGGAGCCTCTCGCAATCGCGCGGGAGAAACTGGTTTCTATTTGCGGGCTTCCGCCCGTTCGACAACCCCGCGTGGTCGATGCACCGGCGCTCTCGTTCGACGACTTTCTCAGCGAGGCGGAGCAAACGTACTCGACATGAGGATTCCACTGTTTAAAAGAGAGAGAGAGAGAAGAGAGAGAGAGAGAGAAGACGCTGCCACGCGGTCATTCGAGGAGTCACGGCAAATTTCAGTCTGTGAGTTCGTTGCTTCGTTTGCTTTTCTTCCCGTTAATTACAGATGCGCAAAGTTGAGCGAACGATTAATTACGGCGTCCGATGCCGATGAATTTGCTTGCCAAAGTAAATAAATATGTGATGCTCGTACCGTTATAGTATAGACTTCAATATTTACAGGCTCGACATTTGCAATGGCAATGTAACTGATTTCTACTCGAAAACTTGTATCGTAATGACAGAATTTCACATAATCTACTTACGACGTGTATGTAACAGTTTTATGCGTAATTATTAATAAATCCTTTCTCACCTATTTGTACAGTTTTCGAATAAACCTCGAACCATAAATTTTCCAGAAGGGAGAAGAGAGAAAATTCTTTGTGTACGCAGAGATAAGTAAATCGATGAAAAGAGCTGATATGCTATTTCGATACAATCTCGGACAGTCTACGACCAATAATTTTCACTGTCAAAAGAATCATATAAATTAGAAGACTAATACTAGTACTATACTAAATATATACATATATATGTATAATAAATATATAGTGAAACACTGAATAAATGCCATTAAAGGAACTATACAAAGCTAGCGAGGGACATAAAGCAATTGGGAAGAAGGGAAACGTAGGCAGCGGAAAGTGTTACTGCCCAATAGGGATCGACGTCCGCAGAAGAGGTAGAGGCAGAAAATCGATGATCGCCGATCGGATTGAAGGAGCAGCGGCCTGTAACAGGTGCCGCGCTGCTAGATAGCGCAGGAACGCAAGCCGGTCATTGTCGGTTCCAAGGGCACGCCGCTATAAAAAAAAAACCCTTCTATCGCATCCGAGAACGCGGTGTATAAAAAGAGGGCTCACGGGAAATGGAGACAGAGAGAGAGAGAGAGAGAGAGAGAGGAGGCGAGAGGGAGGATGACCTTGATGGATAGGGTTGTCCAATGAGGATCCCGAAAGAGACGCGTAGATGCGTGAATTGTACAGCACCGCTCGCCGGGCCGTTTGCGTGTAAGTCCTTTCCCCACGTGCGTGTGCACGTGCGTGAACGGCGTGAGCGGTGCCCGGTTATACAGGGTGTCCGATTGTCTCAGCCACGACTGGAAGAGCGAAACGGGATTGAGCCAGGCCCGCTCTGTTTTCGTGCTCGATTCTTCGAGAAATACTTGTTAACTGTCTCTTTCTTTAGGTGCAGCTGCAACAAGTGTTTTCGTATCGAGAACGTGAAGAAAGCCGTAAAGAAAGCCGTTTTCTGAAAACGACGTCTTGTCCACGATACTCCTTTTCCCCGATGCCCGATGGGGAGTCCGAAATTTAAGAGGAGAAAAGAGGGAAAGGGTTTGGAAAGTAACCCTTTGACTAAAATCGTCTGAATGAATTTTGTCGCTTCGGAATAATATATTTTATCTGTAATTGATGCATTCGTGCTGGGTATGTGCGTGTAGAACCTTTCATAAGCAAAACGGGGTCGGGATTTCAAAATAGAGTCGCTCACACATATTTGACAAGTTTCACAGACTCGCTGCAAATACTCTATCCACCATATCACACACAATCTCCAATTATTTCTTTTATACAATTGCATGAAAATTATTCACGGTAATACCACTTAATTGGCATCGCTCGTACGAAAAGCAATAAAATTTTCAGCACTGTCATTAGACAGTCTTTTCATTTACATGTGAAAGCAGAATTTTAAATTTGCATAATTATATTAAATTTTAACAAGTTATCTGTTAAGACATATAGTATATATAAGTCCCGCATATTCTTCATAGGTTTAACTTAACGTCCACGGCAGTGGAGTGGGACACCCCGTAGCTAACGCTAAACTGCAATCCGAAGCCGGTTTAAAGTTTCCACGCTACCCCGCTCCCTAAATCGAGTTGGCATCGGGCGTCCCTCCGCGTCCCCAGCATGCATGCCCCTTGGGAGTGTACAGCCGGTGGATTATTAACCACAGGACGCGGTTTGCAGCCGGCGCGGGCGGTTGAATTTCCTCGAGGCGGCATTTGCTCGAGAAAAGCCGCGCCTCTACGCAATTTATATAACTGCGCATAATTAATTTATATGTAATTCCGCTCGTGAAGGAAAACCGAGGAAACTCGGCGACGAGTTCGCGAAGCGATCTCCGTGAACTCGAACGCGCCTTTAATGAGCTCGAGACATCAATTCTTCGTAATTGCGCGGGACAATAGCACGGCTCGAGGCGTCTTGTAGCTGTACGTCTCGACGCTCATATTCGCCTGAGGCGAATTTCAGGAGGGACAGTCGTGTCCGGATACTCAAATATTATTTTGTTTGTACTGAGCAAATACGCAACGCTGGATAGTACATTCCTAGAAAGGAATCTGAAAAAAATTCCCCCCTTGGTATTGGGAGGATCGTATCGAGAGCAAACACGGCGAAAAGCTAAAACGAATATGCACGGTTACTTTCTAACGGTCACTTTTTTTTTAACCGCCTCTAGACTATTTTTGCGTATCCAGATAAATGTACACTCATATCTTACTTATGGTCATATCTTACTTATATCTTATACGTTATTTATATCCTACATCTGTTTATATCTCGTTTATACCTGATTTATATCTTTACGCGTTTATTTTTACATGTTTTATACTAAATATTTTCAGCGCATTGATCGAGTGAATTCTTTCCTGTCCTTCACTTTTTCAGATTCAGAAATTGCGATTTGTACACGGTCATTTCCGGCTGTCTCGGGGATCGTTGCCCAATCTCTTTGCAAATTGCAATTTAGGAGCCTTCACAAAAGGAAAGGGAAAAAAAGATAAGAACGTCGTCCGAGAACTCGTAAAGCCCTTTCAGAGTGCATTTGGACATTGACAACACGTAATATTCGCACAATGAGAAAAAAAGCTGTCGTATGGACATGCCTGTTATACCTATTGTTTTTCGATCAAGAGACGAGGATGTTTGTCCTCTGCAAGCAGTTTCAGAAAAGAGTTGTTACGTGCAGAAAGAGGGGAAGAATAAATATGTGAAAGTCGGTATTTTTTTTCTTTTGTAAAGTACGAAGAGTATCGTAGTAAAGGATTGAACAGATATAAATTCCAGGTATATACAATTCCAAAGTGCTGTAGAAGACCTTCGTTTTAATCATTATGCCATTATTGTGAAGTTACCAAAATATACGAACACTTTTTTTTTTAATGGACATGTTTGTAATTATTCATTGCCGATTTGTATAATGCAATCTATATTGCCTGCATATCGAGAAAACCAGTATAAATAGTTTACAAGTACAGCCTCTAGAAAAAATTAAAAGGATAAAACAATATTTATATGTGATAATATATATATTTTTTTTTGTCATGGATATTTTATTTTATTTATATTTAATTTATTATCTGTTCAATATGCCCCCAATGGGGTCAAACGCGACGAAAGTTAGAAATTATATCCA